>NC_089154.1:13848601-14163482 GCF_009819655.1 Sylvia atricapilla
CCATCCCCTTAAACCACTTTGTGCCACCATCACATCAGAAGATGGAGGCCAGGGGAGAAGAACCCAGGGCACCACCCTAAATCCTCCATCTTGTTCCCCATTCACCTCCATACTAAGAACCCTAAAACTACAAATTTTTCACCCTGTGACACACTCCACTACTGTCACACCTTTGTGACTTGTAATTCTTCTCTCAGTGTTAGAAGCTTTTTCCATGGACTGAGATCAAAGACTGTGTCTCCCTGGGCTCTGTGCCAGGCAACCCCTTGGACAGATCTCAAAGCCTCTTGTTCGGGTCCCAGTCCTCTCTGCCGAGGTCTGTGACCTTCCAGGGTGTCCAGAGGAATGCCCTGGACTCTGACATCCCTTCCTGCAGCAGTCCAGGTGACTGGGTGGGGACACGGCCAGCGCCGGCTCAAGGCGTGCATGAGGAAACGGGGCTAGGAACTGACACAGCTTTTTATCTCCCTCCCCTGCCCTGTGTGCCTGAGGATTATAAACATTACTCGTTTTTAAAAAATCAAAAAAAGAAGGGCCCCTGGCAGTTTGAGCAGCCTGACCCACAAATGCAGCAGGATGTAACCCTCCTTCTCTGCTGTGCTGTGTCCCCAGTGTGGTGGCACGGTGTGATCAGCAGCCCCACCTGCTCCATTCACTGCTCAGCTTCCCTCTGCTCGACTGAGTGATCTCCAGGGCTGCTGACAGCGCCGTGCAAATGGACACACAACCCAGTGGAGGTTTAGTCAGCACACTGACTGCACACAGGCTATTGCAGAACACCAGCAGATGTCAGTTTAGTCCCAGAAATAACTGCATGCTGGATTTACTAGCCTTCCCTTTTACAGCAGTAGGCTTCCGTAAAAGCAGCTAAATGAAGTTCAAAAGTTGGTGTACATTTAAAAGCCTGTTAGTCATATTTTACATACTGTAATATGTTCTCAATAACATGTGTAAAATAAGTAAAACCTAATATCACCTTAAATTTCTCCTGTCTGGAAATCTCAGGACTTGGCCACATACAAATAAATCTCTTTCTGTGTGTGTATGTCATTTTGCATATACTGATATGTTGAAGCTAGATAAGAATTTCTGTGACTTTTGATCATTTCAGTAATACTAGATCGTTATGGAGTTGTTCCAGAATGCAGTTTCAGACCAATAATCAATGTACAAATAATCACTGTACAAAGACAGATTTAAAGAGAAGCAAGGAAGATACATTAAGCCAAATAAGCTGAAAGAAAGTTTTTTCCTTCGCTGCTGCAATAGCTGACTGAAGTTGCTAAGCAAACAAAACAAAAACTCCAACACAATTTCAACAGTTAGTAGAATGATACAAGTGTTGAAGTTCACATGAGAAGCCTCAAAGACGACAAGAAGATCCCACCCTTCAGTGTGAAATACATGTTTACTCCTTGAATCACAAACGGATGGATGTTTACCAAAACCATGCCACAGAGAACAAAGTGGATGAAGCCCACGTATCAAAAGTAATGGAAGTAACATTTCATCACATATCTTAGTATAAGCAGTCTTTACACCCCAGTGGTGAGCCCTCAAACAAATGACTGCAGGAGATGTTATTCTGAGCCATGAGAACACAGCACTCTAGGAAACCTTGGTTGGACTGCCACAAAGAACAGCTGCATAAAACCACCCTGGATTCTTAAAGGATGCAATAAAAGTACTTCATTTCACAGCCACCTTGCCAGCATCACTGACAGCTCTGCTCTCACCTCCAGCTCCAGTGTGAATGTGCCACTGACCCGGCATCCCAGGCAATAGCCAATACTGGAGTCTGTCCAGCCAGCCCCAGGACAAGCAGTGGGAGCTGTCCAAGAGCTGTCCAAGAGCTGCAGGCCTGGGCAGCTCTTCAGAGGGGATGACATAATGGCTTGGAGCTGAAAGGAGCCCTTTCAAACAAGCTGCTTTTTCAGAGCTGTACACAGCCTATTTACTCTGCTCCAGCTCATATGGGAAAGAAGAGATAATACCAGTGTTCCCACTCTGCCGTGAATTCTTGAGTTATTGAAGACCTGGACATGACCAAAAAAATGGACTGTGTCATTTTAAGTGTTAGGATTGCACATATTAAAACATGTGCTTTTAATTCACAGAAAGAACTAGGTAGAAAATTTAGGAGTTGACAGCCAATATCTTTATTAATTTTCTTTCTAGGGCATGTAATTCCCCATCAGACAAGCCTAGATAATGCCTTGCAGCCAGCAGCCCCACGACATACTGAGCTTACATGTCAGGAGAGAACTGGGTAGTGTCTAGGACATAAATGCTTAGCAATGTTTTAAATAACATTTTAACTCTTCCATAAAGTGAAAATTAGGCTTAATGTATTAAAAGCCTCTTTAAACTTAAACATTCCAGAGAGCCACAATCTTTTTTAAATTTAACAAAACGTTGGCAATTATCTTTCCTCTGTAGACTATGTACTACCTTACAGTAGGTATGTCAGATTTCAGACCCTGCAGTGCTTTCCTCCCACAGGAGACAAGACTGGATTTAATGAGCTGTGCCAGCAAATCCCAGGGCAGAAATCTCCAGGATCTCAAGGAGCAGGGATGAGTCAACCCTAGAGCAGAGCTATCAGATCCTGTCCTTAGTCCCTACCTCACTGAAAGCAGCACACCATGAGGAACCTCTGCTGCCCTAAGTAGTGACAAAAATGTATACTGGATAGATATTAGACTAGAAAAGCAACATCTGCTACTAGGTTTGCTTGCTATTAGGAAAACTTGACAAATTTTTTAAGAAGAACTTCAAAGCCCTGAAGAGTTGTCTCTTTTCATACCCATAGCATTCAGCTGACACTTTCAAACAGGAAAACCAGAACACCACAGAGACGTCTTGTATACCTCTCTGTTCTGTTTCAGACAACTAGGCTGGTTGTATGCAGGTTAATGCTTTACCCTTTCCAGATGTTTAGTCATAAAATGAACGTTTTCATAAGCATTTTCTGAAGACAGGAGTTAGAGAACACTAATACTCCATGAAATAGCCCAATAAAACATTAGAGAGCAGAAGGAAGAGTTACACTTCCAAACCCAGTATCCAAGCCTAAATAGCTAAAATAACCTCTTCTAATAACCTATTTGCTCTACTAAATGCTTGGTGACCATAGGGAATTATTAGCATGGCTTTTTTAGTGATGCCCTAACAAATAGATGATAGCACTACTGCCTGGACTCCAGATGAACAAAATCAATTTAAGTCTTACAGATCTTTTTTTTTAAATGATCAGGTTATTTGTATAAACCCATGTCTTAGTTATGGACTGCAAACAGTCTTGATTCTGCCCAAAATAGCTAAGGCAGCATGGCATATGATGAAATCACAAGGCTGCATGACTGGCTGGGTGTACTTTTTAGATTAGAGAAATTACTTTAGCTTTTTAATAAAATACTGAAGCTTTTCTGGTGTCAGTCCCCATTCACACAACCACCACCAGTGATAGCTGGAGTTCTGCTGTAAGCACATGCACTTGTATAAAGCACTAGTACTTATCTATCAACAGAACCCATGGTAATGGCAGGGCTCTGATTCCCCTTCCCAGTCAGTTCAAGTCTCTGTTCAGTCAGAACTCACTGTTCATTCCCCTTCCACAGCAATTAGTGCTGACACTACAGAACCTGAGGCAGTGCTCACACTGCACCAACTCCTGGGCCTCAGGCAACGATCCAGCATGCAGGGAAAATGGTAGTGACTCTTTATTTGACAAAAACCTTAAACATTGGCTTATTTGTCTGAGCTTCTATCTTTGCTACAGTTATTTTTATGCACTATGAGCTGCAGAAGCCATAGCAAATCAGGTAGGTGGCTGAAATTGGTTTAGACCCCTATTCATCCCACCTAATTTCATGCATCTAAGGCATCTGAACTGTTAATACAGTCACACAAACTGCACAAAACAGGTACCCAGAGACATCATCCTTTAAAAAGTGCTCACCTTTGTAATTGATTATTTCCTTTAACCAACTCTGTACTTCTGTGTTTTGTTTAATAAAGGAGGGAAGGCACATTTTCTACAGCAGTTCCATTATTCGCAGCCACAGCTTACTGCATCAAAGACTGGCAGGTTTGGAAAGCACTTGAAATCTGTGCTCCAAGAAAACACAAGTGCAAAGTGCACTGAAGAGAGCACACCCAGCCTTGAGCTCAGGGCACTGTCTGCTTCAGGGAAAAACTGAAGAGTGTCTGCAAAGAAACAAAGGAGGAGGGATGACACTGCCAGTTTCATTCCTGCCAGACTGGAGAGATGACTTAACCACGGCTCTTGTGTTGTGACTTTGCACTTCTTTACCACCTCCTCATCCTATGAGAAGAAAGATGCAATTTAAAAACAAGCCATGTTCAGTGTGCTGGGCCGGGGGAGATTACATTCTGGTGGACTTTCAGTTCTGAGGCCTCACTCACTCAGGAATGCTACAGAGTCTAAGCTGCAGTTTAAATTAAAACAAAATGAATCATATACAGTCTAGTTAACTTAATGGGAATCGCTTCAAAGATACTAATTTAATTTCTTTAATTGTGTTTTCAATTAAGGATTGTGCACATTCCTTAAGACTCAAAGAATTTCACCCCAGAATTGGCAAGAAGCATGGCATCCTTTATGTGATGTCCTGGAGACACCCTGGGAATTGAAGGAAAATGTATAAATATAACTAATTTCCCATGTTAAGGGAGTTGCCATTCAGCAACTCTTGCATCATATCTGTAGCACTTAATTTCTTTAAGCACCTTTGGATTCTTTGGCAGAAAGAGGGCAGCACAGTAATGTTGGAGATCTAGAAGAAATGAGATCACTTTCAAAAACACCTTGGTGAGAGGTTTAAACTCTTCTTCTTTATATCCAAAAAGCATATTAAAACAGAGGGGGGAAAAGAGACTACTCAATCCATAATGTACTGGTTTTGCTCCCTATCTGACAATTTATATCTTCTGTTGAGCCATAATGAGGTCTGATGTTAAATGACAAGCTTCATTCGTGCTGCCAAGATTCTAATGAGCTGCATTCCCAGCTTCTGAACGAGGAACAAGATTCCTTGCCCATTGAAAATGCTGGGGAGTGGAGAGGCAACAGACACATGGCAGCAGTGGCAGGAGGACTGCAGGGACTGCAGCACTGGCCAGGGAATTGGGAAAGCAGTGGCAGAGGAACATTGTTCCCCTGACAAAAGAGGCTGTTATAGTGCCAGAAGTCTCACGAGTGAGGATTGGACATCCCCACACCACACACACACAATGCTCCATTCATCCCTCTGGAAGGAATGAACTGCTCCCACCCAAACACAAAACAAAACCTGGATTCCCTACAAGAAAAGCTCAGTGTATGTCAAAGTCTACATCACTGCACTGGGATAACAAGCCTTGAAGTATCAAAAGGCACATAGATTTTATTTTGCTGATGGATTGCAGAAACATTTCACTTCCTACATGAAATGCTAAACAGGACTTTGCTTCTACCCACCCACATACATTCATAAAGACTGGTATGTTGTGCTAGCTAAACTCCACAGAAAACTGGTCAAATGCTATAGGAAAAATGAGGATGTCAATTTATAGCAAAATCTTTTCTTTGTAGAGCTCTTCTTCGACTGTATGGAATATGGCTACAGGAAGAAGACTTGAGGAATAACATCCCTAGAAATTAGGAATGAAGGAGGTCTCATTTACTGGTTTTTATACACAGACTGTGGTCTTCCCTTGGCCATGAGCTGTGCCTTCATTCCCTGCTTCCATAAAACTGAGCATGGTGGGTTTAGATCTCTGGGATTCTTACATAAGAGATTCATTCCAGGTGTGTCATGAGCAATATGCAAAGTGAACAAATAAAAGCAATGGCTGCACTAGACATTGGCCAAGATTTTTTATTTCCCTTTGTTTGTCACACCTTGGCTGGGTAGTTCTGAATGTAAAAACAGCTTAAAAACAAACAGGCAAGGAATTTATGGAACAGTATTGCACATGACCTCAGAATTTCTTACAGCTTTCAGACAGGGACTGTTCCCTAATTCTGCTGCATAATGTGGAAGGAAAGATACTGGAAATAAACTGTGGATGTTTTGTAGCATCACTACAGAGAGTGGAAGGGAGGCAGCAATACCTATGGCTATAGCTACCCCAGAAAACAAGAGATGCCCATCAGTGGGAATGAGTTGACATCTTCCTCTTTTTTCCTAATGTTCTCTAAGTCATTTCCAACACAGCCCACTGACTGGCAACAATAGATCCACTAGAAATTATTTTAAGGATGGACATTTCTGTTCTTTAAAAAAAAAAAAAATTCTTTACCACAGCATTTATGGAAAGAAACAAATTAACTCATATCAGCTTTAAATTGTAGGCTGTGGTAGTATTGTAACCCCTGCTGGAAAATTTGCATTGTGCAGTTCAGTTGCTAATCAGATCTTTAGTTTAATAAAATTGTTTCCATTTAAGGTTAATCACATTTGCAATTTGCTGCTGCCAGAGTTTCTAATTGCTGTTAGTGAGGGCTTTCAGGACACTGGGGAACTGCACATTCAGTTCTTGATCTGATCCTATTTTGTGCTCCATCGTACAATGGATTGCTCAAATAATTATTTTTAAATAATTCTGTGATTATTCAGCTGGAGTTCTATCTCACAGGCTATAGGGAGACTTGATGCCCTTTGAATACAGATGCAAGACCAAGAATCCCATTTAGCTGCAAAAACCATTTATGGGATGTGAATTTCAAAGCAACTGCAGCACGCTGACAATCTGTGTGCAATCATTTAAATCACCAAAGCACCATCACAAGATGCTCAATTAAGCATTAGAGATTGTGATTGAAAAATTGGAGAAATAGCTTGGAGCTATTTCAAATTTGCAGAAATTCTGAATAAATACAAAATCATAAAAGTAAATAAATAAACATCAGTTCTGTGCAAGAAAGTCACTATGCTGGGAATAGTTTTCTCAAATCGTTGCATTTGGAGCTCCACAAAACTGCAGCATGAGTTTTCCCTTTACACAAGAACTGTGTGATGAATAGAACACAGCTCTCTTCTGAGAAGGGTACTTTTGAACTCAGAAATATTTCTTACATCTTGTGCTTGACAATGTATGACAAAAGCAGAAATCAGCCATGGAATGCTGCTACGGGTCTGCTCAAAATACCAAACTCTAAAGTTCTTCAGATAAAATTAGGTTTTGGTGGAGATGGAGGAGAAACAGACACAGAAAATGGAAAAATATCCCTCGAGCAGCTGGGCATTTACAATGTTGTATGTAATTATCCCATGACAATGTGTGCACATGCACTTGATCTGAGAGAGATGCAAACAGCAGCAGAGCCATTATTTGTAATTACATGTTCAGTGGAGCAGTACAAAGTGTATCATTTAGTGTCGTTCACTGTGAGTCGATCTGTTGCATTCCCACAAAGGTTTATTCACTGAAGCAAAGCAAAGCCAGAAGTTATTTCCAGCTGTGAGTGTGAGGGTTATCCTCCTCAAAATGGGAAGCATACTTTCATATCCTCTGCCCATCTGTGAGATATCCACTATCTGCTTACATCAGCTGAAATCAGCTGCCACAAAGAACTACCAATTACTTTCTCTCTCTTGCATTAATTGAGCTGTGATTCTTCATATTATGAGGAGTAAACTTATATCAATACATCTATTTCACCATGGTTCATATTTATACTTTATGCACAATTACCTAGCTATGATGGTCTGGATGCAAAAATATTTTAATGTCAAACAAGCTGATACCCTAATGCACCAGCACTTCTGATATCTACTCATCATTTATAAAAGTTTTTTCTGAAATCTCAAGTTGAAGATGGCTTCACCCTGGTCTTGCACAGTCAGACTGGAGATGAGGCTCTCCAAACTCAAGGTGTATTTATCTGAACTCCAAGCATACTGATTACACGTCCCAAAACAGTCTGCAGACACTTCCTAGTTTGAATGCCACAGGCCCTCAAGCAGAGATCCATCCTGGATATATCTTGGCTAATTCCAAACTCCATGGAGGCACCAGAAGCACCATTACAGGTGGCACGTCCTGAGAATTTAACTTTTTGAAAGCAATACATATGATGATGGATCAATGCCCAACACTTAAAAAGGAAGGCCTCACTTAAATGAAAAGATATTTTAAAAACGCTTTTACTGGAAAAAATGTTGAAAATCTACCTTAAAAAGTGTTGGGTTTGGGTTTGTTTTTGGTGTTTTTTTTTGTTTGTTTGTTTTTTTGTTTTTTTGTTTTGTTTTGTTTTCTGGAGATATATTACAGTGGACTCCATTTTTAATTTTCTTTCCCCATCTCAAAAAATCAGAAACTCATAAATGAAACTTCAACAAGCTGAGCAGGTCTTTTGTGACCTTTAGAAACAATTTGGTGAGTGGTTTAAAGGACTGCCCTCAGCCATGGCATAAACACAAAGGAGCAGATGAGGGTATTGTTGCTTTAGGCACTGACTGAAAGCAAAGAGCAGGGCTGATGTGACTTTCCACAGAAAGCAAACTGCACAGTCAGAGTACCAAAAATACATGGCAAACCTTCTCCTTGGTTTAAAAGACTCTGGACTCCTTTGTAGCATGGCAAAAATAGATGATTCTACAAATATATTGATTCTACTGCCTAATGCTCTGCTCCTCAACTTCTGGTTCTTGTAAAGCAGGGCCAGGGAAGTTCTCAGCACCTTCTGCAGACTGAACACTTTCTTATCAAGTTCTATGGAGGAGAAAGTGCCAGTCCATCCTGCTGGCTGGGATATTTTAGGCAGTGGATGAGGCCAGGGAAGAGAATAAAAATAGCTTTATTATCCTAGTCCTTGAAAGGTGAAAGTGACATAGAGCAGGCTTAAAAATGTTCTGTAGGTAAATCTAAAAAATCAGATCTTTTTTTCTTCCACACCTATTTTTTATTTTTTGCAATTTGTTTTGGATTTGCTACACATTTTAAGGTTTGTCTGGCAAGCAATGCCCTTCACAGGAAAGCTAATTCTTTTATAGTGGCCAAGTCCAAATTTTCCAGGAATCTTATGGAAAATCAGACTTTTTCCTGTGTCACATGGATAATGTCAGTGGAAGATTCCATGTTGTTCTCTCCCCCTCCTTTCTGCTGCCCTTCCCTCCCCTCCATCAAGTTTAAGGATAGTGATGACTGTCTTCAGTCACAGACTGATTAATAACATTTCAGATATGCTCTTTCCTCATATTAATGCAGATTGTATTTACAGTTCTGCCCTGACCTGAATGACCAAGAGCTGTATTCTGCAAATAAATCATCAGATCCAGTGCAGTATTTTAGAAACTTATCATCACAAGACAGTCTTCTTTCCAAATCTATAAACTTAGATATTAAACCTTGGGATAGATGCTCTCTAAAAACACAAATGAATCATTTTTATTTGAAAATATCAGCATCTGTTGAGACTGCAGCATTAAGGTTGAGTTTGGAGCTGGGCCAGGCAAAATAAATCTTTACAACTGAAGTATAATATGACAGCAGAGGTAGATCTAGGCACCAGGAAACCAAGTAGTTATTTTTCTGTAAATTACAGAATTTTAGGTCTCATACAAGTTCTTTTTGCTCTGGACTTCTCAGTACATTTGGAATTAAAGATTATATAGACAAGAGGAAAGGCAAAAAGAGTTAATCTTTGAGATATGTTGTTCAAAAAGGCAAAGTCATAACCCTGTAAAAGATGGAATTAAAATACATTCTTGAAAAGAGAATTAACAGAACTACAGAACCGTGCTTGAAATTTGCATTTTATTTTACTAGTTTATATTTGATTTGAATAATTATATGTTTTAATTAAAAACACCTCCATTGCCTGAGTGGATGAAGGTCTATTGAACACAGTTTCTATCTCAATATAGCTTGACCTACCCTCTGTGTGTAGGGCAGATGGAATACAACCAGAAAGCACATTAGAACAACACAGCTCAATATTTATTGGATTGCAAGTCCAATCCAGTTCCCTTCTTGCACCAAAGAGTCTGAAAACTGAAATGAAATTGGCTTAAAAACAAATGAAATGATGCATTATCAGGCAAAATATTTTACAAATATGGATCTACTGTGCTCAGGACTGAACTATTATCTTCACATCTATTTGGATGACATTTTTCCTCTATTCACCCTGGGGTTTAATTCCTGTAGGTAGGATTATAATAAAGAGCTGATCAGTATAATACATTTATTCAGCTCTGGTGGTCATTAAAGAATAAAAGTGTTCTGAAGCTTACAATTTAAATTATTCGCATTTTATGTGCTCATAGTGGTAATTACGTGGTCATAAAAGCATGTTTCCTCATGCTATCTATGAAATCAGCATCTGAATTGCAAGATTTTCTTAATACACCCAAGAAACACCAGATATATGTTCACTGAAATTACCATAAAGCAGTAGGAATACAGTTTTCCCATTTCATGCATCTGTTGGTGTTGGTGGATTGACAACATAAAACAAGTATACCTATACTTTGTACTTTTAATCTGAAACTTTAAACGTTCAGTATATTTTAACAGAGCGTATTTTGCACATTTCTAATTTCAGTGCAAATAAACATGCTGATTTACTGACACCTCATGATAACTTCAGGAAAAGGCAACACGGATGGACCACCTGATTTCAACTAAATTCATGGATGGTCTCGTGGAGATTGTGTTAGGAGCAAAATCAGGACACCAGTTCTTCCTCAGCGTTAGACAAGAGCCAAGAGCAATGCCTCCAGCAGAAGGGAAGGGGGTTTCCTTGCCATTTGCCACACTTGTGACAGAGTCAAGTTAAAACATCTCTTGGGTACATCAAAAGGGAGGGTTTTTTTACCAGTTATCTATGAAAGAAACCCATTTAGGTCACAACTTCTGGAAATATTTAAAAAGAGAATAATTTAATTGGATAATGAGCCAACGAGTACCTATCCAAACGAAGAGAAGTGACCTACTTTCACTTTTATTTCAGGCCCCAAGGAAGGATCACACTGTTCTCCAACATTACACCAGGAGCAACAATCTTTTCTATTCTTATACCTCCTGGCCAGTGAGGAAGTTGTGGGTGCACAAGGACTTGAAAGGGGACTCAGTTGGGGCGACTGATCCCATTGGATGCTTTCCCTAAGACAAATCTGCTCCTCCTGAAGACTTTCCTAATTTTTTTAAATAAATTTGCTGTTATTTTAATAAGGACAGTAAAATCCTTCACTGTAAAAAGTCTACAGAAGGGAATGAGAAAAGCCTATAAACATTTTTGAAGGATACATTAAACAAATTAGATACATAGATCAGACTTCTGGACAGAAAAAGTGTTTGTTTGCTTCTCTTCATTTTTCATTCTCTTTTTACCCAGAGAGCTTTGATCATGACAAACTGAATCCAGTTGGCTCAGCAGAAAGAAATAAGTCATTAATGAATTTAAATCCAGAGGAAATTCTTCTGGCTTCAAAGATAATATTATAGTTGTTGGCAGTGAATGCTTTTTTATTGTCCTTTATCAAATTGCTAATTTTGATACATGTAAACCAGATTGCTTTGCTTTACAGTAATCAGACCACCAGGTATTGTTCAGCAGGGAATTATGAAGGCACTCTAACTCCTGTGGTGGACTGGCAGCAACCAGCCACTGAGAAGAAAGGTCAAACTTACACTGACTTACCTCCTGGGGAAAAAATGGTAATGGAAAGGGAGATGAAATGCTGGTAAACAAGTTTTCCCCAATACTCCCTTATACACCAGCACGAGTGCTTGGGCATTCAAGCCCAGATGTTGCCTTTATTCCCTTCAGCAAGCACTGCTACTGCCCCAGAGGAACCTGCATAATGTTTTAAGTGTATAACTCAAAGAAGGAAATTGATAAATGAGGTCTAGAGGAATGTGTAGATTTTTTCCCCTCACAACTCAGTCCTTCTTCTGGACTGACTTCTGTGCATTGATTTTTTTTTTTCCCGTGCAATCAATTCATTTTAAATTGCTTCTTGCAGTTATTTTGTTGCTACAGGAGCTTCCACAGTTTCTCTAAGCTATACTGATGTGCAGTTATCTCACTATTCAGCTCCTCCTGATAAAACCACTACACTGGAATCACCTTGCTCCAAGTGTTTTCATTTCTCCCACTTGCTTTTCCTGGTCCCCTGTAGCAGCACTATAAAAACCTCCCATGCACAGTGGTCTTAATACATTCTGGATTTGCTTTATTTACTGAATTTTTCTTGACTTTTGTTTTTCCCCTAAGATATGAAGGGTGTAATTAAAACTGATGTTTCAGTCTCTTTATGCTACTGACTTCCTTCAACAATTTTTTACCCTGGTAGTTTTTAAATGATTCTGTCAAAACCTGCTTGAAAGATCCTTTTTTGATTCTCCTGCCTTCATCCTCCAGAACCTTTCCTAATCTACCCTTACCTTATTTTCAGGTCATACTCTCAATTTATGTACTCCCAGAGCTGATCTGCTGATTGTTCACATTGAGCTGTTCAGCAAGCTCCTCTGGTCACCTCTGCACCTGCTGCTTCCTTCCTTGTGTTTATCATGAACAGAAAGGATTCTTAAAAAATTCTCCAACAGAATATTGTCAAACATTTACTTGAAATTCTACCCTGTGGTTTTAAAAAACAGAGAGTCTATATAGTTGCTGCTGTTGCACCTATATCACTGCCTATTCTGATCTTTTTTTTCTCATCATCCTCTGTTGCCTCCTGCCTTGAAGAGCAGCTGGAGGCAGCTGTGAGTTTACAGCATTGAAGATTCACATGTGGACCTTCTGAAGCCACCAGAAACATGGCCAATAACACTATTTAGCAGAACAGAATAACCCTGCTATGACTTCTTGGTAGAGAAGAAGTTAATATTAGATTAAACAAGACCTGCTTTTGAACAGAATCTCAAAACAGCTTCTCCTTCTGCCTTGCCACCTGAGTTTATGGTGGGAAACCATAAACTCAGGGAAATGAGAGTATAAAGAATTCTTCTCATGAGTAGGTCACTAGAGGGATATTAAAGATTAAAGCAGGAAGATGTGGAGGGGTGGCCTATCAGAACAGTTTGGGCAAAGGGAGAGCAGGAATTAGAAGAATGAGAAAAGCACAGAATAGTGGATGCTACACTATTATTATTTATTTTATTTAAAGCTTTATCCCAACTATTTCCTTTTGGACACACATTCCATTTTTCAACTGCAACTTTGCACTGAAGAGGCAGGAGTTGAAATTCTCAATTCTTGCCCACCTGTATAAAGTTCTGTCACATTATTCAGAATTCCATCACAAAGCACAAACCCACAAAGATTTCACCTCCCAAAGCTCTCCTTAGGCTGGCACCCTGGCACACAGCTGCTGGTGGAAAGCTCCCAGAGTAGAGGGCACTAGAAATGATCTCTATGAGTGACAGGATGTTTAACCCTCACTAGAAATAGTGATGAGGTTCCAAAGCTCACATTGGCCAAAAAGCAAGAACGTATGTCATTGTCCTGGCTAATAAGCAGAGTCACTTCTGCTGAATTTAACAAAAAAGAACTTTGGGTTTCTCTCTTTAAAATGGTTAGCTTTACATCCTGTGCTAACAAGTAGACATTTTACTTAGCATTCAGCACTTTTTTTTTTTTTTTTTTTTTAAGAAAAGGCAAAAAGGTTTCAGCCTTGACAATTTATTAAAACATATAAAGGATGGAAATGCCTCTCGTTGAATGTCTCCTTCCATTGATTGTCAGCCTAGACATTCCAAAGTCTTGCAGCTTATATTACTATAGTGAGTTTTGGCATAGTTAAATTATCTGTGAATGATCTGACAGCCATCAAAACCACCAGGATATCTGCATCACCAGTAAAGGACTGCAAAAAAGCAGCTCTGTTTCTTGTGGAGATATTCATGCCACAATGTATCTGCATTGCCCCTTGGCTGGTTGAATTGCACAGCCATTCCCTGAATTATCATCCTTCAATTGCCAAATCCCACTTCAGAGCCTTGGGAAGAATTTAATCACTGTCTCTTCCCACTGAGGGCTCAACATCAATGAAAATGCAAAAGCAAATGCTAAAGCATAAAAGGTCAAGTCAGCTAAAGCTGACTCACAGACACAGGAAAGGGAATGCTAATCCTTGCTTAGGAATTGTCAGTGCATCTCCCTTTCTGCCAGCAGCAATATTTTAGGCCTTTCTTCAAAAAGGGTGCTGTGAATATGAAAATCCTCCTGTATCCTGAATGAACTGGATGCCTGTTGGAGCAGCTCCTCACACGCACAGGATCAGACACTGCACCACAATCCCAGGCACAGGGGACTGTCTGGCTCACTGCACACTGTTGATCCAGCACTGAAGAGACACCCTAAAGCCTTCTGGAAACATCATGAGACAACCACTATTTTTAACCTGTTTACTTTACATCCATTGCTCTGTGTAGCTACCAGTGCAGCCAGGAAGAGTAAAAGATAAGGATCTTAGTATTTCCTCAAAATAAACAGCCTATTGCAATATGATTTGGAATTATGAAGCTATACAAACAGCTTCTGTGCAGCTTTGGGTTAAGATGTGGTATCAGTTTGATTAGTGCCAAAATGCAGAGATCAATGGTTAGGGCTGCCATGCCAACCTCAAAGAGCACTAGCTACAGAAATATGCAAGAATAACTTGGTAGATGCTTTTAGAGAATCTGGCAGATTGCAATTTTTATGTCCTTGCATGATTTTCTTCATTTCACAGGTAATAGAACTGCTGATTTGAATTTAACAAGCTGCAGTTTGTGTGCTGAATTGAATGCTATGTAGTCTTTTCCTAGTGCCCATTTAGGTAGGCAGGGCAGGCTGTGTAGGGCTAGGGACTGAGCAGAACTGAGTGCAGAACAAGTGAGAGAAAAATCAAGTAAATCCAGTTACTCAACTTCTAAGATTTAAAATGAAAATACCAGTATTGTGCTACTGGGGCAATACTTAAACTCCTCATTATTTTCAGCGAACTTTAAGTTCAGTTCCTTGCAGTCTGGTCATTCCAGTAACATTTATCTCAGCATTTCTATTCCAACAGCCTCCTATTTTAAAGGTTTTATAACACATCTACCTATAAAAATATACTTCAGACTCACAGTCTCCCTTTCTTGGTATTACTTATGAATATAGCATAAATTGTATTTTAACCCAATTCCACATTAGTTCACAGGTGAGTAAGACATCATTGAAGCAGTATTGGTTGTATACAGAGAAAAAAACAAGACATGGAAAAGAGGAATAAAAAAGATAGTAATACCAAATAGGATGGAACTGACAAAAAATAAGTGGAAAGGGAAAATCTAGCCAATGAAATGTTGTTCTTTATATTTTCAAAAGTGTTTCCCTTCCCAACCATTAGGCAGTCTGCCCAATATCCCCAAGCAATCCCCAAGCCAACGCTGGAGGGCAACGAGACTTCAGACTTCAGCTTTGTGTCTGGCAAAGGCTTAAAGCCACGAACAGTCTGCTGCATTATGTCACTGAGGACACCCTAATGTGCCCTGCTCTGCTGCTTCCATCTGAAAAGACATTCGAGATAAATGAAGTTCAACCACTACAGATTTTCTGAAATCTATGTTATGTAGATATCAAATGATGAGAAGAAATAATTTTGCTTGTCATCATATGGAAGAGAGTGTCTCTGCATTGTTCCACTGTCTAGATGTCCTGGGGTGACTTTGTGATGCTTGTATCCCCAGCTGTCTGTTCTGTTTATGGTGGATATTGAGTTCTACACCTTTAAGGCTGGTTCTGAGAGTGAAGTCAGGGAAAGAAGGAGCATCACCTTATTTTGAAATAAGGTGCTCAAGAACTGTGCACTTAATTTGAACTGCCAGTGCAGGCAAATCCAGACTACTGGGTAGAACTGACAAGGAGAAATTATTTACATGAAGAGAGAGATGGATTGAAGAGTTTGAATTTTAAACTCCTGAGCTGGGTTTTCTTCTTTGGCTTATCAGGATGAAGAGGTTGCTGAAGTGTCTGAAGAGGCCTTGTGGCATTTCCTGGGCTGGTACAGACTCTTTAAAATGGTTTTATTTCTCTCTGGTCTTCACACCTCCAATCAGATGCAAGTTTTAGGGAAAAAGGAAAGCACTTCCACACTCTGCTCAGTGCAGAGAGGATAAATAGAAGAGGCACTCTGGAAAGCATTTGAAAACTGACAGTTCAAAGAGAGTCAGGATGTTCAAAGCTGCAAAGTCATAAATTAATCATTTTTCACCCAGCACATAAGTGCCATATTTTTACTGTGTTTCTTCGTTTGATGTCAGCAGTCTACCCTCTCTGTGAGGCACAGCAGCACACAAGTTCATTCCCCAGGATAGTAACCTGACACCATTCACTTTGAATCCTATTGCACACTTTAGAAATACACAAACTTCACCGTTTCTTTGTGTTTCCATTTTGTTTAAACAACCGTAGTAAAAAGAAAATAGTAAGTTGTATTTCCCTCCCCTCCACAAAATACTAATCTTGGTTTTTAATTTTTTTTCCTGCATATGTTGGTGTTTGTTTTCCTGATCGTGCAAGCATTCATACCTGTCATGCTGTAGGAATCATGGCATGCATTTCCTATGCAGCCAATTACTTTCCATAAATTTAATCTTCTCTCTCCCTCTTTTTAGTAGCATACAAGAGAGTTAAGTGTAATTTTTATGCTGTGTGTTAGAGAAGAAAAATAACTTTCTTTCAAGACAAAGTAAAAGGCAATGGCTGGGACAATTTTATGTGTATTCTACTTGAGGCCAAAGAAGTGGAATCTTGTGTCTGATGTCATGCAGAACAGGGATATGTTCTGGTTTAGAATTACATCGCAGTGGGGTGGATTTCTAGAAGATTTGAGCACACAGAGTTCTCAGTGGCTGCCTGGGGAACTAAGGGAGCTCAGCAGCTCCAAAAATGAAGAGAGTTGGGGTCTGTAGAATTATACAGTCAAGCCATTTCATTCATATGAATGTGTGCAATAATACTGAGTCTTGAGTTAGTAAATCCCTCATTGAAGTCTATGTTGGAATGTTATGGGGTTGATTGGGGCTTTTTTGAGTGGGTTTTTTTAAATCTAGCTGGCATGTGACATTTTGAATAGAAACACTAGAAAACAGTGTTTATCTATTCATTAATAACATCATACAAAGAATTATTTATGCAATTGGCCAGTCTAATTTATAACTGTGCAAAAGTCTGACTTCCTTCCCACATAATTCTAATTCACCCTTCATACATCTGACAAGCCTGGCATCAGTCTCATTCCACATGAATGTTTTTGAAGACAGATTTGCACAGATTACACACATCTGGTAAGTGGGGAAACTCTCTCAGTTCCCAGACCATGGTAGTGGTGGATCCCAAAGAGAACTCCAGTGCCTGCACTTGGCCCTGTGTGTGCTGTGTTCTCCTCTCACACCTCTTTGTTCTGCAAGTGTCACCACTCCAGGCTGGTGATGCAGACATCGCTGGAAATAGCTGAGTTATTTCAAGTTCCTGTAGCAGCAAATCACTAAAGTTTTTCACAGAGAAGCTTGGACATCTTTAACACTTGGCACAAGGCAGGGCAAGCTCACTGTTACAGGATGTGGAAGATAGAAATTTCTGTTATTTTATGTAAAAAACCCAGAAATCATCTTTATTGCAATGGGTCACATCAGGCACAGTCTTTCATGCTGTGAGGAGGAACGAGCATTTGAAGAACTTCTGGAGAGTTCTGCCAGCATTGCTTTGCAAAGTTCTGATGATTACAGCCATTGGTACAGTTCATGTGACTCCTTTAGCTCACAGAAGAACTGCTCATAAAGAACACATCAACAGCAGAAAATGTGGGTGTTGTATAAGGTATTTTCCAGAAGAGATGGGTCTTTGTGAGGGAACACCAATTGAAAAGCCTAAAAAATTTCCCATTTATAATAATAAGGCTGCTGATTGAGTTTTAAAACTGTGCCCTAAGCTGATTCAGCAACAACCAAGAAAGCTGAGCCAAGATAGATGTAAGGTGCCAAGTTCTTGATCTCTAATTCTGCTCTTAAGTGTATCTAGTAATTTGGTGTCCTAATTACAGCTCTTTCCCTTTTTTTTTTAATAGGCACTTCTCTGCATATTGGAAGGGAGAGGCGAAGCAAAAACTGAGAGGAAGGGCAAATGTATCTACAAAGACTGAAAATGCCTTAGGTGCACTGGCATGACAAAGTCCCTTTAGAACTCACTTGGAAATTAAAGAGGGCAAAATAAAACATTTAGAACACAAATATGTTTAGTCTGCTCTGAAAAGACTGCAACAGAGTGGGAGCAAGCTTCCTTCTACAAAAGAGTTTAATTTTCACCAAAAAAAACCCCAAACTGAAACATTTGATAAATGTGTGTAAAGTTTCTGTGTGCACCAGGCTAGGATGGCAGCTAAGTGTTTCAAGTTGACTCTTCCATGCTGTTAAGAAATCTCTTTGTTGTACCTCTACTTAAATTTAGCTCCAAGGTTTCAGCTGGCAGTTGGGATTAGAGAGCACTGCACACGCCATCTGAAGAAGCTCGTGCTCAGCATCTCAAGCTGAACAAAACTGGGCCACAAGCAGTGACCTCAACAGTGTAAAACTGAGTAAAAAACCCACTGCTGCTCAGTCAAACCAGCTTTGAGTTCTTTCTACTGTCTGCATGGCCACCATTACCTTAGCCTCACAGTCAGAGCAAAGGTTTTGGTTAAGGAAAAGGAAAAAGCAGAGGGAAAAGACAGAAAGAAAAAATCAGGTTTATACTAGCTAGTTTTAAATGTGGTTTTTACTGGAATACCCTCTCATGACTTTCACTCATGGGTTTTCCTTTTCAGTACAGTAAATTAGCTAACGTGTGAGTGGGGGCCATAGTTTCTGTCACTGGCTGCTGCTGTGTAGACAGTGACAGGTGGTGGTGTGTATTTTTATTAGGCTATGTATTATGTAATCAGAATACAAATGTAGATTTGTTTTTGCTTCAGAGGAAGGATAGGTCTGGAGGAAAGCAGAAATAAAATTCAAATCTCTAAAACTGCATACACGGCCAATAGTAACCTAATACAACAGGAAAGGGGATTCTACCAGAACATGCAAAAAGCTTTCACAATCTTGCAGTTAATTGGCTGAAAACCTGAAAATCCCCATTTTATTTTAAAACAGTGCAGGCAAAGATTACACTTTTATCACTCTTCTGCCACACACAAAATTATATGCAAGGAAAGAAGTCAGTTTATTTGAGGGAACACAACCAGCCTACACTGGAACAAAAGTGTTTCTTCTAGGAACAGACAAGTCTGCAGAGATGGGAACTGAAGCAAAGAAAAGGAACTCTGGCTACTGGCACTGACACTCCAGTAAACAGAAGTAACTATCACTACCTAAAATAGAAATATGAGATCCAAATAATCACACTAGTCCATTCAAATATCTGATAACAAGCTCCAAAAGAAGCCACACACCACCAAAAGCTAAACTGCTCACAGTTTTAACTGTGAGCAGATCTAAATTTGGCCCTATTAATACCTTTCACGTATGAATACCTAAATGTTTTCTTGATTTTTCTGTTAAAAAGTGTATACCTAAACCTGGAAGACTATTCCCAGATCTCTTCATGTCTGATATCCTATATCCCACCAGAAGCTACAGTCTTTCCACACAGTGCTTCAACAATGAGTAAAATGGAGAGGTGCAAAGTTTATGGGGTGATGCTGACACTGCCTCCCAGTGCTCTGTATTCCCCTTCAGCTTTTAAAGCAATTTTCTTTTCCTTCAGATTGCCTGCTCTCTGTTTTTCTTGCTGCTATTCTTACCATAGTCCTTGACTCTTCAGAAAACTAAAGGAATTTAGAGAATTGCCCTGTGTTCAGAAGTAACAGCTCTCCCAGCAGCAGCATTCACTCTAAGTCCTGTGATTCAATTTACATCCCACAGGCCCCAGTACAGCACGGTGTCCTTGCCAGCACTCACCAATGCCATGGACAGCTGCCAAGATGGGAACAGCTACAGTGTCTAACTCTGGACACTCTAGGCTGCCCAGAATATCCATCATTAGTACAGCTGCAGTACAGAGTAATAGCAGAGAAGCTTCACAAAATATCCAGTAGATATGACAAAAAACAAACAGGTCTCTAAAAAGCACAGCAGGTATTCGGAGAGGGTGTGAAAGCATCTAGAGAACAGAGAGGGGAAAAAAGGAATATGTTATTCTATTTAAAGGATTATATATTTTTCCACAGAGCACAGTGAATCTGATTTCTTACAGCAATTAATATAAGCTTCAAAGAACATGCACTTTCTTCCAGTTTTGAATTCTGAAATGCAGTGGAAGAAAAAAAAAAAGAAATATTTCCTACAAACGTTGCCTTGCAGGGAGTGTGCTGACTGGAGACCTCACCATAAGGAATATATAGGTTTTCTTTTACAGAAAAATGCAGTGCTGTTTTGAAGCCCTGTGCATTCACCCTGGGGAATCTCCAGAGCACTTTGTACTGTAAGAAAGATATCTTGTCATTAATGACTAATGACTGGTGGGTAATCCTGCAGCAGAGTCTCTTTATCTGACAGGGCTGCACACATGGATGACTTGCAGCACAATCACCCTACTGTGGTTGCTAGGTGGCAAATGTAGTGCCCAGAAAACATCTGATGCTGACAGCTACTGTAAACTGTTTTGTAGGAACAGCTTTATCCCTGCATAAATTCTGCAATAAAGGATTTTCCAAACTAGAGCTATTCCAAACAAAAGCATCACAAAAAATCACATTTATACTGAACTTTTGACATCTACAACTTAACCCTCATTTCTCAGGATAAAAATTTATAAAACCAGAGTTTTCTAAATGCTGTCAACAAAACAGCTAGGTCACTAGAGAAAAGGCTGCTCTGATCCTTCCACAATTTACAGGACTCATAACTCTGCCCTCCCAGGAGGGACTTGGCACTGCTCAAATAAGCCTCGTAGCTGATGAAACAAGGATGTACAATTTTACTTGCAAAAGAGTCAAGGACCAGTGCTGACTTCTTGTGCACTGCTCACCATGCAGAGTTAACACCTTGAATTCCTTGGCCTTCCAACTCCTCCTTCCCTAAGGATTTGCATGTGTTGGTAGCTGTAGTACTCTCTCAAGATTCACACCCTGAACTCTGTGATCCTTGCAGCTTTGTGGCCTTCTTCAGATGTGATCCTCACACAGTGACCAGTGCACCTCTTACCACTGCAAACTCCCATTTCATACCCTCTTCACCTTCTCTGCCACCCCTGTCTAAACTGGCCACCGCAGAACACTACCAACAATTAAAATGTAGCAAAAAGCACATACTCTGACATTTAGGATTTGACAGAGCATAATGCAGCTACAGCAGCAGACTCAGCCCAAATTATGTCCAGCTGCAGATATTCAGAGGGGGAGTACACCTAGTCCTAATAAAGAGAAAGAAAATCTTTCTGAAACAGTGGAAGTAAATGGAAGAGGGAAAAGTAACAGATAGATTAATTGCAGGAATATGAAGGAGAGTGAAGGCTTTTGAACAAACAGCATCAAACACCTAATGGCTCAGCTTGTAGTATAGTAATTGCTGGTATTCAGGAAATTAATCTGAAGATCTTAATTGCAACTCAAACAATTACTCATAATCAGACTGCTGTAATAGTCTTCCCTACTAGTAGATAAAACAGCTCCTTCATATATTACATATTGCCTATGTTAAACGTTCTGATTCCTCTCTCTGGTGCAATATTCCTGTCCTGGGTTTTTATAGGTTATGTTTACTCCCAGGAAAACAGGAGGAGTAAACAACAACCTCTAGGCAAAAATTACCAGGAAACTTGCAGGAAAAAAAAAGATGACCAGAGTTATCAGGAGACTAGATGATGCTGTCTGAACTGATTTGTCAGTTTGGGCTTAGGTTTTCAGATTATTTCCATCTTCTCTTTTTATAACCCCCCATTTTTTCCTCTAAACTGCCCCTAGCTTCTGTCCTAGCACCAGGCAGTTAGTCCTAAAGTGCAGCAGCAAAGACCTCTTCCTGTCTGCTACAGATGGGGCTTGCAGCCTAATTGCAGAGCAACATTTGATTTTGCTAATACCTGTCATGTTTTAAAATGACTGTTGGATGCTAAGTAATAACCTGGCAGGATGGGGGACTGACTGCACCCAGACCCACGGCGTGAGCCTGAGATGCTGCGACTCTCATCACATGTCTGTTCTCACTGGGCTTCACAACTCTGGCCCAGAGCTTTAGAAATAACTGCTGCACAAAGGAAATGCTTTGTACCTGGTTCATCAGTTTTCAGGTACAAAATCAGCCTCCAAAGCATGAGACAAAGATGTTCAACACAGCAAGTTCATCTTTTTGCATATTTTGAAGCCGTGGAAATGAATAGAAGATAGCTGCAGCAAAATAAAGATTATACCTTTCCTTGTGAATATGACATATAGCACTGTTTTCACCTTTTATCATCTATGGCACTACATATAAAAGCTGTCTTTTAGGGCAGAATGCAAGGCATCCAAGCAGAAACACCTTTTGTCCCAACTTAGGTTCTATGCCAAAAAAAGGGCTACAGCCTTCAGAATCCTAAATTAAAGCTTATGCTCAAATGAGTTTTAAACAATCCATTTTGCCTGGCCTGGACTCACACACAGTCTCTCATCATGAAGTACCACTTACAGCACTAATCAGAATTAGAGAATGCATCATTTAATTATGCTGTCATTTAAAAACTACTTATTGAGGGTTTTCTTTTAAATAGGTATGGTGAGTATTCCTAGCACTAAAGCAGAAGTGGATTGATTCTATTATTCAGATATACAGTGAGTCTATTCTCACACTAATCTTAAAAGTGCTTTTACACTTCATGAGTCATATCCAAAATTACAAATAGCTGAGTACAA
This sequence comes from Sylvia atricapilla, assembly GCF_009819655.1. Taxonomy (NCBI): domain Eukaryota; kingdom Metazoa; phylum Chordata; class Aves; order Passeriformes; family Sylviidae; genus Sylvia; species Sylvia atricapilla. Next base: position 13,871,446 of record NC_089154.1, read on the forward strand.
AACCCAACAGATGCTTTCTTAAGCAGAAGGCAAAAGAAAGCTGTAAGGTTCCACAGCAGAAGAATGCAAGAGAAGCTTTGGGGGCATGTACAGCATGCTCTGGTAGAGAAAGGAAATCCTGGTTTAGTATTACCCTGAGGTTTTCCAAAACATAAAAAAAAATTAAAGTTTGACCTGTATAAACTCTTCATAACTTGCATTTTCTCTCCATGCACACAGCTGGATTAATAAATTCTCATGCTTTTTTTTCCAGGTGAAACAAAAAAAAAAACAACATAAAACCTTCTCAAGTTGCTGGAGAGGGTCAGCTTGGTCCCATTTTCTCTGTGTATGTGCTCTCCAGTGACCTGTAAGTTAAAGATGCAAGATGTCATTTAGACCTCCTCAAAGAGAGACAGCAGCAGTTTGTCCTCTTTGACAATCCCCCTACAGACCTGCAAAACCGTTCTGTGGGGTCTCTTTCCCTGATGAGCTTTCTAGGGAGCACAATTACTGAACACATTTTGCAACAAGGGGTGCTGCAGAACAACGGGAAATGGAACAGATTATAGGTGTAACATGCATCTGCTGCATGTTCACTGTCTTTCCAAGTGGAAATGGAGGGAGCACATGGTTATTTTACTGGCCACCACTTCAGAAGTAACGCAACATATGCCCCTAATTAAAGGAACAAATATTGAAGCAATTGTTCAAAACTTAAGCATAATGAATATACAAAGAATATACTTAGAGGGCACAGGATGTAACTGACAGAAGGAAACTCCAAAAATAAGTACTTTTAAAATAGCCACATTAGCAGGCCAGGAGCACGTGATGTGAATTGGCAACAATGGAAACAATTTATTTCTAACAACAACAAAAAATATATATATAAGCATATCATAATCTGGTCATTTATTTCTCTGACAGTGGTATAGTCCCTGAAGAGAAACAAGAATCTCTATAATTAGTAACACTTCAAATCAACACTGCTGGAAACCATGCTTGGGTCAGAGTAGCTCCAGCAGAGAGCCAGATGACTGTGACAATGGCAACTACAGCTGGCCCCAGAATTCTTCTGAAGATAATGTCCAGTGAAATCTATAAGCACATTTAATGGTTTAAATTCTTGGGTGCTTGTGATGTGAAAACATCAAAGCAGAAGTGTGTGCTTTAAATGATAGTATAAATTCAGAAAACTATCAAATCTGTTTATGTAAGTTATGAATATTGAGGAAGAAATCTTACAGATAAACTTGTAATTCTTTACCAGGGAAGAGAAAAATATCTCCTGTAGTAGCATGTTGCATATTCACAATTGTATATTACTTGTGCATAGCTAAGGAGCCACAGCAAATAAATGAGAGAAAATTCATTTTTTCATCCTTAGCACAGCTGAAAACCACATTACTCAATGGCTTTAAGTGAGTATGCTTCAGCAGCTGCTGGTGAAGAGTGCAGTGGATTCTTTGCTCCCCATGTGTGGATCTGAGATCATTAGACCCTTGCCCCTGCTAAAAGCTTTAAGTGTTAACTGGGGATGGGTGAAGGTGGCAAAGTAAAAGGAGCTTTTAAGCAATTTTGAAGGATTAACAGCCCTGTACTTTCTCCAGAGCAGACTGGAAATTTCCCATCCAAGCCTGCGTAGAGCAAGCAGCCCATTTACAAAGATAAGAAACTGGTGTGAATGAACCTGCTTTGTTCTCACTCATTTACTAAATATGAGACACAAAAATGATTATTAAAACTTTCTCAAAGGCAAAAAGTTTTCAAATTATACCAAAAGAGATTGCTGGTCTTCTTCCCTTAAGGCTGAGCTATTATTGGATGGCTTTTACCAGTCAGCTTTGTCGTAATTGCATTCATGACTTCTGGACAAAAGGGCACAACCCTTCTCACTGAAATGGATTGGGATACAGTAGAGACTCCATCCATGGTTATGTAAGTAAAACAGGCATCTCTGGAGAGATTCAAGTATCAAAATGAGATTTAGACATCTTATTAAAGTACTGGCCCAAAGGCTACCTCTGCATCTGCTCACCTGACAGAAGGTTACTGCCATGGCCAATATATCTTGCCAGACAATACAGACCATTAGTTACCAACAGTGAAAGTAACCCAGCATCTGTGCTTACTCTTCCACTTCTTTCAAAAAAGATTATGAGCTTTTAAGGTTTAGTAGTGTTTTATAATCTCTTCTATGGTGGTTGATGCATAAAGACAGTAGAAACTGATGCTGCACTACACTCATTAGAGCCAAAGTTTAAACTGCTCATCTTAGATTAAACAATGACTTTTACAAAAACGTTCTTAACTGGCTGTGGTATCTCAGATATTCCATGCCACCATACATTTTTGATTAAACAAACTACAGGATGGTGTGCTTGGGGCAGGGTGTGCCATGAAACAGCTGCTCTGCTAATGTTTCAAACTGGGATTTGGGAGCAGTCCAGAGTTACCTGTCATCTTAGGAAGGTCTCCTGACACACCAACATACGTGAAGGGGACTTTACAACTTCCAAGCAAAAGATGATTTGTGTTTGGATGGTTTAGAGAGCAAGTAGAAGAGGTGAGGCATCCACGTATGTACTGGGCCAGATTTACCTTTCCACTGAAGGAGAATGGAAAGAGACCACGCACCTTGTTTCATGCTTATGGTGAACCCTGCACTTATGGAAGGAAAAATTACTTTTATGCCATAGAAAATTTTGCAGTTGTGCTGGTTTTGGTTAGAATAGAGCAAGTTTTCTTCATAGTATCTAGTGTAGGGCTACATTTTGGATCTTCATTGAAAGCAGGGTTGATAATTAAAAGTGAATAATAAAATAATCTGATTCTCTCCCTCATCCCCTTAATGGGGAGCTTGTTTGCTGACTGGACTTAAACCACGAGATAAACTGTATTGTAAAACAAGTTTTTCTATAAGTCAGGGTGACTTCCAAACTTGATCTTACGCCACAGTCTATTCCCTTAAAACCAATTTTGCCAGACTTCAGATGAACCTCAAACTGGGATCTGTGTTACCAGCAACACCCCACAGGAATCGCAATATTCCTTTTTACTCCAGTAAGAACCACCCTCGGCCGAAGGGTGACAAAGCCCTGTATTGAGCAATTCCCTACCTGCAGCACTACGGCACGAATTACCAAACACGATGGATGTACCGGGAACGAGACGGGCAGGTTTGAGGCAGATGCCCTCAGCGAGGCCGGCACTGTCCGGGCCCGGCGGGTCCGTGCCACCGACTGCGGCCGCTCCGCTGACGGCGCCCGGGTCCTGTGACCGCCCGGTGAACCGAGAAGGCGCCTCTTCTGAGGGGTCTGAGGGGTCTGAGGGGTTTTACCCCGGCGGGGCCGCCGAGCAGAGCGCTGGGGCTGGGGCCGGCCCGACGCCCTCGGCCCCCGGCGGTACGGCTGTGCCCTCACGGCCGGGCCTGAGGGCTCAGGGCTGAGGGCTGAGGGCAGCCAGGGGCAGGAGCGCGGCCCTTCAAGGGAGCCCTTCAGCATAAGCAAGTCTGGAAAACGCGTCCTGTGGAAAGTGGACTCTCTACAACGGCCTGAAAGGAGGCTGCAGTGGGCTGGGGGCCGGTCTCTTGTGCCGGGCCCACACTGAGCGGAGCAGAGGAAATGCTTTAGGCTCAGACGGGCTCTGTTCGGGCAGTCTGGCAATGGAAATATTGCCCAAGGAGGTGGGGGCTCGATCCCTGGTGGTGTTACGGAGGAAGAGGCCGTCTGGATGTGGCGCTGGCTGATACGCTTTAGAGGTTTAGGGGTGATTTTGGTGGTGCTGGGTGGACGGTTCGCCTGGACAGTATTAAACACCTTTTCCAACCTCGACGATTCCACGACTCCCCCGTGATTGTCTCTGTCCGCGCCCCGCTCTGTGTTCACCCTCACGGCGGGCGGGGCGGGCCCCAGCGGCCCTCACGGGCGGGAGGAGAGAGGGAAGGGCTGTCGCCGCCCTGCCGCGATTGGCGCCGCCGGGCGAGGCCGGCCCCGCTATAAGGCGGCGGCGCGGGCGGGGAAGGAGCTGCCGCGGCTGCGGCGAGGCCGGTGGGTGCGCCGGGCTGTGCGGGGTGCTGACCGCGGGCGAGCGCCCCGGGGCCGGGGGAAGGCTGCGCTGGGCTCCGGGCTGGGCTCCGTGCGGGGCGGGCTGGGCTCGCCGTGCCGCCAGCCGGGGCGGGGGGCGATGAGGCGGGCAGGGACCCGCGCTGGGGTCGGGGCCGCCGCCTCTCGCTCTTTGTGTCGGCGGCGGCCTGCGGGAGGGTCGGCTCCTGGCCGTGCCGGGCTCCGGGCGGCGCTGGGCAGGCTTGGCGTGGGCCCCGTGGGTGACTCGGGACTCCCCGGCCTCCTGAGGGCTGCGCTGAGGCTCGTCCCCGGCTCCCGGCGCCTTGCAGCCGTGCTGCAGTCACACGGCCATGCCTCGGGGAGGGCGCAGGGCTCCTCTCGGCTCGGGAGGCTCGTCCCTGCCTGCCCAGGGCCAGGAGTTCGCTACGTGCTGCAGGGTACGGCCAAACCCGCCTTTGTGATGACAATCCGGCAGTTTCTGGTAACGCCAGTTCTTTAAACTGAATCTTGTTCCTTCCCCTGAGTATCTGCAGTGTACCGTGCCGTCTGGTGCTCTTCCTTTTCCTGACACAAATGTAGGTGTAGACGTTACATTTGTCAGTAGGTATTGCTTTTGAATAAATCTGAAGAACTTGAAACCAGTTGTGAGGCTCTTGCCTTGATTAGCAGGTAGATGAAACAGTAGGGGATCTTTCCCTGACAGCTTGTGCCAGAGGCCAGCAGTTAAACGTGATTATGTCATTGGAAAGCCAAAAGCGAAAGGCACTCACGATGCAGAGCAGCTAGAGACCAATGTGATCCCTCTCCACAGGTGAGCAGCGAGAAGGAAGACTCGCCAGACAAGATCCAAAACCAGTGTGACCTTTGCCTTTCTAACAAGGTGACTCAGAAACTCTGCGTACAGGACTCCTACCCAGAGCTGCCTGGAGCAGGTACGTGGCTCACTCCCGGGGTATTGCTGTCTAAAGATTTGAGCTGTGTATCAAAACTGACTATCAGAAACATCAGGTGTTGTGTAGTTGCTGTTACACAAAGCCATTAAAAAAAAACAGCAACCCAAACCAAAATGATACATTTGGAGAGCTGCCTTGAATCTAAACAAAAAAACCTTGTTTTTATCAGCAAACTTAATGTTGGCATCTCGGTATTTTTTCTAATATATCAAGAATTAAGCTATGCCAGGGGATATATACAACATATTGCTTTGGGTAATGGAATGTCAGGAGTGACTCTTATCATGTCAGGACAGACTTTTCATTAGCGCTCAATGTGACACTGACAGATAAAAATTTTAGAGTCTAGACAGATGTTTTGCCAGCCATGCAATTGCCTCTGAAGTCAACATGGTCTTAACACTATAAACCTGTTTTCAGTTCTGCATTAACTGGCTGACTTGCCTGACAGGCAGTTATGGTATAAACCTCTTGCACTTGCTGTGCTGCTGAGAAAGTCTGTCTGCTCTTGCAACTGTCATCATGTCTGGAACAAATCTTAGACTGCTGCACTCTCACTGCTCCATCTTGCTGTCTTCTGTAAGCTACCAACTTCTGTGGTTTAGCTTGGTGGAAAGCTTTACAAGTGAGCCTTGATTAAGTCTAAGGTTCCATTACACCTCGTGTGGGAACTAACTGCTGTTCCAGCCAATGCTGTTAGGTATCAGCTTTCGTTCTAGAGTGTCTTACCAATGCCTGGATGCTAAGTTCTTGGAATACTGTCCACAGCTAATTAGCCACAGAAAAGCCCTCTTCTTTTATTCCTCATCAAAGCTATAATTAGGGTTGGCAAAAGATGATTTGTACTGAAGCCTTCTACCAAACAGCTCCTTGCTTCTAAAATAGCCTCTGGCCAAGCCCCAGCTTGTGCAAGGTAATTTGGCATTATCAGAAGGAGGTGGTATTAACTGGAGTTAATGAAAGAATCACAGTGATGGCATTTTTTAATGTGCCCATGGTGAAGCCTGAGCACTCCTGTATTGTAAAGGCCTTTCTTTCTGTGGGTGATGTGGGTGCTATACACACTTCTGTGTCAGTGCTAAATGTACAGCTCTGATCTTCCCAGTGGGTTCTCCCCTTGTGTTCCAGCATTCCTCAAAAGGGAATTCACTAGCAGAAACAGAAGAAAGCATTTTTCACATTTAGAACCATGTTCATAACAAGCTGTTGTTGGAAGCTTTTTAACTAAACAGATTTTACTAATTTAAAAAAAATTAAGCTGAAGGTCACTCTGGTAGTTTTATTCTCATTTCTTAACTGTGCCCCATTTAACTTACTTTAGATGGAATACTATAAAACAGTAGCTTCCACCTCTTCTCCTCCCTGCCACCTGCCCCAAAGACTTAATATTTGAACCTTGAGCATAACTGTTTGATGAGAATTTCAGTATATTTGGGTGAACTACAATAAATTTGCTTTTGAAGTCTCTTCCTATAGCTTTGGCTTGAATGGTAGCAGTGAAACATGCCTGAAGGCATTAACAACAGTGAACTGAGCAGCATAATACCTGTAATAATGAAAAACTTGTTTAGAAACTAATTCCAGTCTTGCACTGCATTTGTCCCCTAGCAGCATTCTGCAATTCAAACTGCCTTTTTGTTTGTCCTTTAGTAACAGCTTCTGAATTGGATAATAACTTCAAAAAATGAATTTCTGAGTAGAAGCTGGTATTAGGAAAAAAAGCAAAGAAGCGAGTTACTTCTGGAAAAATTATTTCTAGCTGATGTTTTCACTGCTTGATTGCTGTAACAACTGAAGTAGGCTATTTGCAGTTCACACCAGTGATCTGACTAATCTTGCTAAGGAGTAAATATGCTTGGATGCTTGATTTGATAGCAAGTGTAGTGGGAAGGGATCTAGCTCTACCAGTGCCATCAAATATATATGGGTGGTGCTGGCAATCCCTCTGAAAATCAGGAATTTACAGCCTCTTAACATCTGCCAGTAGAAGTGATGAACAAAGGCAGTGCTGCTCCTGGTATGCTTATAGAGGCTTTTTAGCTCAGGTAGGCTTTAAGGGGAAAGTGAATCTGAACTATCTGTGGCCTTGAAATCAGTTTAAGGGGACCTACAGAATGCAGAATTTCCTCTGTCCAGAAGGAGAGTATGGAGATGGCTCAATCTGGATTCCAATCATTTGCTGGTGGAAAGAATAGCAACATTAGAGTTGTGTGTCCAGAAAACACAATCCCAAGGCTTCTCCAGGAGTTCTTATTAATATTGTTACAACATGCAAATGTTCTGTTCTAAGAGTGTAACTAAGTGACCTAAAGGCAGAAGAATAGCAGTGTGAGCTTCCAAACTATCTAAAGCTTCACACACTATTGACTAGTTGTCTGTGCCATCTGTACAGATGCTTAATACCTGACTTTATACTATACAGAGTGCTGGCTCTCAAAACCCCGAGTGGGAAGGGGATATGCCTGAAGAAATGATGCCTGCACTTTGTCATTGTGTGGTGAAGTTCTTTGAATTCTAAATCAGATAGAAAATGTTTGGAATTTTAAAGGTAAAAACATCTATGGATTTGGCCAAGAAAGTATTGGGCAGTATTGAGCCCTAACCTGATTTTTACAGTAGTACAGAGGTAAGAGATGTTCCTGGGTAGGACTGGCTCTGGTCTCTACTATAAAGTCTTCCATGAGTTTGTTTTGTTGAAAAGCTAGGGTACTAGGAAAGAATGAAGTCATTAATTCATTACCTTTTATGTCCTAGTTGAGGGAAGGAAAGTGAAGCTATCAGCTTTGTAAACAGTAACTTTGACACTAAAAACAAGGCTCACATGACCCTTTAAAATAGGGCTGTGAATTTCGAAGGAGAAGTAGCAAAAGACATTACCTGTATATTTTTGTCCTGCACAAACTAAGGGAAGTCTTGGAGCTCTTCCAGTTTCCTGCTGCTGCCTTTTGCAATTCCAGCTGCAGTCCTAACAGGCTGCCTTTCTCTTATGGTTTTAAAGCCACTAAGAGCAGCAGAAGCTTAAAATTGTTTCCATTGTGCTTTGTTAGTCTTAAATACAGCTCTACCTGCTTTTTATGAAAAAAAAAGCAACAGATGTTTTATGTGCATTTACCAGCTCAATGAACAAACAATTAATTACCATGTACCCAGCCCTTGCAAACAGACCAGCATTATGGACAGAGTAATTCATTAGCATTGCAATTACCTTCACAATTAGCATACCAATCCTGGAATTGTTAGTATATCAGGATGTTTGTAAATTAAATTTAAAAAGGGCCAGACTCTCAAATGTACTGTTTTTGTAGGATTCCTTGTGGAAAACTAAAGGTTAGCTGAACTGCTACCTAGTCATGGATTTGAGATTTCGCTTGTGATACAGCATTTTTATCAGCATTATTAAATTGCCCTGTACTAAACTCTGTGAATTCCATAGAGCTTTCAATGTGGTCTTGCTCTCCTAGTGAAAACTGGTGGTTTAGACATGACTGAAACTCTTAGTAAGCTGACCATGTGCTATCTCAAGCACGTCACAAGCCAAAACATGGTTCTGTGATTCTGTGACTGAGCAGCACAAAACACTGGAGTGCAAGAGGATCACGTGCCCTTGTGGACAATACCAGCTGTGAATATAATGCTGAGTGCAGCAAAACTGCACAAGTTCATTATTTATTTTTACCCCTGCAGGAGTTTGAAGATGCATCAAGACTGCTAGTGAGGACAGAAGACTCTCCTGAAGAGCAGAGCCTGCACTATTGGCCATGTCTATCACAGATCACAGCCCCACCACCGGAGTGGTGACTGTCATCGTTACCCTGATCGCTATCGCAGCTCTGGGAGCCCTGATCCTGGGCTGCTGGTGCTACCTGAGGCTGCAGAAGCTCAGCCAGTCTGAGGATGAGGAAAGCATTGTGGGTGAGGGAGAGACCAAAGAGCCCTTTCTGCTGGTGCAGTACTCTGCTAAGGGACCCTGTGTGGAGAGGAAAGCAAAGCTGACTCCAAATGGCCCAGAAGCACACAGCTAACTCAGAGCAACACGTGCAGGTGGACTACACTCATGACATGTAACCAGCAGGAGCATCTCCATACTGTGAAGAGCCTGGTCCTGTGCACTCATCAGAAAACACCCTGATGAGAATTAAATAAGCTTTGGTTGCAACTGCATGCACTGAGAAGTTGCACTTTGCATCGACTGTGTATCCTAATTCCTCTGTGGCAGGAGCTGACTCGCCTGGTGTAATGCCCATTGCTGGCAATGGGCACAGGGATATACTGGTGTGAAGAACTACTACTGTTCTTTGTTACTTGAATGTTTAGCTGAGCCTATTTTGATGGAGCACTGCTGTAATGTGAACTACTTTAAGACTGTGAACTGTAAATAGGCTGCCAGAAACTTCTTGCTTTGTGTTCTGTAGCATATGGGAATATGATGCAACTGTATATAATACAGGGATTCCTGAACCACTACCATGGATGGGACTCCAGACCTTCAAAACCAAATCTGCAGTTGGAGCTTGCTTCTGCTACTAGATTGAGTGTGCAGCCATTAAGTCAAAACTCCTCCTCTGAACAGTTTACTGGACTGATGCAGAGTATTTCATTTGAAAAGGGATAAGCCTTCAGTACTATGCTGAAGGAGGGAACACAGGAGCTACAAGAAAGGAAGAGTTCCTTTAGCTGCAGCTATGTTGGTTAAGCTTTTGGCTGCTAGAGCTGAGTTCTCTGTGTAGCTACTGCAAGGAAACTGCCATTTTGACGGGTTCCAGCCTGGGAACTTATGATGGATACTGAACCCTCAGGGAAAGTCCAGAAGGTTTCCAGGTGTTTGAAATGGCAGTAGAGCAGGCTTCTCTCTTCCACAGGTCTCTGTGCTGAAACTGCAGAAGTGGTTACTTAGCAAAGCTGGCTTAAGTGCAACTAGTCTGAATTCTTCCCAGAATCCTGGTTTGTGTACTTAGGGTGTATGTTAACAGCCTGTAACAAAAAGGCATTTTAGTCTACAGCCAGCCAATCCTAGAGTTCAGTTAATGTACCTTGTGTGTAACTTTTGATTGAATTGTACTACAGCAGGAGAAGTTTCAGTCTTTTCTACTGTTGATATGGGCAAGGGTTATTGCTGGTCAGTTTGTAGAAGTTTTAGCTAGCAATGGCCAAGTCCTTCCAGATAACATACACTTCCTGCTCTGTGCTGGAGTTCAGTTATAGCAACTGTGAAAAGGTGTTAAAAGTTCTGGACTGCAAGGGTTTGGAGGGAGGAGAAGGAACAACACTGAGCAGCCAGTGGCAGCTTACATATTTTGAAACTCTTCATGTAGGCACACACATGCTTAAAGGTCACTGGCCTGTTTTCTATTACTTTATACATGGCCTCCTTTGCATAGTGGTATTTTTAAACTCTTAATTGCCTAGCCTTAATTCAGCTCCAGAGGAAGCATTAGACTTGCTTCTTGCACCTGTACACATGGAATAACTTAAGGCCCAGCAAACTTGCTGAAGAATTTTAACTATATCCGAGACAAGAATGGCCTAGACAGAAAGTTGTCCCCTTCTTCTACACTAAGATGTTGAATTGCTTTGTTAGTGCTACATTTGCCCTTTGAAAATTGAAGGCTGTAATTTGAAGCAAAAAAAAAAAATGCTGTCAGTAGCAAAAAAGTAGCAAAAAGCTCCTGCTGTTGCCTCCTGAGTACTACATATGGGGTACAGCTGATCATGTTCTTACCCTGACTTTTGAAGATGCTTTTTAAGATACTGTTTTCAAAAGATTTGCATGGATAGTCAGACCTGTACACTCAACTGCTGTATTTGAGACCTCTTAAAAGCAAAGAAAAAAGAATTAATTCAGTAAGACTTCCTCTGGTTTTCAGTAGAGAACAGGTGACACATGGCTCTTGTGGTTTCCAGAACACCAGGATACAAAAGTGATACAAAGTGCTGACGTTCTAGAACAGAACACTTGTAGCAAGTTTGCTTTGTCCATTCAAGTTTACTGATTACACAGATGAAGTGTCTATTTTAATTCGGCAAAGAGAATGCAGTGTAAAGGGCAAACTTCAGAAATTAATGGAAAAGTATAAATCAAAGGTCTGATTTCCCTTCTAGCAGCTGTAAGAGAAAGCCAGTGGAAACAAACTGGTCCTCAGTCAGAGGTGCTGCACACTGCTGCCCCTACAAACCAGTATCTTTAATTTAAATGGAAAGGTGTTTGTAAGTTTGTGCAATAGTAAAGTGCAGAAAGTGTTTTCCATTCTCTTCTCTTATGATGGGGTATCTAATAAGTTGTTCAAGTATACAAAAATATTCCATTTGATTTTTCTTTTTCTAGATCATATGGGGGAAGAAGTCTTTATTTACAATGAATGTCAATAAAATTTGCATAAATACCTACCCAATACTGCATCATTTGACTTTGTGTAAGCAATTATTCTGTCCTATTTTCATTGTGCTCTGTCTCTATGGTATCAATATTATCAATCCTTTTTTCCTCTAAAGCAGCAGTAGCTGTTGAAAGTGATAAATCATTATCTTCAGAAAGTGTTTGCTCAGATTGAAGGGATTCTTTAATTTCGTCTTTGCTCTGGAGCTTTCCTCCTCTTGCTGCCACCAGAATTCTCAGTAAAGCATTCTCTTTAAGGAGGTTTTCTGATGCATCAGCTAGTTCTTGAAGCTTTTCAGCCATTTCTAATAATTCTTGATTCTTCTGTTCATATGTGGCCTGTAACTGGTCATTGTGGAGCTGCAGAGTCTTGTGCTGTTTTTCCAGTGTGTGTTTTTGCTGCTGTAGCCTCTGCTCCTCTCTCCTGGCTTCAGAAAGCTGTGCTTCAAGCTGGTCATGGGCCTGGTGAAGGGCACTGATTTCTGATCTTAGCTTCTGAATTTCTCTCTCTAAGTGTGATATGTGTCCTTGCTGTAGAACTGACTCTTTCTGTAGGCATTCTTTGGTACAGGGCTCTGATGAAGAATGACTTGAGTGATGTAAAATAAATTTCAGGAGATTAGGAAGGTTAACTGAAAAGTCTTCGGGAAACTTCACACTTTGCTCCTTCCTAGAAGGACATAACAAGTTAATAGTAAAATACTTGGGAAGGTTAAGGGCAATTTCACCTAAGCATCTGCTGTTCAACTCCAACTTAATACCTTATTTTTAATCGAGTATGATGAGTACAGCATCTAAGAGAAACCTAAATTCATGTCATAAAGATAGAGCACACAGCTTTGCTTTAGATGAACACTTTTCCCTGTGTTCCAGTCTGGGTGCTGTAAGCATTTCATTTACTGAAAACGACTTACTGTACCTCAGGTAAAAGACAGAGACCATATTTTATCAATAATTCAAGAACTTCAGTCAGATGAGGCTCCTGCTCGTCAAGATTAAGCTATTTTTGGCAGAGTGAGCACCATGAGTTTTCCTCCCCTGCAGATTGCTGGTGATGGACAGAGTTACTCTTCTAATTCCCATCAGCAGTTGCTCAGCTGACTGACTCTCAGCTCCCATCCCAGATTAATGAATCATGACATAATTTAGGCAAAAAATAGTCTACGCTAAATCAAAATTGACTCATTACACTGCGGTAATGCTTTACCACATCATCATCCACTTTTATTGATCAAAACTACAGCATGTATCAAAGAAGCTAAAAGGCTATTTAAAAGAAATAGCAGAACAAAATATTAACAGCATGTGGTGGAAAAAATTTGAGAACAGAGTTAATTTGCAAAAATTGTCTCATAAGGCAATGGATAAGAAGCTGCATAAAAAGCCCTCATAAAGCACCTTTATATGCAAAATGAATACATGACTACTCCAGTAGTGCTACAGGTACTACAAGTACTATCAGATCCTAATTTTTGTGATTATCTACATGCAGCAAAATATAAAAAACACTGCAGAGGAAAAGCAATTACTAGAGGTAAGGTACCTTAATAAAACTAGTTGGAACATTACAAAAATAATAAAACTATTCAGTCTGTCCCTCCAGAGACTGGAGCATTACAGAGACTGAGACAAAATGAGTACCTATGAAAAGAAACACAGAGATGAGCAGCTGGAAGTTGGGGTGGCTCTGAACTGATATTAACAAAACTCCTTCTGTATTGGATTAAAACATGAATGGCAAAATTTAAGGCATAGATTTAAAGATTTTGTCTTAATTAATGCCCAGGACCAACAGTCTGAATTCCCTGACTGATGGGAAGAGCCTTTGAGGGAGAAGTGTGGAAATCTGTGAGTGTTGATTGGGTTATTTTGTTGTTTTCCTGGTGTTTTGGGCTTTTTTTTCCATTAGAATATGCAAGAAGCAAGAATGCATATACAGAAATTAATTATTCTTTGGCTTTTTTTCTCTTCTAAGACGTGTAACCGCACAATTACTGCAGCTCAGTAAAATGGAAATTAAAAATCCACAGGGAAAAGAGTTACATTACCTCTGATGAGGAAAAAATAAAATGGTTGGGAGACGGTCTGTCATAAATTCCCAGGGAAGGTCATTTCGAGTCACATCAATTCTGTGAGGAAAAGACACACTGATGAAGAGAACGGGCAGATGAACAATCTGCATTTTCTTCTAAAATGTAATTTTTGGGGTTGGGAAGAAGGAAATTTAAGTACCTGTGAAAGTAAATCTAAATGGGTTCTGCCAGAAATACACTGTGCATATGAGTCAGCAGAATTAATGACCAATATTGAAGATGACAACTCTCAGTTTAACAAATACCTGTGTGTTTTTTTCTCTAGAAAAATACGTTCAATACTGCAGCTGCTCTCAGCCTGCAATTAAACCCCAGTCACTCACTGTGTACACACCTTCCTTCTGAGATAGACACCCCAAACATGACACAAGTTATTTTTAGTCATTAATTTGTTCCTCAGGTACGTCTCTTAATATTGTGCCCTTGAGTAGTCTTGGGAGTAAATTATTTTGCTTCTTCCAAGGACAAGCACATTCTTAAAGACACTTTTTTCCCAAAAGCTAGGAGTAGAAAGAACACTTGGTTCAACTGTTATTGTTTTCTTCTGCATTTTAGGGCTTCTTTTCACAAATCAAATTCTTATAAATTATTATAGACCAAAACAGACAATCACATCAGTAATACTACTGTGAAAAAAACGGAGCAAAGGAGGGAACTTTTAGAATGTAGCCTTGGGAATATCATCACATCTGTGGCAATAAAGCCACAATTATAAACAGGGAATGAAAATCCAGATTTTTAATTGATTTACTTTCTCTCTACATCTCATGTTGTCTCCTGAAGTAAGTTCAGTAAGAATCAAATAAAGATGCAATCAGAGCAATCTTCTGTTTTAAGTATTTATGCATTATTGTCACATATGTGAACAAGAATGTTTCAGTTGCACTGAAACATTAATAACCCTGGAAACACCAAAGAAAACAATTTTTTACATATAAAATATATTTTAACATATACATAAAAATATACATGACACACATGCATATATAGGTATAAATATATTTCTGTAAACTGGTTTTGGCTGGGATAGAGTTAATTTTCTTTATGGTAGGATGTAGGTTATCCTTTTTGACTTGTGATGGAAATAGTGTTGCTAACAAATATATCTAGCTACAAATAACATATTGCTACTTGCTACAAATCATCACTAAGTTATGGATTCACTGCCTGAAATTAGGAAGTTTCAAGGTTAATTGCACAGTTTAAAAATTAATTTTAACGATAGTGGATAACTGCAGTGAGACTGAAAACCATCAAATACATACAAATCAAAACAAAATGTATTCAAAATGAAATTAAGCAGATGACACTCCCATCTATATTGCACAGTTGTAGAGAGAAAAAAGTATTTTCTAGGCTGATGACCTCAGTGATCTTACACTGTTCTGGAAAGATGAAATTAGAATCTTTTTACCTTGCCACAGTGAAACTGTCGGGAGGCAAAAGCCGAGCGAGTTGAATGAAGATGTGATTAAGAGAAGCACAGAATCCACACCACTGTGCATAATACAGCAGCAAGACATTCTGGAAAATGAAACAGGGAAGAGGTTGATTATCTGTTGGAGGAAATCTGCAGAAAGGAGGACTAGTTTTCACTCCATCTAGCATGAGAACTCTTGCAATGTGAAAGCAGATTTTTCCCTAATATTAATGAACATTATTATAAGTTATTAACTGCTGCTGACTGCTGAGTTAACACACAAAAATTCTTGGGGAATTCTCTTTCCGTGAATTCAAAATAAAAGATTATTTCATTTAGGATCATTCCCTTTAAGTGGAAATGCACCAAACACTTCCCAAGATTCTTTTGCAATCTCAAATTCCGATATATCTAACACTAACTGTACACTTCATATGGGGGGGAAAAATGATGTCCAGACTTCTGCTTTCTGCCTCTAACTGGCAAAGTAGGGATTGGGGCTGCTGGAAACCAACTGGACATTCACTGCAGACTTGAATGACAATGGATATTCCTCACTATCACACCTTTTACAAAACCAAGGCAATTTAACTGTACTCAGGGTGACATCTGTTTTCACGGCACGCCATTGGAAAGCTTTTGAGTTCTTACAAAATCCCATATTTCACGTTACAAGTAAGAAAAGCACATCAGAATCAAACCCTCCCCTCCTTCCAACCTGTGCCATTATCCCAAGAAAGGTGCTGAGTGAGCAGGTGTTACCTTGGCACTGAGGAACACGGTCTCATGGAAGGTGTTTGTGGTCACTTCAGTGACCGTGTGCTCCTCATGGAAATGGACTGAAGGGTCATCCACCAGATGCCTTTTCAGGGGACTGTAGAGAACACTGAAATTTTTAATGAAGTTCTCTGAAATGAAAGTGATACACAACAAAGTTACTTCAGTTTTGCAGAGGTGATTTTGGCACTTTTCGCTTTAGAATTCAGAAGAACTTACAGGGAGAAAATACAAACTGAAATCTGGTTTCACGTCCATTTCTGACAGTTTGGTATCAACTCGAGTAACCACAACTAATGTGAAAAGAGCATAAAGCTTCATTGGGTTTTTTTGTTTTGCTCATTAGTCTTGTCACTTGCCACACCAGACTTCAATCTTGTGTCAAAGTGCCATAATAATAATACTGATCTATTCTCCTAACCAAACACCTGCTAAGTCATAAATAGTAACCTCTCCATTTTTTAACTTCGACATTATGTTGAAAGGCTCCACTTAGTTCCACATTTATTTGCATTTTTTCCTCAATTTTTAATTACTTTCTCTGCAATTCTTTTCTTTTGACCTTTAAATATCTGCTGTTCCCATGGCATATGACCAATCCCCTTTTGTCTACCAGTGACCACCTTCCTCTTTGTTCTACTTTCTCCTTTCAGATCTTTAACAAGTAGCTGGCCACTAGTAAAAGTTTAAAATAAGCTCCAAAACCCTCTACTACCTTCAGCTGCACTCCCTCTGAGCCTGAACTACATTCTCTAAATTGCTGCAAAGTACCAGCAATATCCTTCTTTTCAATTTGATAGAGAACTATTACTCTGTGCATTAAAAAACCAGAGTATTTAATAAGAAAGAGAAAAGGTAAAACATGAAAAACAATAAAAATACTTGTTTGATCAAATAGAAACAACTTTGTGCTTTTATTTCCAGCATAAAAACTAGGCCCAAGTAAAAGTGGCACTTTTGTACAGATGTACAAAATACCAGATCATCAATTTTATCTCTGAAATGGGAACAGCAGTACATTTACTTATTTACTATTCAGTAAGTCCTTATTTAAATAGTCCTTATTTACTCTTTAACATTTAATTTAATTTTCATACCAGGCCAAAAGAGGCTTTTTTTTTTCTTTTCAATCTCCAGATTTGGAGTATCTGTGCATGATTAAATAGTAACTGAAATTAAAAGTAATTAAAAGATATATTCCTGAATTTCTAGAAGTAAAGACTGAGATCTGACAAGGGTATTAAGCACCAGTCTGTTTTGATACTATGAAATACTAAGTTAAGATCTTAAGGAATCAAAACAAAATTAAAAAGCACAAAACCCAATCATAAATCAGAGACTCTGATAAAATACATTAGAAGCAAAAGTTTTCTGGATGCCAGATGATGGAACAGAAATGTACCCTTACTCTGCAAAGAAACCCTCATCATGCTCAGGAAATCCTGTGACCTAAAAACTGTTAGAGACAGAAAGTACTGGGAGCACAAAGGGGAAGGAAATTCACGTGTCCTCATTCTGATCTTCATATTTCCTAAGTAACCTTTTACGGTCACTGAGGTTTTTGTTTGTTTTTCCAGAGTCTTTTCCTGGGGTTGGGATAGAGGCAGGATACAGGGCTCCATGTGACCCTTAATAAGAACATGGTTACTTATTCTACATTGTGCATAGTTTTGTTCTTAGATTTATGGCAAAAGAGAAATGTAATTGGTCACTGTAAAAATTATGGTGATATATGTTCTTGGGCAATTTCTTTTAATAGCTGAATTTTCTTCAGTGTTTACTTACATAGGTAACATTAAGAAATCCAGTCTTTTCTGAAGGTACACTCAGTTATGCACATCAGCAAGACAGGCAAATGCACACAGTTAGGAATATTTTGTCTTATTCACAAACTTGCAAATCAACCAGAACTGCAATCCTTGAGTTGTTTTGTCAGGGTTTTGTTTGGTTTTGTGTGTTTGTTGTTTGTTTTGGGGGTGGGTTTTGGTTGGGTTTTTTTGGAAGGGAATATTTTGTTTGTGTTTGTTTTCTCCTCCAATTCAGACAGGAAACAGTAATTAGAGATATGGCCACAACCACTTCAGAGCTTTCCCTTGTTACCTTGAAAATAGACACACTTGTCAAAATAAATTTAAAGCAATTTAAGTCTGTTTCAGAGGACAAGAAGATGGGGCAGTCTCTGCTGCTAAGTGATCAGTATCTCCCAGATTTCTGTGGTATTTTAGTACACAGAACAGCTGAGCAAACACCAGTACACCATTCTGTAATCAGGTATTTTAGATGAAGAGAAGTTTGTTTTTTTTCCCACAAGCAAGTTAATTTAGATTTTACCAATTAAACCAATGCATCAGGCAGTCAAGAATCACACATTTTAAGATTCACTTCTGATAAAGCAAATTACTTATGGTACAAGAAACTTAGTTCTTAAGTCACTTAGAATATGTTCTGTTCTACCTACAGAATCATTCATAAATGCTTGGTTAACTACTAAGCAGAACAGAATAAACTACAATTCCCAATGTTAACTTCACAAAGCAGTCTCACTTTTTGAAATGGCATTGAGTTTTCCATTCCTGCTTGGAAGCACAATTTTCTGAATGCAAACATTTGTATAATGAATACTGTACCCAGGGTAGGTCCAACAAGTGACTGATTCTGGTCCAGGACATAGTGCACTTCCTCTTTCAGGTCAACAATGGCAGCAAATTCCTTAAGATGAGTAGATCTTGATGCTCCTAGTCTCTCTGCATATATCCAAAAAAGATTTGAATCCAGTAGATAGAGATTCAAGGTTTTGTTGGTCCTGCAGCTCAGACCAGTAATGTTCGTGCTACTAATATTAAGGTCAGGAATAAAACAACTCCTATCCTCAATGTGAGGAATAGAAAATTGAGTGTTATCTTTCTTCCCATGGGAAGAAAATGCTACTTTGGGGGTCTGAAAGATGGTCTTCTCAGAACCAATGAAACTTAAAAAATGCCTGTTTACCGTCCTGCAACATGCAGTGTAATAGCTAAAGGGACTATAGAAACTTAAGAAATTGCTGCATTCTATGGTATTTGATATGACTTGAAAAAAGGTATGTTCCTGGAGGTAGAAAGAGTCCAAAGCTGCTTCTATCTCTAAAAAGTTACAGCGTGGCACGTGGACTTTATTTGGTTTGACACCCAGAGTCTGGTTGACGCAGAGCTCACAGACATTGTGAGTCCTGGAGATGGAGTGCCACTGAGGAAGCACCACGGTGTTACAGCACGGGTACTTGGCTATGGGAAACGTTTGGGAGAACTGCACGTGTGCATCTGGCACAGAGGAATCAAAAGCTGGTGAATCAGAGTCTCCTACGTGCTGAAGATGTGGCTCAGCTGCCTGGCTTTTGTTACACTTGTGGTATTCCAAGGCCACTTTGGTAATCTATGAGGGGAACAAAGAGAGGGAAAAAAAAAACCCAAGATTAACTGTACATAGTGCACCCAAATGCAGCTATCTGTTGCAGGTTTAACCACATTATATGCAATTAGAGATGGAATTTCAGAAACATGAAGCTGACTAATCTTTGTTCTTCCAAAAAATTACAGAGGCCGCTGACTTGACAACAAAGTTTAATTTTCAAATATTTCAGCCTTTAAACATTGAATACACAGAACAACAAAGTCCCTTTAAAATATTATTCAGTCCACCACACTGATTGCAAGGTCCTCTATGCAACATTTTTACTACAGTGCAATAACACAACATTTTATGGCTAAACTCCACTACATGAAGCATTACTGAGTAGAGATTCCTGAATTTCCCTCCTTTTAAATAGGAGGAGAAAATAAATGAAAGCATTCCCATATGAAAAGGGGACAGAGATTTCTTCTGGCATAGGTGGTGCACAGATTTTGTAACAGTCACTAGGAGTGTGGAAGCAGTGTTTGTATTCTCCCGACAATGGGCATATAGTTGTAATAGTCCAAGTGTACTCCGACATTGTAATTTATTGGGAGAAGAAAGAAAACAGGACAAAAACCAGCCTGTAGCTCCATGCAAACATTCCTATGCTACATCACCAGTTAGCTTTTCATAACTAAGGGTAAACAAGCAGATGTATGTACGTATGTATGGATCATACATGGAATTCCCTTTGTGGGAGACAAGTAACAGAACATGGAAGAAAGAAAAACGAAAGAGGAAGTTTCCTGTCAACCTCATTAACACACTAAACAAAATACAGAGCATACATATACTGCTTACAGAAGAACACTTTGACAGAAACCATGAAATTATCAAAGGGATGTTGAAATGTCACATCCAGGAGGGGTGCTGTCTCACAGGACCATCAATATCAACATGTGGTCTACAGCAACACTTTGTCACAGGCTTTTAGAATTAGTTGTTACAAGTTTTCATCCTGAAATACTTGAAAAAAACTTGGCCCCTCACACTATAACCTAGGCTGGAGGTTTGAACTACCTGGAGAAACTTGAGAAGAGGTTTGGAACAGAAAACCAGATGTGCAGTAAGAAATCTCATTTCCGTGAGCTGCGATCAGAAAAAAAATCTGCTGTGAGATCTTTCAACATTCAGTTTG
Organism: Sylvia atricapilla; assembly: GCF_009819655.1. Lineage (NCBI taxonomy): Eukaryota > Metazoa > Chordata > Aves > Passeriformes > Sylviidae > Sylvia > Sylvia atricapilla. The sequence goes on from NC_089154.1 coordinate 13,891,678, forward strand.
AGAGCCTTTTTCTCTGCAACTGCCTTACAGTCAAGTGGTTTCATTGCTTGATGAAACCCACGGGCTGGCTGCAGCAAACAGCCCTCCCCAGGGTAAACAAGTTGCATAATATCTCTTTGTCAAAGTGAAACTATGCAAGGACAACTGGAAATGTCCTGCAACTGGAATTATTTTGTATTTCATTTGACATTTTGATAAACACTGTTATTTAGTAGAATGAAATGGAACATCCACCTTATGCTGCACCGATTTGATCTAAATAAGTGGTACCTGTTACTAAAATGTTTCATCTGTGACAAGCACCACTGAATAAAGCCTGCCAAACAGAAGACAGGTTACTACAAAAGTAATGGCAGCTCTTTTCCAGGCATAGATTTCCCCAACCCTATTTCACAGCAGTCTAGTGGACATTTTATTGTGTCTATTTAGTTTGGCTAAATATTGTATAATAAGTTACTTTCATTTCTTCCTTAATGTTTCAGACAGTGCAATATTAATTAGGCCTCCTTGTGGGAACTACACATTCCAACACAGATGCCATGTAAGTTGGTCAGCACTGTCACAAAAACTCAGCCCTGCTTTTGGTCTTTCACAGGTGCTTGTGTGTTCCACACTGCTTAGAGCTATGTGATCACACCGGGATGTGCAGCTTTGTGTGACACTAAATGGGATGATGGGCTCCAGCTGAAAAACAGCCCAGGGACAAAAACCCTTTTTTTTGTTTTCAGCCAAGTAATTTTTTCCATCTCATTTCTGCACAGCCCCACAAACTCCTGTCCTAGGCAGTCCAGATTGGAAGGTGACTATGGAACAAACAGGATATAAAAATCAGATTGGCTCTGAGTGGTTTGATTGGGCTGTATTTCAAATAACACTGTCTGGTTTTACAAAAGATCCATTCTTCCTTGCACAAGCACTCTTGGAAAGACAGGAGATGAGAGACAGAATAGGATGGACAAAAAAAGTGTTCAGTTCTGCATCTCTGTATGTAAGATCTGCATATCTTACACTGCACCCACCACAAAAAGGAGAAGGTCAAGGAAGAGTTAGATGCTTCTTCTGAACAGCTGTTAAGTGAGACAGAGGCACGTTGTGAGGATGCAAACCAGTGTAAGGGGGTTGTGATAATATATCTTGAGAAAATGGTTTTAAACAAAACCATTGGAACAGTGAGATAAAATGAGGTATCTGTCACAATTAAGCTCAGACCCCTGACTACGGCTGTCAAGTTTTAGTAATTTTGAAGTAAAAAGAAAATATTTCACTTACTTCATCTAAAAGAGGATGAATTTCTTCTAGGGGATTATAAGGGATAAATATGAGAAGTGCTGGTCCTTTCTTCAGCTCATTGTTTAGAAGAAGGCTTTTCCCACCATGTGGTCTCAGCCAGCGGATGAGCATCTCCCGATTTTCCAGAGCCCACTTGCAAATGTTCTCAGCAGTGAAGTTCATGATTTCCTTTGGATAGATCTTGGAGGGTGGAAAAAACAGATCTGTCCTCACTTGATTCAGTAATAAATGCAGTTCTTCAGCATGGCATGCTTTGCTACTGTAGTGACTAGAACTCTGTCTCTAAATGTAATGAGTGTCAGCCAACTTCAGCATTTCATACACCCTTTCCATTTGGGAAAGCTTCCCAAAGCTTTTCATCTGATTATAGTAATATCCACATGCAAGAAGGATTCTACCACAGAAGCTCCTCTTTCTTCTACTACATCTTTATAATCTTAACTTTTCTCAATAGTACAAATTTTCTTTATAAATGAAAGAGCTGTAAGCTGGTATCATCACATATTTTAATTATGGAATATTAGAACGTTTTTCCCCACTACTCAATCACCATATTAACTCGTTTTAAATTAGGATTTTAAGACTCAAACATCAAGGCTGCATTAAAAACTGGTATTTCTCATTCCTGAATGCAAAGAAAAGAAATACATAGTAAAAGGTGCTCACAAGTTCTAGGATCAATTTTAATACATCAAGGCAAGTTTATCTTAAATAATTAGCATAAAAAAGAAATTTTAATGTATTTTATGTTAGTTCACCCAAAACACCTCTATTTTCCCTAGTCTCAAATGAATAAAATTCACATCACAATACCTATCTTTACAGAGTTTACACTCAGGGTGCCAGTGTGGGTAGGTAATGTCTCTATGCCAGATAGCAAATCTGAAAGTTAGTATTTTCAGCCTTAACTTTTCAAAAAGCAGGACACATGGATTAAGAGTTATAATTCCAATTATATTAATTTGTGTGATTTTTCTAATCAGTGCCATGTTATACCTTTAAGCCAAAATGAGAGGAATTTCCGTCCACAAAATCCTTCTTCCTATCTTCATTCAAGTAGTTTTCTAATTCTGATCCCTGATCATCCCCGTACCAAATGAAGGTCCCTAGAGCACAGAGCAATACTCACAAGAGATGTGTTGGCATGTCTGTGCAAATACACACTGCCAGAGTGCACCAGGGAGATCTCCTGTGCCACACGTTTATCCGTGACCACTCCAAAGCGGATCGTCCCAAGGTAATCTGAAAGAGCACATTTGCAGTCCTTGAATACAATCACACACTCTGATCTCCCCTGGAACACCACCCTCAAACCAGGACACACAACAGTGCTGTGCAAAGGCACAGAAATCTGTCAAGTGTGACTGCCAATACTGGTGATTAGGGCAGAAGGAGGACGGCAAGAAGCACAAATGTGTTCCCCTTCTGCACTCTGAGTGCTGTCTATGGCACCTCAATTGTCCAAATTCTCCATTTGCTGAGGAAATACAGAATCTGGTATCACAGATGCACCTTGCTGTGCTTCATGGCATCTCAGAAGCCAAGATGATACATGTAAGGGAAAGGCACGAACATCATTTAAGTGATGTATATTGACAGTAAATATATGCTATTTATAAGTATATATTCTACATTGTACATGTACACATAAAGACAGACTGCTTATCTTTATGTTGTAAAGAAGTAATACAATGTACATATGTGAAAATCACAGGACAAAATATGGAATAGGATCTTTATCACATCAGTGCCACAGTAAAAAAATATGACTGAATAAGTATGAATAAGAAGAAAAATGTATGCATCTCCTTCATCTGCTGACAAGAAGGCATATTCATAAAACATGTTAATTTTTAACTTTAAGAAAGGTCTATCCCAAATTCATGACCCAAAGAGGAAGTATCAGTCATCACAAAGTTTGCATGTTCAAACACAAACAAGAGGGCTTGTATTTTAGATTATCCTGGCTGATCACATCAAAAGCTTTTTATATAAGCAACCCTCAGCTGTAATGAGACAGTTTCACAGTTAGAGCAACAGCAAGACACACTCAGAAGGAAGTTTGTGTCCTAAGGTACACAAAATATTTTGTCCTAAGGTACAAAATATTGCAGAAAACTACTGAAACACTTAGACATAACTCATTCATAGACACCTTAAATTATGCAAATGGAGCTTTTACCTTTCTTTAATGAATGCAATGCTGATGTGAAGAATGTTAAATAACCAGGTGGTTGAGGTGAAGCATTAAACTCAAAAAATCCCACAACTCCAGGCTGAAATAATAAGAATTAGAGTTCATTAAGCTATTTTCAAGTATAAATATATGGGTCTACAGTAAACACAACAGATTCCTAAAAGACAACAATGTTTACTGAAGAGCAGTCACATTATGCTGCAACAAAAATTTTAACATTAAAAGACTGAATCGAAATCAGTTCTCATTCAAAGAATGAAGGTGTCATTCAGAAGCTTATGTAAGAGAAAGGGGCTTCATGGATGCTACATTTCTAATGGTGTGTTTCCCACGTTGAAGTTCACCAAAAACAATTAATATTTGCTTTGCAACTTTATTTTGAACCAGTTCCAGCACCAAGGTAAGAATCACGAGCAGCATAAAGATTTCTTTTAGAATTGGAATAGCAAATATAATTTTTCAGAGTATAAAGGGCTTAAGCAGTAACAGTTTGATTATGTTGCACATAATTAGTATTTACATATGAATTCACATTTTGTGTGTGTGAATACTTGAACTGCTAAGATAAGTAATCATCCCATCTTTAAGCTACAGTCACTGTCAATCTTTTCAGTATATCCTGCAAGAGTCAGTGAGAGACCAACTGCACAAAAATCCTGAGAACTCCATATCCCATCTGCATAAAGCTCTTCAAATTGCCAGGTAGACAATTCCAGATTTAAAAGACACATCCCAGAACAGGCCTACTGATTTTTCCAGGTGAATGACTTCCTATTGAACTCAGGAGAGAATTTCGGAGAAGCTGACTTAGAAAAAAGAGGTACACACTCTAGATTTTTCTTGTTCCAAAATTTCAGTTAGGCTTCGATTTTAAATTTTTCAAAATATAATCCATTAAAAATTACTAATTATTATGCTTTTGACTCATCACTCAAACAGGCTTAATAAACTTTGAGGACAGAGTAAGTGATGGCATTTGGTTACTTGGTGTTATTTGTTTCTCAGTTCCACCAGCACATACAGAAGGCATTTGACACACAAAGCAGGAACACTCCAGGGACTGCTGTGGAACAGAAGATTCCAGACTCACCTGGCACCCATTTGTGTGGCAAATACATCCTCACATGAGCACATTCAGTTGGTACTTTGAGGCCTGCCTAATTTGGGGTTTTTTTTTGAATTCTACATACAGAATTAATTTCTTTTTAAAACATGAATATACATTTTACCTGTTATTACTAATATGAATTCAGTTATTCGTATCAACCTAACACAATGATCTAATTCAGTATGAATGAGCAATCTGAAGATGTTCACCAATAAAAACATTGCTTATTCCCACTCATGACTTCTCTTTTTAGGCAGGAATTCTCTTTCATGGATGAATGCTAAGTATAAACCTCTTATTCATAAAGGTTCTTCATGAGGGACCCCAAGAAAATTATCAATAATAAAAATGAGTTGCAATGATTAAATGACTGTAGAAAGGCAGCATTAAATAATAGCTGACTTGAAGAGTTGTAGAAAGGCAGCATTAAATGACTGCAATGGAAAAGCTCTGAAATTTAAAGGCCATAAAAGGTGAAGTAATAGGAACAGAAGATAGGAAAAATCCCACAGCTACTGATTAATTTACAACTGGACAAATGCTTTTAATACTCCAGTTACTTCTATCCCAATTTGTCATTTACAGAAAATGTTTTGGCTAGATTGCATTGACGTAAAGGAGGTGATTCTTTCAGACCCTCAGACTTGTGCAGGCAGGCAATTCCTGCCTCATTTTATCTGTGAACACAGCAAGGAAAACAGCAAGAGGAAAGGAACGTGTCTTCTCTGGGGTACAGAAGAACAGCACAATATTACACAGCACAAAATCTGTACTGTAGAAATGTAAAGAAACTGTTGACTGATACTAGATTAAATTTACATTTAACATCATTTTCCAGTGATGCTAAAATCACTGTGTACGCAGACCTGAAAGCAAATTTTCACATCATCATCTAACAGAGGCACCACCCAAGAGCCAGCTGAACCTCTGTGTGTCAGATCCACCCAGCTGATGCTCAGGAAGCATTTCTACACACAGAGAGGAAAGCAGAAAGCTGACATCATGTTAAGAGACACAGCAGCCACCTCCCAGAGAGACCAACTCCTCTCCTGCTCCTCCTGAAGCCAGAAAATGATGAATTCCTTGAGCACATTTAATTTTCATAAGTGAGTGAAGCTTTTTGTCTGACCACAGTGGCTTTCTGTTTCCTTCTCTGTGCCTCAGGAGGCCGAGGCCATTTCTAGCAGCTGGGGCACTCAGATGAGGAACAAGAGATGCTAATTTGGATTAAAATGAAATTCTTACATCTCTGCAGGTAAGAAAACAAAATAAATCTGATTACCGGTACTCACAGGTACCCTGAGCTACAGCAGGAACTGCACATCTTTCTGCTCATTTAACTTAGATCTTTCTTAACATTCCAAGAGTTTAACTGCTTTCCAAATGGCACATTTTCGTTGCTCTCAAAAATTAATTTTTATCCATTTCTAGTTTTACACTAGTATCATTCCACAACCCCAAAGAAACCAACCTTGAATAGAAACAGAGAACGCAGGATCTCAACTTCCGAGTCTTTAACCAGATTGGTTTTTTTAATTAGAGGTTGAGCGCCCTCTAGTGAGAGCAACACGGTATGTCACGACAGTCGTGACAGGTCGAGGAACAAAAGACCAAGTAACAAACACCACTGTTCTTACATTTAATTGGACTCTGTTCATCAGTATTTCTTCTAGTTTGCAGAACCCATATGCTATCAGAACACAGGACTGAAAATTACATAGTCTTTCAAAATATTTTGAGCTTGAAATTAATGAGCTTTTGGGTGAAATCACAAAAACATGATCCACCAGCAGACAGTGACCAAAGTACCCAACAGCAGTCCTTGACAGTCTTCTGTCCTTTCCCTTCTGCTAAAGACTAATATTTTTAAACAAAGAAGATCAAAAGTCAAAGGAAGACACTAGCCAAGGGTCTCAAAATAGCAATTTGTGCCATACAGGCCCAAATTTCCCATAATCTACTCTATTCCCCAAACCTTCTCGCTCCTTAAACACAGGGCTCACCCCTAGATGTATCTTCTCCTACAAGAGGTATCAATTTCTCAACTCACATGGAAAACATTCTTTCACCTTATCTGTATCTGTTCCTTTGGTGTCCCCTCCTTCTCCTCTTGCATAAATTAAGGCAAGAAAGACCCTGAGCCCCTGGAGCCACGGTCTGGGACAGAACCTGAGGCATGAATGACTGCAACAAAGCAGGACAGCCTCTGTTCTTGGGCCATTTCAGAAAAAAACAGAAAACCAACAAATGCTGAACATAAACAGCAACTCAGCACTTGGAGCCACAGAATTTCAAGCACAGGAAGAGGGAAAGTCTGAATGCAGAAACAAAAATATCTGTTCAACTGCTAAGCAGTATTTAAAAATATTTTTCGTTGTCCCCTAAATTTGTCTTTTATCTTCATCTTTTTCCAGTGGAAGTGCACCTCTTACTGTAAAGCAAATTTAAGCTTAATGGCAATATTCTCATTAGTTACCTTCTGCAAGAAATAATGTAACACAAACCAAAAACTAAGCATGGCTTACTTCAAATCTCTGTAAGAGGCAAAGAAATGTTTTAGAACAGCGAAACTGAAGCAAAGGAAGTACAACAGAATTGCCTGGATCACAGAAAGAATCATCAGCAGAGACACACCACAACTCACTACTCCCAATTCACACTGCTTAAAAGAGTGGAAAACCAAACCACAGCATCTGCTCCAGGCCCAGACACTGCAGGCTCCCTCCCATGTGCTGCCCACTGCCACAGCATTCATTTGTTTATCAGGTTATCCACGCTGCTGGAACAGCTTAAAGATCATGGTACTCCTGCATTCTGCACTACAAGAATGAGCAGCTATAAAGGGATTTTAAATGGTTCTGTTGTATGCACATTTTGTCTAGCTGGAGGTTATTATTCCACCAGTATTGCTACCAATCTTGGCACCCCTGAACACAAGAGACCAAAGTGAATAAAACATCATGCACCAGTAGATTAAAATCATCAAGTTATTGCATATAAAGTGATTAGGATCCCTTGCTTCAACTGGTTTCACATTTATTTTCAAATAAAAGACTTATCCTACTAGAAAAGCTTACTATTCTTTAAAAATTAAAGTAATTATTATGTATTTCTCAAATGCTGTCCCAACTCAGACTGCAAGATTTTTGTGAAAAGATTTCTCCCTTCTTTCTTCTTTGTATGTAACAGTTTGGTGAGGTAACAACTTTGGTTGTTGTCTCTACATACTAATGTAATATAAATCAAGAGCATCACTAAATCATAGTAATAACTATACAGGGAACCAACATTATGAATCTGTCATTTCATATTCTTACGATTTTAACAAATTTACAGAGCACTGATTTCAGGATGCTGATAATAAACTAGTACTTTGGAGCAGATCAAATTTAATCCTTAAACAAGTCAAACTCTTTCTGAACCACAGTGGTAAAGCTAGAGAAGAGAGACAAGTACCTCATAATTTGAGAGGAAATCTAGTAACTTTGATCGAGACGAGATGTAGAGTAGTGGTGTCATCACCCGGCGAACAAACTTTTCAATATAAACAGCACTCATAGGGCCTTTGTATTCAATTGGTCCAAAACTAGTACCAAAAAAAATAATACAACATTAAGACTTCAATTAACAGTAGTGAGTCCCTCCTGGGGGTGGCAGATAGGAGTTACACAGACAGCATGCTCAGCCTCTAGGGAATTGCTCTCAGTGTTTTACCAGTGGTTTCTGTAAGTGATGAAGGAGTTGTGTCACCAGAGGGAAGTGCCAGACTAGCTGTGGAAGGGGCACAGTGTTGGTGAGCATGGAGGGATGGAGACCACTTCTTAAAGAACTTGGTAAAACTCAGGTATGAGCTACATGACCATATATGCATCTTTTCACTTTTTCTGAAGTAATACACATGTGACTTAAAAATAAAGATCTGAAAAAGTCACAATTTTCCCTTGGTTTTTTCAGTGTCTCAAACAGCATCAATCTGAAAAGGTGCAATTTTTTGACACGAGTTTTTATGAGCAGCAGTCAGTAAGGAGGGACAAATTCAGTCACACTGCTGATAAACAAACTCAGCAAAGCTTCAGGCTCCTCCCCAGCCATCTGATAGAACAGCTCACACGATGTCAGGCAGTGCTAAAACATAAGGGCTGGGGCTTGCAGCTGTGAATTCCAGAGGTTGTCCTCCTAATTATCATTGGATTAGACAAAGCATCATTGTCCCAAATGAAATCAAACACAAAGAGCATAAAGGATTAGTCCATTTCCACTGAAGAATTGAATGTGATGCATTTTTAATAGAGCTTGCACATACAGACACACTGGAAAATACCCAACTCACACTGAGATAACTGAACTGAGGTGCTTCAAAATGGTCTCCTGGAGCCCACGAGATCATTCTACATCCTACATCTGTTTACTACAGAGCTGTGTCTTCACAGTAATACTCACTGCTCAACATGCCACAGGCCCAGGGCACCACAGGTGAGGTTTGGTACCTCAGGCATGAAGGGTGTGCTGACCTTCAGGATTTTATAAAGTATCAGTAGGGATTTACACCTCATCTTGTTGTAACTCTGTTTAAGGTTACTGATGACACCAAGTGCATCCATCTACTGTGTTGTAATTTCAAGGTCAAGTAAGTTTCAGTCAACGTACATCCCAGTGGGATTGTAGGGTTCTTTTATTACCACTTGAATTATGCCAGTGTCTCATGTCTATTACAAGTTCAGCTAACAAAGACCAGGACTGTTCCTCCTCAATGCATAAATTCCCCCCAAAAACCAAAACCAGCCTCTGTAATGAGAGAGAGCTGCAGTTCAAGACTAGCAAAATAAAAAGTAAAATACAAGGGATAAACACTTTTATGTAGTATTAGAAACTGTGTTTCCTTACCTTCTGCTCCAAACAGAGAAAAAAAATACATTCAAATACTAAAAAATAAAAGTGAGGTTATATTAAATTTTACACAATGATATCATAGCTTTGGGGGAATAAAAACTAAGTGCAGAGTTCAAAATTAGAAGAAGGTCTTCAGTGTGTAGTGCAATTTAAATACACAGCTGAATTCACTAACTTTAACAACCCTTATGTACATTCTTCAATGCTGTCATAAATTAGGACCAGTTGTTATAATGCATCCACAGAGCAAGCAAACATCAGAAATTAATATGCAACTCTGAATTCTTTTCATTGGAGGCAGAACTTCCACAGGCAACCCAAAATTTCTATAAGGATGGAGAATTACCCAGCATGTCATTTAACTGACACTTACAGCCCTGCCTGGCACTTGAGTAGCATACAGGATGAGCTCACCTAGAATCTACCCAAAAACTATTTAATGAGGCCAGAAATGTAACATTTTCAAAGTGCAGCACTTTATATGATACCTCTGTTTCCCAAAACAACAATAAAAACCCTAGACTGTACACATGAAACCTTACCTCCGATGGTACAAGTGTATCACGGGGAAATAAAAGAAATGCTTCTGCTTCCTGCATTTCCCCTGGTTCCACCAGCAATTTACAGCCACAAACAGCACCTGCAAAGCAGGCAAAAATTCACAGCTAACAAAGTACATTACAATGACCTACTTTATCCAATATGTACTTGATGTACTTTTTGCAATCCATTTCATCTAATATTTTCAGGGCCTTTTCAACTCAGTATTCCATATCTGTCACAGACAGCCATTTTTTTAGATTCTTTTTGTCATTTTGCAACAGCAATCCTTTTGCTCACCATTCTTTCTAGCTTTTACACTTCTTAATCTAAATCCTTCAAATTTATTAATTTAATCACAGCCCACACTAATTACTTTTTCTGCAGAGTGGAACTCAACAAGTGGAGGTTTAGGACAGCAGTAGCTGTGAAGTGTTCACAGGCACCCAACTGTTTGAAAGCAGTGCTATGGTTACAATCTTTGTATGACTACCAGTGTCTCCAAGAATCCCAGAACTGAAAGCAACTTCCATGGAATTTCTGTCTGAAGGCAGGTGAATAAATCTGAAAACACTTTACAGCAAGAAACTTGTAGGTTTGGAATGTCCTGGTTTGGAATAGATTAGGGGAGAACCTCTAAAAGGAGTCCCCTAAAAATGAACCTCCACCACCCCTTCTCCCTCAGCCTTGGGTTCGGGAAGGAAAATGCCTTGGAGGAAAAGTGGAAAAAACCAGTTTATTGACAAATGAAAAAACCACTCCCCAACACCAAGGAAAAGGGAAAAACAATACTTGTTACTGAGTCCCCATTCAAAAGCAGAAATAACAGACAACTGAGCAGGAACGAGAGGCTGTCTCAATTTATTCCTCCACTTTGTATGCGAAAATTAAATTTCCCTCCAACGTGAGCATCCAAGTCCTACTGTTTCTCACGAGAAGCCAGAAATCATTACCAGCTTGGACAGAGAAAAGCCATCAGGCCGTGTTTAAGACTGGCATCCTCTCTGGAGTTACCTGGTCTGACAGCCTGCTGGCCACACGCTCGATCTCGTCCCTTGCAGCGATGGAGTGGCCGCACCACGGCGCGTAGAAGAAATAGAGCACGATTTCCGAGCCCTGCCGCAGCTGATCCGCGTGGTCCAGCTGCCCCCGGAAAAGGTCAACCACCGCAGACCTCGGGGGGAAGAAATTCACCGGCACCTTCGCTGGCATTGTTACATCTTTGGCTCGGCTGCAGGAAGAAAATTAACAGTGATCACTGAGACTGTAAGTAGTTAAAAAAAAGTGTGCCCAAAGCCGTAAGTTTTATTCTTAGCAAAAGTCGTGCAATGCCAAAACTTTAGAAATTGATGCAAAACTGCTGCAATTCATGTTATCTGAGTTAGTTTCACAAAATACAATAAAAATCTAAAGATACCCCTTAACAAGCTTTAGAAAGTCACACTCTGACACCATGCAATGTGTTTATGGATACATTAGCTCACACTCTTACGGCTGATTGCTGTAGAGCACAAAATTACCAGGAAGAGTGATTTCTTTTGATTTCTTCCCTGGCCTCATCCTCTTTCAACACCTGTATTTTAGGTAACAGCACCCTGATAAGAAAAGAGACACTGGTGGGTAAAGCTTTGAGATGTGTTGTTTATATAAACAGAGCCTATTACCCAGTGTGAGCTCTGGCAGACACCGGCTGATCAGCTGCTGAAAGCACAACACTTCTTCAGACACAGCAGCTACAATTTCTCCTCTCCATCTAGTTTAATGACAACGGACAACCTCAATATGTTTAAAGCCTCTGCTTCCTCTAATGAATTTGACCAAAAGAGAATGACTGGTTCAAGGATTACAGCGTAAGACTTAAAAATTAGATAATGAATTGGCTCCAAATTGCAAGAACGGGTAGAGCACGTCAGTAGAAATCCCGTGACATGAATGAGTCAGAAATGACACGACTACCTTCAAATATGATATAAACTTCAGTAATTACTAAAAACAAAATATAATAGATCAATAGCTAACAGCTGCTTAAGCAGATTTGCTATGTGTCTTTCTCTGTAACACCAAACATTTACTAGAATACCTTGACTAATTTCTCTAAGAAAACCCCTAAAATTTACACTCATGTAAACTGAGCATTACATAAGGAACAATTACACAAACATAATAATCACAAATTGTTTATTAAAACACCGATTGTGTTATTCAGCTGCTGTCAGAGCCTACAAAAACTTTCCATGAGAAGAGCCTGGTAATAAGGGGAAGCACATGCAAGTGCTGACAGGACTAGCAGCCCCTTGGATTGCACAGTCCTGAGAGTGGAGTTGTCTCAAAGACATTTGCATAGTGCCAGAAATAATCCAGGTTCTAGACCAAAGGCTATCCATAACAACCTAGGTCAGGCCTCATTTGGCTATTCCTTGAGTCACTGCAAACCTGCAAGACTTCAAATCCCACTAATGGACTGCCTTGTAGTACTGGAATTTTCTCTTTCTGTACTTTTAATCCATTGATCTCAAAAGTTATATATTGTAAGAGCAGTGGTAGCATCTATGCCCTGGTGTCTTGCTAGTAAATCACAATGACATGTGGTGAGAAACTATGTCCTGTATTTATAGTTAATATGCACAATTAACCATGCCCCAAACTGCACAAGGAATTTTTGCACCTGAATTTTTCTATATTTCTGACAGCAACCAAACAGGGAATACCTATCTGATACTATTTTGTCTATTTAACAACAATCTGAAAAGCTGAACCCTTTTACTCAAACTTCTAGATTACAGGGTGGTGAGAACCACATACCAACCACATTCTGTTTGTGAGCTTTCAAACACAGCTAGCAGTAAAATGAGAGGAATATGCAGGTTTTAAATAGAGGAGAGCAGGAAGCATCATTGTAAGTGCATAGAAAAGTATTATTCTCTTAGTAATGTAACACCAGCATGTGATTAGGTTCAGAAATCATTCCCAATACATTCTGAAATATGGCAAGAGCTTACAATTGCATCTACATTATCTGGTCACTGTGAAATACAGTCTGCTGGAATGGAGGCACAGCCATGCAGAGGCACTCATTCACAGACTTAAAATTCACTCTGATTCAAGTACTCCACCCTTTGTGGACAGGTAAGCAAAGAAGGCCTTAGCATTTTTCAGAAGCGTTAGCTGTGAATCAAGTGTTTTGTGCAATAAAAATCTGTCAGATGCTGCAGAACAGGGACATAATCAGTACCTTGTAGCCTTCTCCTAATCTCAAAATTAAACCCCAAGTGCAGTAGATGTCCTTAATACAGTGTGACCTGGAGCACATAACAGTCACCTTGACCTAAAACCCACTGAGAGGATTCAGACCCTGGTTTAGGCTCCAGAACCGAGCAGCCTGTGCCCACCAGTGTGTTCACTGCCGCCACTCCCTGCCCCTCCACTCCAAACATCTCCCGGCCCCACGTACACCAGCTCCGGGCAAACAGGACTGCAGAGCCCTGGGCAAAGAAGGAAGTTCCCGCTTCCACGAGGAGCAGAGAACCACGGAACATGTTTCTGTCCCCACAGCTGCAGGCAAAGGAGTGATGACAGTAACACACGGGCCAGGCAGACTCCAGGTGGGCGCAGCCCAGGGCCCCTCGGCTCTCCTCAGCAGCGCCAGGGCACAGTTACCTCTGCAGATGGTAAAAGCAGCTTTACATCAACATCTGCCTGTCACAGGGCCACAGCATGGGTCGGGTTGGAAGGGATCACAGCAGGTCCTTCGGTCCCCGCTCAGGCAGGGTCATTCCAGAGCCTGGCACAGGGCTGTGTCCACACTGCTCTGGGGTATCTCCAGCGAGGGAGACTCCACGGCCTCTCTGGACACTCAGGGCTCACAGGGAAGAAGTTCTCCCTCGAGTTCAGCTGGAACTTCCTGAGGAGCCGCTCCTGCCCATCGCCTCCTGTCCCGTTCCAGGGCCCGGGGCAGCAGAGCCTGGTTTATCCTCAGACACGGCCCCGGGTATCTGATACTGCCCTCAGGAGCGAACCTGCCGCCACCGCCCCACACGCCGCTGGGACAGATGTCGCTGAAAACCCTCCTCACCCGCGTTCCTCCGGCCCTGCCCGCCCCGCGGCCGTCCCGCTGAGGGGCACACGGCGTTCCTGGGCTGCCCCGGGGCCGCCTGCGGTGGGGCTCCGGAGGAGGATCCGTCCCCAGCCCGGGGATGCCCGTCCCGACGCGGCCCGGCCGCTGTGGGTACACGGCCCGAGGGCCACCGGGCCCCCGGGCAGCACCGCCTCAAGGAAAGGCGGCGGGCCGGCGGCCGCTCCCCCCCGGCCGAGCCCCGGCTCCAGCCGCTCCCCCGCCAGTACCTGCAGGTGACTTTGAGGGCCACCAGGAAGGCGCAGCCCAGCACGATGGCCGCGCCGCACAGCAGCTCGGGCCGCCGCGCCATCAGGGCAGCGCGGGGCCGCAGCCGCGGGGCCGCCGCGTCGCCGGGGCCGGCGCACACCGACATGGCCCGGGCCGGGAGGGGCAGGGCCGCGGGCCCCGGGCCGCTCCCGCTCGCACACGTCTCCCAGCGCCCGCCCGTGAGGCGCGCCGGGCCCGGCGGGGCGGCCCCTCCGCCCGCCAACCCGCCGCCGCCACGTCCGGCCGCCCGAGCAGGCGCACAGCCGGCCCGGGGCTGCGCGTCCTGCCCCGGGAAACGGGGAAACCGGGAACAGGGGACGGGCCGGGGCTGCGCGTCCTGCCCCGGGAAACGGGGAAACCGGGAACAGGGGACGGGCCGGGGCTGCGCGTCCTGCCCCGGGAAACGGGGAAACCGGGAACACGGGGCCGGCCCGGGGCTGCGCGTCCTGCCCCGGGAAACGGGGAATCCGGGAACAGGGGACGGGCCGGGGCTGCGCGTCCTGCCCCGGGAAACGGGGAATCCGGGAACAGGGGCCGGCCCGGGGCTGCGCGTCCTGCCCCGGGAAACGGGGAAACCGGGAACACGGGGCCGGCCCGGGGCTGCGCGTCCTGCCCCGGGAAACGGGGAAACCGGGAACAGGGCCGGCCCGGGGCTGCGCGTCCTGCCCCGGGAAACGGGGAAACCGGGAACACGGGGCCGGCCCGGGGCTGCGCGTCCTGCCCCGGGAAACGGGGAAACCGGGAACAGGGGGACGGGCCGGCCTCCTGCGTCCTGCCCCGGGAAACGGGGAAACCGGGAACACGGGGCCGGCCCGGGGCTGCGCGTCCTGCCCCGGGAAACGGGGAAACCGGGAACAGGGGGACGGGCCGGCCTCCTGTGTCCTGCCCCGGGAAACGGGGAATCCGGGAACAGGGGACGGGCCGGGGCTGCGCGTCCTGCCCCGGGAAACGGGGGAAACCGGGAACACGGGGACGGGCCGGCCCGGGGCTGCGCGTCCTGCCCCGGGAAACGGGGAAACCGGGAACAGGGGGACGGGCCGGGGCTGCGCGTCCTGCCCCGGGAAGCGGGGAAACCGGGAACAGGGGACGGGCCGGGGCTGCGCGTCCTGCCCCGGGAAACGGGGAAACCGGGAACAGGGGACGGGCTGGCCTCCTGCGTCCTGCCCCGGGAAACGGGGGAAACCGGGAACAGGGGACGGGCCGGGGCTGCGCGTCCTGCCCCGGGAAACGGGGGGAAACCAGGAATAGGGGACGGGCCGGCCTCCTGTGTCCTGACCCGGGGAAACGGGAACACCGGGACGGGCTGGCCTCCTGCGCCTGGCACCGGGAAACGGGGGAAACCGGGAACAGGGGGACGGGCCGGCCTCCTGCGTCCTGCCCCGGGAACAGAGGACGGGCCGGCCTCCTGCGTCCTGCCCCGGGGAACCGGGAACACCGGGACGGGCCCGCCTCCTGTGCCCGGCACCGGGGACACCGCACGGTGACTGCTGCGCTCGCATCTCGCTCCGAGCAGCGGCACCGTGGCCGGGAGCAGCGGGCGGACAATCCCCGGGCGCCCCCGGCAGCCGTTCCCCGACAGCCCCAGCCCGCCGCCAGGAAGGATTGCACACCGGCCTTACGGAACAACGAGGTCATGTTTAGTTTCGGCTAGAATTACTTCCAGTGATTTACAGAGCGCTTACATGAAACAATGAAAGCATAAAATTGAGAAAACAATTCAGAAAGGCACGCGATACAATCGGGTTTCGTCACACAAATTACAGCGTCCACAGTACTCCGTCTCACGCTCACTTTATTAGGAACAATGTCAAAAATCAGCAGTGCAGCAGCAGGTGGTGGTTTAAGCACCAAGCCAGTTTGTACCCCCGTGTGGCCCAGCCTGGCAGGAGCAGTCACTTCGCAAGAGCCCCAAGCTATGGCTGAAGCACACAGAAGGTGTTGGTTTCAAATTTGTTGTGCTTTTGTGAAGTGAAAGGTATGACACAGCATCCACGGGTATCACTGAACTTTGGTTCAACACTTTTTACATACACAATGTCTGCCCACTGACTACATTCGAACTACTGAGGTCATTGTTAAAGCTCTTCTATAATTATGTAAGGTCAGCCAGGAGCAGAGCAAAGGACCCGGGGAGGAGGATGGAGGGAAGAGGAAACCTAGGGTTAGTTATTTTGAACGAATGGCTGAAAGAAACTTGGGAAAGAAAAAAAAAAAAAAAGTAAATAAGCAAAGACAAAGCTGAAAGCAGGATCTGCAGAGAAGCCAAAACACAAGAGAAGCTCCAGTGACTGGAAAGCCCAAAGGCTCGGCAGTCAGGAGTCACCTCAGCCTATAAATTGTTTCCCATCTCCTGTGCTCTGCAGGAAAGGCAGTGGGAAGCACCATCCCCCGTGCAGCTGAGGCAGTGCTTCATGTCCACCTCCAAGGCTGAAAACTTGTCCCAGCACTCTGCAGCTCCAAACTGCTTGTCTATATCACAACTCACGAGCCACTTCTGTTACTTCAGTGATGCCATAAGCTAATGACAATACAGAAAACTGCAAACGAGCCACCAGCGACACAAATACCAACTCAGTAATGTTTAGCTACAGGTGCTCAAGCTTTTGCTAACTGGCAAATCATTGTTTTTACAAAATCTCAGTCCTGAGAGGCTACATGCAGAAAACAGCTTTGTGTAAAGTTCTCTTTATTACAGGCAACATTAGTCCATACAATAATACACAATACTGACATACAAGTGTAATCTTTCAAAATCATCATTTAAACAGCAAAGACCAAGAAACAGAATTTTAACTACTTCATTTTCAAAAATTAATACTTTTTTTTTCCTCCCAAGATCCTTTTTCAGTAAATTATATTGAAACATACAAAGAGAAAAAATACCCATTCAACATATATTGCAGTTAAATGGTTATTTTGTTTAAAATCTTTAATAAGAAAATCCTTTTTAGCAACCTACATATAGATAAGTAGCAAACTTTGTTTTAAACAAATCCTCTCCATTAAAAGATCTGAAGAATTTTCATCCATCATTTTCCTAGCCCACCAACACTCCTTTTTGCAATACCTTGATACCTTAAAGTTTTTCAACTGAAGGTCTGAGACTAGGGGGCTTCCTAGATATTATAACCACTCTTCCCCCCTCTATTTCCTAACATTCTGTCCAACAGGAGGTGAGTAAGCACATAATACTTCAGATTTTTTTAATCACCACTCTGTTTCATGAGAGCATAGACAGGTCTGCTCAATCCCCCTAAACCTACCATACTTTGCTGTTCAGGAGGAACAATGTATGCCAATAAAAGCAGAAAACCTGCAGCTTTTCTGTCACATGCTTTTTGATTATTGTCAAATTTTCTGGTTTATGCTTCCAGCTGATAACATGTATGTGTCATCTCAGTATTAGTTTAAATCTTTAAACAAAAAACTATATTTTCCAAAGTCATTATCACTGGGAGCAATCAGATGGTCTTTTCTTGCTTTGCTGAGTTTCATTCTTAAAACTTGTCTTCGTTCTTCCCACTCCCGGAGTTCAGCATTTCCATGGGCAAATTTACAGTTGTTTCCTTCAGTGCAAGTACCAGCCATATATCTGTTAAGACACATTTTGAACAGTGTTTTCATAGAATCACCATGATCACTACTGTCTTTGTATTTTCCCCAGGCTGTGTTTTTCAAATACACTACATAGTAAGGACAAAAAAAAAAAATTGGGAAAGTATTTGGTTTTGAAATTGGATGACACTAACTGTTTAGCATTTGGTTGTATTTTTCTTGCCCAGTTGTCAAATATTTACAGAGGACAGAAGATGGCTCTTTTCTCTCTATTCTTCATGTTCCTACTTAGACTGAGACACTTAATACTTGAAACCATCAAGTTCATCATGTTAATGAATACCTTATAATTTAATTCACTAAGCTAAGGAACAACTATTGTTAAAAAAATCCAACTAATTAATTATCCTTGTTAACTAAATTTGAGGTTAGAATACTCAGAACATCTTAACATGCCAGTTTGTATTCACTTTATGCTGCATACCCAAGGTCTGCTATGTTCAAAACAAATACATTTAGAATGCTACTTAAAAATTTAGTAAAGGGACATCTAAGTTCCCATGCAAAGACTACAAATGAAAAATAACTTGCTTTCTCTGCTCTGCAGTTTCTCAAAATATCCAAGACACTCAAAATCTTCAACAGAAAATGGAGCAACAAAGGCATCTGTACCAGCAAACTGAACCTTAAAAGTTCAGAATGCTCCAAAGTTTTTAGCCTTCCAAAAAGATTCCAACAGTAAAAGGAATTTTCAACAGATTATTAAAAAAAAAAATAAAATCTAATGAAGTCAGGTAAAACAGGCTGCACTTAAGAATTAAAGGGAGCAGCAAAACACACAACTAGTGATGGGGAAAACCAACAGATCTTGGAAGTTCTCTTCCACATGTTCATAAATAATTTCTAGTAACAAACACTCAATTTTCAGAATTTTTAAGAAATTTAACAACATTTCTACTTGCCTTAAAGCTCCAGTATCAGTGTCCAGCTAAGTACTGTTCTTGGGCTCTAATCAATATGCAAATGTAATAATACCAGCAATATTCACTTCACACAGCTGCAAGAACTTGCTACCATTCATTAACATCACACAGGCAGTTAATTTGGGTCCAAAATTAGGCACCTTGTCACTCCAAGTTTTAACATGTTAAAATACTGTTAATTGCTTATTTCCTGGTTGAAAGATGTATGCAAATCAAGAAATACTAGAAACTTTGTCAGAATCAGTAACTGCCTTAATTATTTAAACTAAGAACTGTCATTTTTCAGCATTTTTGCCATCTTAAAACAGACATACCTATCACAAATGCTAAAATATCCAGTTGGAAAGCGATACTGCCAGCAGTTCTGGTCATCCTCAGTGTGGAAAACCTTCTCCTTATGCTTTTCAGAAGAAATGTGACCTTGCCATTGCTTCTCACTATTACAGTTCTTCCCACACATCCAACAATGAAAATCCACCTGTTTAACAAGGAATTGGAGAACAAAACGTTGTGAATTCAATGCTGTAAGGACAGAACTTCTCCTAATACATTTTGCATGTTTTCTTTGTGTTGGCCTGCAGAATATTTACCTAAACAGATACAATTATTTTAACAATCACTTAAAGTTTGTGATCTCCACTCGCTTTAGAAGAACTGCTGTACAGTGCCAGTTACATTTAGGGTAATCTATGGTCTAAGGAAGCGTCAAGAAAATAAGGGAAACAACTTAAGTTACTAACTAGGAAAAAAAAAAAGCCCAGAAACCCCCCACATGCTTGGATTTAGGATTATACCTATGATTACTTACTGTAACTTCAGCATAGTCAGTTGGCATGTGAATTTGTTTCCCATTTTCTTTGTTTGCCTGAGCAGCTGTATCATCTCCTTTTTCTGGTTTTTGAGTTTTTAGCCATATGTCATACAACTGCTCCAAGTCTTGAACTAATGAGAGCAGAAGCTAAAATAAGTAATTAGCAATTAAGGCAAAAGTTTGAGAACACTACATAAACGACTGAGTCTGTGAGCATAATTCAGTCCCCACCTATTCTAAGAAGAAAAAAAGGTTAGGAAACAAATGTAGACAATTCCACAGTTCAGAGGTGAAGAGCCAAGGGGCAGAGACATCTCTGGCTACTTACCAAGAGCCCTCTGTGCCTCTTGAGGGGACAGCAGGAGTTTCTGAAGGGGCACCCAAAGGACAGACAGAAACTGTGCTGCTGCAGACCAACACCTGAATTCCACAGAACTCATCTCAAGTGTGCTACAGCTTTTGGTCAATTTAGTTTGCTTTCTTGCACACCATGAGTGGATCATTTATGTCATTTATTACTGCTGATTTTTGATGCTTTGTCCCCAGTTACACCGATGGGACAGTAAATATCAGCAAATATCAACAGCAACAAAGTGAATGGTGATTCCCAGGAAATACACTGGGGGAGACTGTTCTGCAAATAGTTTCCTCCACTTGTAATTCCAGGAATCCATGTGTGTGCACATGGCAATACAGAGTACAAACACCAACTAATGTTCTTGCAAGGATTAATATTTCTAAGACAACAACAACAACAAAAAAATACAAAATGCTTTATTGTTAAAAAACCATCAAGCAATAAATGCACAATACAGCTATTTTTATTTAATACTATTTTTGAATGCCTGGTCTCGGTTTATTTAAATTCAAAGACAAAGGCACCTGCAAGGCTTACTACAATTATATGTACTATAATTAAAGAAATTAGATTAAAAAGTAATTGAAGTATAAGAATGAAAAGTGGAACAGTTAGATTTACAACATGTTAGATTTACTTTTCTACTTACTGCTGTTCTCCTTCATATAGGTCCACATCTCTCTCTCCTCAGGACTGTGAGCAAATGAGCAGTTCCCATCATACTGACATTTCTTGCCTGAAGCAATATGATTGCACAACTGGAACATGAAATTTAAAAAAAAATCCTTAAGAATGTAAAGCCAAATGGATGCTAGTAGAATTTTAAATTTTTTTTCACTCTTAGATAGTGTTTCCCCTCCCAGCCAAACATTTATATAATGTGAAAAATAAAAATGTTTATTTTACAAAAAAACCCACAATTATTATAGTTAGAAAAAGACAACTGCCGGAAGCAAGTATTATGAGTGTATCTGTGGACTACCAGACCACAGATACATATAAATTATTTCAGAAATAGTCACTCCCACTGACGAGTGAGGAGTTCAGTAGTTACATGAGCTCAGTGCTTTTCTAAGGCTGGACATTGCAGAAACACTACCAACATTTTCCTACCAACTCCCATGGGAATTTCTGCTGAACTAACAAAACCAGTTATTCATATTTCCCAGGGACTACTGTGTATTTTCTTAACCCAAATGTTAGTTTTAGGTTAACATACATCAAACTGCTGAGGCACTTGTTTCTTTGCAGGAAGAGGACGAATGGTCATCCACTTCTTACGTTCATTAGACATGACCAGCACCACACGGCGATCTTTGCTCCATCTGGAAACCACAAGCATTCAATCAAACAAAAGACTCTTCCAAAAAAAAAAAATATCACCATTTCTGTGCAGAAGCAGAACCAGGAAAGCTCAGAGAGTTTAATTTTAAAGCTTTCACCGTATATTTAAGATGAAATGAAGTTGTATTGAAACGTGACCAAAACTCTTAATACCAAAAACCCCTCCAAAACCAAAACACAAACACTTTGGTAGCCATCAAAGTGTTTCCCAGTACCAATTATTAGTATACTACAATGAGATTACTCTGTCCTACTTCACCATGTTTGGTTTTTTTTTTAAATTCTTTGTATGATTCTTTTCTGAGAAGCAACCGTTTCCCAAAAGAGGTTTTAAATGGCTGACAAAACAGTAGAATTTTCACTGTTTGATCTTACTTACGGGTGTCTTGCCTTTGCACTACAGTATTTTTTGTTTCTGTCTGGCTCACTAACTTGACCATTTCTCCAGCACTGCCCACAAACAAACTTCATCTTCAAATTAAGTGATCCATATTTCATTTGGTTCCCAAGAATCTTAAGCCAAAAAAAAAAAAAAAGAGAGAACAACAATAAGGTATTTTTCATCTGCGAAGATATCCAGACATAATTATTAATTACCTCCTATGGCAGAGATTTCAACACATGTTGGGAAGCAGATATTACACTGCATGCCTTGTAATAGCTCAGCTTATCATTTCAAATAATTTCTTAACAAATGCATTTTTTAATTGAACTTATTTCTGATTTAGGTATACGAACCCTGAAGTTGTGATATGTACAAACTAAACACATAAAAGCACTACATATTGAAAAGATAATTAATTACCCTAGAGCAGCTGGCTTTGAATTTGTATTTACATTTTATGTCCCACCTGGAACACAACAACTAAAGCAAAAAAGGAGTTGCACAGCAGCAGAGCAGGCATTTTAGTCTAAGTGAGCAAGCTGAAGAAAGCCTACACTGAAAGAGACTATCTGGAAATCATTAAAAAAGTAATTTCTATAATAAGCTACATTATGCACGCATATGAAAAATTATTATCACCACAGTCACTGCACAATTAGTTGAATGGAAAAATGAAAATACCTGTGATCCAGGGGCACTAGCTTCCATGTTCTGCCAGTACTTCTTTGATTCTTGAACTATAGTATCATGTGAAATACCTGTAAGGGAAGGGAAACAGTCTTTGAGTCCTTCTGACTGTTGCAGTCTTGCAGACATGCTCAAACTGGAATGCTACTGAGGCCCCAAAGCTTTTACCCATTTTTCTTTCTGTACATTGCAGAAGTGTTCACACATGTGTGACATACATTTACATCATCAGAAGTATTGTCTGTATCATCTCAATGGAAAGCATACAAGGTTTTGAAATGACTGATGGCTCACATAAGTTAATGTGCATCTTTCAGTATTTAAACATAATGTATTAGAGCTCTAATGCCAATATCATGATAAAATCTTCACAGATAAAATCAATGTACCATGCAAAACCTGTCCAAAATGAGAGCTGAGAGGCAGCAGGTTGCTCCTGCTTGCTTCCTGCACTGATCCCAAGCTGCTCATTTCAGAGGGAGTCAAGAAAAGGAAGAAGTGGGCAACACAACGAGGGAGTGAAGTGAGTATTTTACTCAACATACCTGATTCCTTTTGCATTATCCAGACTTTAAGCTCTACCAGACTGTGAGCATAAAAGCATTTATCCTCTCGCAGGCAGCCATAGTGCACCTCATGTCTGCACAGGTCCAGCTGACAGCGAACCTGGTACGGGCGGATTTTGGAATACTTCACCATAGTCTCTCGCAGAATGTGGACAAGGCACCTGGTTTGAAAAACAGTCAGTTTTAGACATTCTTTAAAATAACCATCCTTCCCCACAGCTTGTTCAAATTTCCTTTTGAACACTTTTTATTTGAAATCAGAAAGTCAGGAAAGTTCCCAGAAGGAGGTCACGTCTGAGCATCGTTTCTAGGCTGAGTAAACACACTAAACAGCACTAAACAGTACTCCTGGGAATCCAGAGTCCCTCTTCTGCAAAGCACTACTGATTTCAATCCAGCTGGATCACTGGTTTCCAAGAAGGAAAGCAGATCATGTCCACTTTCAAGTATATATCCTGATCTAATTACTAACCCACGTCCTTATTCCTTTATAGAGCACCATTTAAGGAAGAGGTGATGCAGAACAGTAACAGCCTAGCTCTTCTAGCAGCAGCTTCCTCAATACAGGGAGCTGGAATACAAACAAAGCAATTCCAATGCTCCCATTTACTTTTACATCATGCAAAGACAAAAGTCTCTTAATCCTCCACAATTTATTTTACAGTATTGCAACAATAAAAACTTTTTAAACTTTCCAGGAATAATTAAAGACACTCCTCACACTGTTTGTTTATTAACTGAGTTAATCAGGACTGTGGTCTATTTTATACACTGTAATTAAGGTAAACCTGAGTTAAAAAAATCAGAGCAAAACAAGAAAAACATATCAAAGAAACAACAACTTAGGAGTTCACGTTTTAACATTACACATCTATTTACAGCAATACAGCTTACCAGGTAGATAAGCTATTAACAACCTGACACCAAATCCCAAAAGATTCAAAGTTGAGAGCAGACATCACTAATTTTGAATGACTGATAAAGAAATAGCTCATTTTAATTTAGTTACATTTGTCAAACCTTGCTCTTTAAGTCTGTCTTGCCCATACTGCCAAAGCATAACAGACAGCAGGGAAGAGAAGTTGAGCAACAGGTAAGAAATGAAAGTCAGTACTAAAAACTGCCTTTGCTTTTAAATTGCAGCTTACAGAGATGGTATTTCAAACATACTTGTTATCTTCAAAGTCATGCATAGCAGGGTGAGAACAAGAAGATGAGTTATCCTTGTTCCTTTTGCTTATTATTCTGGGCTTGTGATCAAAACATTTCTGGAATATAAAAACAAGTAATTTTACAGTAGATATTTTGGACAATTAAAAATATACCTTACCTTAAAGATTTTAACAGATACTTCATTTAGTCACTAATCTAAAGGCAGCCAGATAATTACCGAAAAAATCTATTTCAAAAGCTACAAAACAGCCCTTCATGAACCTAAGCCCTTCTTTCTACATAGAATTTTCTACATTTAATTATCTGTTCCCGTTTTGATTGAAAAATATTTATGACGAGAAATAAAGCAGCACCTCACAAAGAAACATAAATAATCCGTGGTACTCTTGAAGCAGCTGGGACACAGTGAG
The DNA here is from genome assembly GCF_009819655.1 of Sylvia atricapilla. Lineage (NCBI taxonomy): Eukaryota > Metazoa > Chordata > Aves > Passeriformes > Sylviidae > Sylvia > Sylvia atricapilla. Next base: position 13,916,356 of record NC_089154.1, read on the forward strand.
GTTGGTCTTTCCAGGGCCTCCAAAGAGAGCTTCCCGACTGAAGGCTCCTTTGCGCTCCAGCGTCCACACGTCGATCTCCTCCTGGCAGTAGGCAAACGTGCAGTGCCCTGGGTACCTGCACTCCTCCTCAGCAGCCACGTCTCAAGGGACAGCATGGGACAGCATTTTACACAACTTTTTTTTTTTTTTTTGGAAATTCATCTTATGACTTCTACTATATCCCTTTCAAATACTTGTGATAAACGTTACAGAGATTTGTTGTGTATTTGTCACTTGAGTCTAACAGAAGGAAAAGCTTGTGCTGGATGACTTGGTGAAAATGTGCAGCTCCTCAAAACAGCTGTAATGCACACCTCCATGAAGTATCCTGCACTAATCTAGGGCAACGATGCTGAGAACCCAGAATACCCTCTGCTCAAACAAAGCTGCTCGTTAATCCACAAGTCATCTTGCTTACATCATAAGTAGAAGTACATAATGCAAAAGTCTACCAAAAATGCTCTTTTCTGCTGTTTTTAACAGTAATCATCCAACACTCAAAAGCAAAATTACTTCTGATAGAGAGCAGTACAGAAGTATACTGCCTGTTCTCTAAATAATCCTATTAGTGGTTAAAATATGGCTCTCCTTACAGCCTTTGAAATTGTAAACAACCCAGAACTTCCTTCTCCACATCCCATAAGAATAAATAAAACTTCCTTCCATACTTCAGTATGGAAAAGCTAAATTGTATTACTTTGAGTGCAGGCATTACCATTTTACTCCCTGTAACACCTACCTTTACATATATGATATGGTCCCACATACTGTGTCTTTGTTGGCCTTGGACGTATTTTTTTCCATGATTTATCTTCAGAGTTTTTTATTCTGCCAATTAAAATATCCTTCTTACATTTATGTTCTAAATTGGGATGGTAAGCATAATCCAATAATTTAGGACCTGAAACAATCACAGGAAATTGCATAAATTGCATTGTATTTGCATAAATTGCATCAAACATGAACATGTCCATACACAGAGTGGCACAGAAGGCCAAAAGCAAAGTACACAAACACACTGTATAAAACTCCTACTTGCACCAGCAGCTCTGAAGAACCAGAAGTCATTAACCACCATGTTGAGCAAAACAGAAAAAAAACCCCCCAAATACTTACAAAAGGCAGTCTCAGCAAGAAAAAACCCACAAATTACTTTATATTTGGGGAAGGACACTGTGTTACAACTTAAGGTTACTTTAGGTCAGCAAATTGCTGCATTTTTTTCAAATTCCAAAGTATCCATTCCAATAACACTAGTTTAAAACCTAAAATGCTTATCTATAGTAAGTCAATGCAGGTGAATTCCAGTGATCAGTAAAGGGCTCTCTAAACCTTCAGCATTTATTTTATTAGAAGAAATACTATGTTCAGAGACAAAACACACTCAGTAAAGAAGCTCACACATGCCAGAAAGATAAATGCCAATCCCAGAACTTTGTGATTTTGGAAACAAAAATCAGCTTCAAACTCTGTCTTTGGGATGGTACTAAAGGAAGACATCAGGAAGAGCATCTGAAGATGAGCAATGCTCAGTGAATTTTGCTGTTCACGAGACTGAAGAACAAGAGCATGACCCAGTTTTCTCTGGACAAGAAGATGATGGAACAGTGCAATTCCAACAGGCAGTAAAAGCAGGAGACATTTAAAAGCTTTGACAGGGAAGGAAAGAAAGAGAGGAAGCAGATGCATTGACATAAAAAGTGAAGCTAGGAACATGCTAAGAACTCTCATCAATATGTTACAGCTCCAGCTTTAGCAGAACATGTTCTATGGTTTTTCAAACTTCACTTTGTGGATTTTTCTAGTAAAAATTTTAAACTAGTATTGAATTTCTTAAGGGTACAGTAGTCATCCCCTAAAGGTCTCAATACAATTCTTTATTAGTATATAAATATCAATATCACCTGTAACTTGAAACACAATGCTTATTTTTGAGATTAGTTTTAATAGAAGCTATTGCCTCTAGAATATGACTCTGTTTAAAAGCAACAGCTCAGGCCTAAAAGATTAGTTATATTAATGACCAATACTAGTTAAGCTCCTTTAAGTCAATACAGTGGAGTTAATTATTACTAAGGTTTGGAAGCCTCATGATTATGACTCAGAATTAGTTTGAAAGAACAATAAAACAGATGGGATGTGAAGGTTACCAGGTACTTTGAACTGCAGTTCAATTCCCCATGGCCAATCAGAGAGAGTATTGCAAGTTTTATTTAGTCTTGAGCAAAGGTGTCACTCTTCACAGTACCCTGGGGTTTGGGAGGAAAGCGGATACAGAATGTGAATGACCTCACACACAGGGAAAGAGGGTGGTGATTTGTGCTGGGTTTAGAAACCAAGAATCTAATTAGGACAAGAAATAGAGACAAGAGGAAAGAAGATCAAACAGTGGTCGAAATATTTCACCAATCGTAAGATCCTGCCACATCTGCAAAGAACAAGTCAGGATTAACACGGTTTAGAAGCAAACAGTGTTAAATTATGAGCACGAAGATTTGAAATGTATGCTTTTTAATTAAAAAAAAACCAAAGAATCCCATCAAGTCTAATAGCTCCTTACCTTTTTTGACAAAACATAACTGGCAGGCCTGTCTTAGCTCATGTGTGCCTTCCAGTGGGTTCCTGCCCGCCAGTGCTGGAGATACAGGAATATTAGCAGTTGTACTGCTAAAAACACTGGAAAAGTCATTTCTAGTTTGGCCTGCAATTCCCATGTAATTTTCGGACCCAAACAAACTATTAGGACCATTTATCTGTTAAAAGAAAGCGTATTTTAGTTGATGCACAGAATGTACTTCTCTACAACCAAAATTTAACCGACTGAAACTTTTCTTCAAGGCCATAATATAAACTTCAAACACACGCCTGAGTAGGGACAGAGGCCACATACACAGCACAAACTAAGCATAAAACAAGAGGTAGAGGCAGAACAACAGCCTCTGCAGGCTAATTACTACTCCCTCCTGGCTGCTGAGGATGCAATCCTTCGTGCCACCCTTCCCCAGGCAATCAGTGGCAGCAGCAGGATGGAAAACTCACGGCTCGAGTGCAGTACAGGGAGCAGACAGATCCTCAGACACACGGTGGCATCTGCTCTGCTCCTGTGCTGGCACAGCTCTCCAGGATGCCCAGTGTTTGGTACTCAGATCATAAAGGATTTTAGATGGGTTATTTTACAATTTAACAGTGTTTTACAGCAAATTCCTCAAAACGGAGTAATGGTTGTGTGACATTAGTCAAAATTTGCATATATAAAACAACCTCTGTAAATTTTTTGTTACAGTTTCTCTAAGTTCCCACAGCCAGAACCCACTTCTAATGGTAGAAGTGCTATTTTTTTCAAAACAGAAACTTTAGCTGTACAAATTCAGATCTGTGTAAAGCCTCCAAGGTGTTAACATCTAAACTGGTGTGAACAGAAACATGAAAAATACGTACAAACAATTGGGAATTATTGCTGTTAAGTGCTGGTGTTCCATCTCTAGAAGCTGAACTTGAGATGTCTAAAGGAATAAAAAGATATTTCAATTAAATGAGTTCTCCAGAACACCCCATGCAAAAAATAATTTATCATTCCTGAGAAATATCAGAGGTTTGGGTTTTCTGACAAACATTGAAGATTTGTTTGCTACAAAAGGTTTTTTTTAAAATTATGTAAAAGACCCTTGGAAACCTCTGGGCTGAAAAGTTATTAGCCAATCATCTTCTAAATATACACCTGGTTACCACCAGGTAACTGGCAGATACTGAAGGCAGATTCACAGGCAGATACTGAAGCAACAAGAAAATACTTGTGCAGTACAGAAAGGGTACAATCTCTGACTATAAAAAATGAGGAGATGAAAGAGGGGTAAGAGGATTCTTCAATTTTTGATTTGATTTTGTAAATCTGGCTTTGTTCTGAAGACAGCATAGTACTGGAACACTGGTAATAAAAGACTAAACTCTGTTTCATCTTTTGCAGTTTGTTATTTGTATCTTGTTATTTCACATCCCTGATTTCACTACATAATTATAGCCTATGCAGTTTAAATCCAAGCATGTAATACTGGTACCTTTTCAGAGTACACAGTTACATTACCCTTTTAGGATTCTTGGTTATTAACAAATCATGAGAAATACTTTAAGCTGTAAGAGGAAGTTTGTTTAAAACGAAAAAAGTTTGAGGGTACGGTTCTTCTTCAAACTTATTCACCTAAAACAAATACATTTACTTAATAGGTACAGGAAAACTACACAGAGGGAGCTTGGAGTATGCTTATGCAGACCCCAAGGAAACAAAAACTTTTTTTATTAATTCTTGTATACAACCAACACTCAAAAACTATTAGCACAGCTCAAGCGTTATGTTAAATATAACTAAGAGTTGTGAAAACTAATTTGTTAAAAATGAAAGCCACTTGACTTGCTCACAACTCTCATCATCATAAAAGGTTAAATATTAAGACTCACTCCTTACCTCTTTTGGGGTCACTGATTGAAAAGGTGCTTAATGGTGAACAAAAGTTTTCCAGTGAAGAAGCCAAAGGCTGGGAAAAGATTTCTGAAAGAGAAGCTGAAGGAACAAATCCTGCAGTAACTGGCAGTGTCCCCAGCAATGAAGCAGAGAAAGGTACACTGGGAGCTACACTCCCTGCAGGAATAGGTCCTCTGGCTCCTGGAGTTTGCTGGAAAACAAATATATTTAAAAAGAATGTTCAGACCAAACAAGAAAGTCTTCAAGAACATAATCTGCAACAGGGTTTCTTTTAGTCAAGTTTCTGCAAAGTTTTTATAAACCTACTGAAAAACATCAATGACAAGTGTCATTGTCACAGTCCTGCAGAGAGCTGCAGTAACCAAACCCTAAACAATGTCCCAGTGCAAGGCATTATCCACTGATCAAACACCTTAAAGGTTCACTCACCAGACACTAAATTAGTAAGAGTTTTGGATTTTTTTTTATCCTTCACATCACAGCTGAATTTCCAAATTATGTTAAAAACACAGACACCAGGGAAGATAGGAAGAGTCAGATATCAACAGTATTTGTTTCTAAACCAAGAGAATGCAACTCAAACTGTAGTACAGCAGAGGTATGAGCAAGCTTTGAGGCAAATCCTCAGATGCAATCAAATGATAACATATTTTGCAAAGGCCAGGCCACATTCCTTGCTCTCATTCAAAGGAACATACCCTTCTGTACACTTGTGTTAAGGACAAACCAAGAAGGGGAGCTTCCCCTCCTTTCTTCCTGCCATCCCAAGGAGCATGTTGAGTGAGCAGGTCTGCACAGAGTCTGCCCAAATACTCCAGATGACTGCCAGGGCCAGAGCAGGGAGTCAGTAACCTTGGTCATGAGTTCAGACATCTCTGCTCATCAATCAGAGGTCTCATTTTGAGTAACTGCAGAGCTCTGGAGGCTTCACAGTCTGCTCAAGGTCTGGCATAATGGTGTAAGTAGGAACAACTCTCCATAGAACTAAATTTCTCTAATATCTCTTCTGAAAATACAAGAACACTCATGATGCTCTATTTCTGTTCAGTCAGGTGATAATCTGGACAAAGCTCTGATTGCAGAGATATCAGTGAGCATCCTGAAGGCCACAGGCCAAGCTCTGCTGCAAAGCTTTTTGCTTATGTTTAACCACAGAGGGTGAGCATTCCAACACACTGTTCATGTTCTAAGAGGGTTTATTTGCACAACCCCCCTCCAAAAAGCCACACTACCCCAAATTTCAAATGTCCAATTCACTTTTCACAGTACTTCCTGTAAGTAGCATCAGTGGCAGCTTATCAGTGTTTCTGAAGTAGTAGAACAGCCACATTTACAAGAATCTGACCCTGAAATAAAATCAAACTATGTCCAAAGACAGCTCAGTGTAACAGGGAAAGGGAACACAAATTTCACCAATTGCCACCTGATAAAAAAATATGAGATCTCACTCATAAAGAGTCTCTCAAGAAAGAAAACAGACAAACAAAGTCTCACCATTACACTTTCATCTGGATCAGGCACAGAATCAAGTAACTCATCAAGTTCTTCTCCAATAATTATATCTCCATCTCCACAATCTAAACACGCTTCTGGCATAGAGAAAGGAATATTCCCTCCGTTTGACAACACTGTAGAAGGCAAAGGAACCTTTTCCATCTGAAGAGGCAGAACAGCAGGTAAAGGTGGAACAGGTACTGCTGACACTTTAGATGCTTCAGAAACAAAGTTTGATGAAGAAGCAGCAGAAACTGTCTCTTGTTTCTGGTCAGATAAATCTGAAACAGGTAAGATGGGAATGACTGGAACCTTTGTTCAAAGGTGTGAGAAGTTCTTGCATAACTTTCACCCTGATGATGTGGAGGGTGAGGGAGTGAAGAAATGTGAAGAATGCTTAAGCAAAACCACATTAAATATTTTCAGCTTCCAAATGATGTGTATCTTCATCTCAATGTTTGTTTATTACTCAAGCCAAAAGAGACAAAGTTACAGACCTGATACTTTTTTAAATCTCTGGCATATTTTTTTCAAGCTAAAGGGGAAAGTATGGAGAGGATCACTACAGGAGCAGTTACAGTTGTATCAGGTTGAGGAGGCCAAAGGGAAATCTGCTCAGCCACTTAAATATGCAGTTTTAGAGACAAACAGATCAGACTTTTACCCCAGTATTTTCAGATGACCAGATGAATTTTCTTCTGAATTTTCCTAATGCAATGAGATATGTATGGCATATCTATCTAGCATCAGTAATGTAACACAAGACTCACCTAATTCAATATCTTCTACAGAAGAATTCTGTAAATGAGAAAAAAATACCTCTCAGCCACAAGAGCCATTAAAAATTTTCAAATACAAATTTACAGACGAAGAATATAATCCCTCTCCAATTTAGGTTTTATAAAATCTCAAATTTATGAAGTCGCATGTAATTTAAAGGTCAAATATTTTCTTAGCTAAAGCATTCATTTGCAGACTGAAATCCACTCATGGTATCACTAAAAATTTGCAACCAACCAACCGAAGTGAGAATGACACTTCAGGGGATGAAATGGTCTAATTGAGCTGTTCCCACATTTCCTCATTCATTCTCAGCTGAATTGGCTATATTCCTGTGACAGGAGTCTGTAAGATAAAGATGAACTCCACTACTGCTATTCAGAGCAAGATAAAAGCAAGTTCAGCTGCTAATGAAGATCAAATCTGGACAAATGCATATAAGGAAATGGGTTTTTATCCCAGCACTCTTCATTTTGATAACTGGCAACTAAATAAAATAAAAAAATAAACCCATTAAATTCGCTTTTGCCTCAGGACATGAAAAATAAATATATGTATTGCACCAGATTTAATCTATTAGCTATTACTTATTCAACACAAGATAACTTGAATAATAATCTTATGTCCTAATCTGCCCTACATAACTGAACATAACAGAACCCTAAAGCCCCAAATAACAGCCTCTAATATAAAATGTCAACTGCACCCCTCTTCCTTTAACATCATGAAATCATGAAACAATTATTGCCTGTAGTTTACAGTCAGCTTGCACTTGGAACATGTAAAACCTTACCTGAGTTGATACATCATTAGAAACTGAATTTGAGGAGGGTGGCTACAAAGAAAGGATACTTCCATTAAATATAAATTTGATATCAAAAGAGGGAAAGCTTAACATAAAATGTTAAAATAAAATCTTACCTTTGCTCTAACATATGCTTTCCTTATTTTTAACCCTAGTTTTTGAGCTAGTTCTTGGGTAAGCTTAATCACACTTTCATCCTAAAAGACATAAATAAAGTTTCAGAATTTACATGTACTGTCATCAAGCAAAGACATTTGTTTATATCTCAGTCTGTATTCTGCAAGATCCCTATATGCAGGATGTCTCAAAATGCAGCTTTATTCTTTCACAAACACAAACACAGATCTGAAAACACAGCTACCCTCAAGCAAAAACTGTGTCGACAGAAAATGGACAGTATCCCCAGTCTCCTTTTATTTGGATTTAAAATCACATAAAGGCTTTTCCTTTCCTACAAATCAGGGAAATTCTGAAGTGTTTTGTCAGGGTTTTTTTTTGTTTTGTGGTGGTTGTTGTTGTTTTTGTTTGTTTGGGTGTTTTGTTTGCTTTTGTGGGTGGGTGTTTTTTGTTTATTTGAGGAAGGCGTTGTTCTTTAAGGGGGTGGAGGTTTATTTTGTTGTTTTGCTTTTTTCCTGATTACCATACCAGCTACTACATGATCCTGATGAATATTTAATGAGTGCTCTGTATTTTGGGAGGCATTGCATCATACAACTAGAATTCAAAATATCATCATATTTCCCTCTGTCCTAAAGTATAACTACCCATTTAAATTATTTTAAGATTTAGTATTCAGATCACATCCTAAAGCTAGAAGCAGCTATTTATAAAGCTTACATAAAGGCATATTAACCTTAAGCAAAACCATTCAGATCTGGAAGTGCAAAGTGAGGATCCAAAGTCCAAAGTTACACATTCAGATGAACTGTTTATGTCTTTGGAAACAAAGCTGGAACCTTGTCTTTTATCAAGAGGCAAACCTATGCCCAGCCCTTGGTCTAGTGTCTCTCTGTAGTTTGGATGCAGCAGGTCAGTATTTTATCTTGTGATCAGTCTGTTTGGAGCAAAGCATGTAAAGGTTCCATCAGCACCTAAGTGCAAATCAGGAATGCATTTCTGAAGTGAAATCTCTTAAATCAACCCCACTCACAGCATTTTAGTTTGCCTTATGAAGGGTCCCAGAGAAGCAAAGTGGGTTTGGATGTACCTAAAGCCCTGCAGGACACAATCAATCAGGGAAAGGAGCTCCTCAGGAGCAGCATTTCAGTGTACAGATCATCTCCACACGTGTAGAGCACACAGTGCCTGCCACCACAGACAGAGCCCAAGGCTGCACAGCAAGTGAGTCACAGGACAATGCACTGGGAGCAATCTTACTGAACACTTGGAAAGCTAAAAGGCAGTTATCAAAAGAATTAATGTACGTTATAATTATGGTGGGGTTCTCTTCAGGTCATAGAGAATTTTAAATGATTAATTCAGTGGTTCTAGTGCTTATTGCAGACATTCAGGGCACTTGATCATCACTGCATTTCTTCTCTTGAAAGTTAACACAATAAACTGAGCTTGGGGACTGTAATCTCTGCCCTCAGTCTGTACTTCCACAAGAAAATGTAATGCTTAAAGGAAAAAAAAAAATTTATTGCATTAAAAAACCCCAAACCAGAAGAAACAATCTTGGTCTTAAAATAACTGTATGCTTCAAAGCTTTAAAAATAATCACCAATGTACAATTTACCCACCTGTGGTACAGCAAGAGAACATTTGGCTACAGCATCATAAGCCTTCTTATAGCTTCCCAACTCACTCAAAGCTTTTGCTTTGCGATAGAGAGCTCTGAAATTGTTTTCATTCAACCTTAATGCTACCTCACAGTCTTCTAGAACCTTTTCATGCAATCCCTAGGAGGAGAGAAAAATTAAAAAGCCACTCATCAGAACTGTTAGCATGGAAATGGTGCATTTGAACCGCATTGGACAAAGGTATTGAAACTATCAAACATTCACCAAGGCCACTGCACAGAGCTCTTGGAAGTTTTGCTAAGTCACCAAATTAGGCAACTAAAAACAAGCAGGGCCATCATTATGCAAAGTCCAGTAACAGCCACAAAGAAAATGTAGGTCTTTCACAAGAGCCATCTTATGCCACAGAGAAAGCAGCCAACTCAGGGCAGTCAGCAGTGTCAATGGATAAAAATACTGTTCCATCAAATTCCAAGCCTAGGAAGACTCTTCCATGTTAATTCTAGTATTAGCAACTAAAATACCTCAATTATACATGTAAAAAGCTTTTAAAGAACATGTCAAAGTGATGATTTGAAACATGTCAAACCTAAAACTGCCATCAAGAGCTTTTCACTCACTAGACTTTGTGTCTTCACACCCTGTTTGCATCCTGTCCTGGAGAAATCCTGGTTTAAACAAAAACTTACCATATTTGAATAACACGCGATCCTGTTCACATGCAGCTTCTCTAAAATATCATCAGAAACGTGGATTTCTTCTGAATTAGCATAATCAGCTATGTTTATAGCTTCTGTATAATGGCTCAGTGATCCTCTCCAATCACCTTCTCGATAGACATCATTTCCTTCATGAAAAAGATTTCTAACAAGATCTCGTATAAATAACTGCAACAAAGAAAAGGAAAAACTCATCAACAGCAGTTGCTTATCTTCCAGACCTCCAGGAAAAATTTAAATAGAAAACTTGTGCTTGTAACTTCGTGGGATCTGTGTCAAAACTTTCGTCTACAATAGTGTTTTTTCTTCTGACATTTTTCCAAGACAATCTCAAAGATGTATATGCATATTCCATGTATTATTTCAGCAAGCAGCAGTCATAGCAGCTGGCAAAGCAGGAGAACACAAAAACTGCTTTTGCAAAAAGGGTTTTTTAATCAATATGTGAATGACTGCGTTTTTAACTTATCTGTTCTCAAATCCAATGAAACCACCTACCACTGGAAAAAGAACTAAAATGAAAAAGCTGAAAATACAAGCCAAAATTATGCAAAATCATGAACTGTATGTTTCACATACAGAAACAAAATATGTTCTGAAGGCTTCTGTGACTGAAGTCCTTTCACCTGACTTTTGCTGTGCTACTCTGAACTTTACTCAGAATAGCACATTGTTTTATTCCATTAAAGCCCCAAACTTATCCCTAACACCCGTTCAGAAAGATTTCATCTCAACTGCTGCACGAGTAAATTCAGGACACCCAAAGAGCTGAATACTTATATCATAATGTTAGTAGTTGTCCAGTTCCAATATTGAGACTTTTTAAATTACCATTCCTGTTATATCATCACCTAAATGATGACCAAAACCACAATTAACTATAATAATACAGGTCCATGTTAAAAACCCTTTTGGAAATTAAAAAGTCATTTCATTACCTCATATTGTTCTTGTGTCCCTGGATAGGGCAAAGTGGATCTAGAAAAAAATAAAAATAACAAGCTTCACTTATTATACATATTGCTTAAAAGACAATCACACTGAGGAATGCTGGTTCTTAGTAAAAGCAGCCTTGCTTCTGCAACAGGCAAATCTCTGAGTTTTGCCCACAGCCTGCACTGAGTAAGGAAAAGTGTTGCAGATGAGTTTTCATTGAAAACTGGGCCTTCTTATTACTAATGGGTCACTTTCTTTTGAAGTTACATGGTCAATCTGAACTCTGCTGTTCAAAATGTATTAAGGTTTTAAATGCTTTGAGAGTTTCAGACATTACTGTTCTTTGTTTAAAAGCAATTTCCTTCCCCTCCTCCCCTGTGCAGAACCATGTAATAATAGATGAGGAGAACTGCACTCTTCTAGTAAGTACTATAAATGACAAATTGTCTGTCAAAAACCCAGATCAATTTTAATTAAGTCATACCAATGACACAACAGGAATTTTTAAGAGTTCTTCCGTATGACATGGAACACAGATTTTCTCTAGGACAGAAAAGAGGTCTTTAGTTCTACATTTGCAGGAAGAAAAGCAGGAATCCTTTCCTTTTGCATACAGGTTAAATGAGGTTCTGGTTTTAAATAGTTTTTAAATGGTCAGGGTTTGGGGGGAGGGTGGGGTTTGTCATTGGGGTTTTTGGTTGGTAGGTTGATTTTTTTTTTGTTATCTAAGAATGCCATATATGAGCAGTGAACTAGTACGAAATTTCAAAATGATTTTAAGATAGCCAGTATCTTCAAAAAAATTTGGCATGGACCCAAATGAAAATTAAATACTCAGGTGATTTCTCAATAGCTTAAATTTTAGCTCCAGAGAATTAAAATATTTAGGCAGTGGTGAGCAAACCCATCCCTTTCAGTAGCAACCTATTTTAGGTGTAGATGTTCTTAAGGTGGATTATCAGACTAGCAACATTTTCTACCCCCCCAAAAAAAAAGATTAAATGCTAATTTTTCTCAAAGGCAGGAAAGGAATAACCTCTCACCTTCAATTTGCTCTGTTTAGGAACGAAGAGAAGTGCTGTCTTTTCTTTTAAAGCTGCTCTCTGTTTAATATGTTAGTGCTAGCAAATATTCTGAAGAAAAAAAACACTAAAGGCCCTTCCCAGAGCCAACCATCTCAGAAATATATATACACATGTGAATGAACATACAAGAATAAAAACCACAAAATCATACTCTATAAACTGGAGTCCTTTCTTAATGTCCTGTTGTCTAGTGCTTCTCTCTTCCGACACATTGGACATGTTATCCTGAACATCCACTTTTCGGATATGCCACTCCTCAAAAAGGAAGAGAGATAAATGGCTGTTATAATATGTTTCAGTGTGCATTTGGCCCAGAAGGATCCACTCTCACAATCAACACTAAGTCCATTGTACAAAGATGATTCTGCACCAAGCTTCAGAGAGCCACTGGCAGAAATTCCTGCCACAGCTGAAGCAGCCAGAGAGAAAGAGGGAGAAGCCCCAGGTCACAACCAACATCCCCCCATCAGTGCCACTCACACAGTATTTCTGCACAATTTCTAATTTCTTCCTTCCAATTTCTAATTTATCTTTGGTTTCCACTCACTTCCATCAGAGGATGCAGAGTCCTGTCAGTGTAACTGCACCAAGCTGCAAACCCAGCTCCTCTCAAAGGTTACTGCTAACCTGAGCTCAAGTTCCACTGTCCCCTGCACAGAGCCTGACACTTCTTTTATTTGCTTGGTGAAGTGGAAATAAACTTAAGATCCTGGTATACTTATTAATAAAAAACCAAACTGATGAGGAAGTCTAGTTCTACAGCCTCTCATCATCCCCCAGGCACTGAAATGAAATTAGGAGCAAACACTACTGCTTTATTAATATCTACCAGTCAGCCAAGGTGAAAATCTTGGAAACTTTACCAGCAGCAAAGACTACCTAGTTCATTTGAAAAACTGAATTACTTCTATGTAACTCCACATTATCAGCTCAACATTTCAATTCAATTTGTCTCAATCAGTGATTTTCCTTTTAGCTTGTCTTTAATTGACTGGATTTACAAGTGCGCAAGTTAAACAAGCTAAAATGATCTGCATAACATTCAATATCAGGCTATTTGAAGTATGCTGTCACAACTGTATATGGTTATGCCCAGTTGTGATGTAAGAATATAACTTATTTTTCAAAAAAAAAAAAAAAAAAAAAAAAAAAAGGATCAGTAGGACAACGTTTTATTCTGAAAATACTCAGGTTCAGAAAAAGGCTTTTAGCTAGAGGAAATGGGTAGGTCTTGTGAAGAAAATCACTTTTTGTAGGAATTTATAGTAAAAAAAAACAACTTGAACTCCATGCAGTACTGAAACTAAGTTTCAAAAAGCCAGTATTTTGTTCCAGGTTGTCATTTCACATCACTGGCAGATGAATGAAAACAAAGCAAAATGAAAAACAAACTAACAGCAAACTCCACAAACTCCCAACTGAGCACAGAAACGGGCTGCACAAGATACCCCACTTTCTCTGAATCTTTTGGACTAAGGAAACAAACTGAAGAATTTTCAGCTCTAATATAATGCTTACAAACGTTTTCAAAGCCCCCTAAACGAATGTATGACATCTAGACTACTTCAAGTCATCATGAATTAGTCCTATTGTAAAACATTCCTAAAATGAGCATAAAAATGAGGAGTTTTCTAAACAAATTTCTGGAAGCACTCCAAGGTCCCACTGTGACCTCAGTAAGAGCAAGCTTTATAAAAAAACATGAAAACAAAAGTCAGTCTTTAGATAAATATCATGGACAGCTGTGTGAGTTCACTAACAGGAATTTCTCAGCTATTGCTTGCTGGGGTATATAAATAACCCTCAGTAATCTATTCTCCAGAGAAGAACTAACTGCTTTTTGTGTCATTTTATGCATCACCTTTTCTTCCATAAGTTAATAATACATACTATGCTATATGATAAAGGTTTCAATAAATAACAGTGTATCCAGGAAGAAATAAAAACATAAAATGCCTAAAGGACATTTTATTTGGCATCTGAGTAGTTTTTATTTACTCACTCATGGATAAGGTTTTAGAATTCAAAGTCTTGTAAGAAGAAGAAATTCTCACACTAACCAAAGAAAGTAGGAATGTATTAGCACATGTTTTCCCTCAGAAGCAAGCTTTGAAAAACATATTTTAGTCCTGTGAATTAACAGCTGACAACATAATACCTTGTCACACAAGGGTCTTGCATATGCCACAATCTTAAATATTAAATATTAAAATTTCATCCTGTGATCAATTATTAAAATTCCCTTTACTAATTTTAAGATATCCCAGTATTCCACTCCAACTTGCAAAGACACGAGAAAAGTCCAACACATTAACACCTGAATTTATTTATCACCTCAAAGATAACATTAAAGAACGACAGATTGAACTTGAGGATGTGCAGATGCAATTTCTCCACAACAATCAAGTTACTGGAAATGTTACAGACTGGCATTGCATATATAAGAAGAGCTAGCAAATGATGAACATATGTGAGTGCTGCAATTTATTATTCGTGGCAGTTTTCTATTTTTTTCCTACTCATTTGCATCCACAAGATATTCAGACAAAAATTCTCTTTCCTTAGAATACTTTGACAATCAAATTGCCCCAACATTTGATGATTTTGCAGAGGATTTAAAACTGTTTCAGAGAGCACCTTTAACAGTATTTCCTCCACCCAAATTTTTCCTTATACCCTCTGAAGCAACCAGAAACATGTTGAGACTCAGTTATATACAAGGCAAATAACAAATCATGTCTTGCCTTTTTATGTCATCCAGCCACTTTCCAAGATGAAATCCTCACCCTTGTAGCAACAGCTCTTCTCCATTTACAGGGACAGAATTGAAAGAAAAATAAACTGATGTACATACAGCCATACATTTCAACAGTATAAATGTTGCTTTGTTGATTGAAAAATTACAAGAAAAGCAAAGTCTCTGCTGTTGTTTTACTCTTCGTGCAATTTACTGAGAGAAACAACCCAAAGTAAAGAAAAAATAGTAGGGGAGCTGAAAAAAAGGGAGAGCAGACTAATGTATCACTAACTAACAGCACAGGCAGAACTGTTACATTAAATGCTGTATTTCTACAACTGCTGCTATGAGACCAACACAAGCCAAATTTATTAAATGCAGTAAAAAAATAATTTAAAAAAAAAAAGCTGCCTAGACATTATAAAGAACAATTTATCCTGTTTTATCTTCATCACAGGGTTTAATTCATCCTGTTTCCCAGAAGGGACAGCAAGGACTCTGCCAGGAGCTGGGGACACCTTTTGTGACAGGTGCTGGTCCACCCATCCCACCAGGAGACAGCAAGGACAACAGGTCAGTGCCAGTGCAGGCAGAACATCTCCACTGCTCTCTTATACAGAGCCATTTATGCCTCTTGCTGGTTATCTGCCTTCCTTCCAGCCCATGGCATGACACTTTTCTTCTTTTCTGTATTTTAGCACTTCTAAAGGCATTCAAGAGGAATTTTAAAGGACATTCCCATAATCTAGCCCATACCATGTGCCATATTCAGGCACAAGGGTTGTGAGTGTAATTGCTAGACTACCTTTGCAGAGCAAATCTCTGGAGCACAAGTGAATAAATTCATAAATTCAATGCAGAAATTGAGTTTTTCTGTAGGAAGAATATAGGCCTTGGCTGTTGCAAAAAGGATGTGTGTAAAACTACAGAGAGTTGAGCCTTTCCAGTTCTGAACTGCAGGAGCAGAGCACAACTATCTACAGTTTGCCATGCACACAAGTTCCCCCAGCTGAAAATTCAGTCCCACAGGACAGAGAATTGGGAAGGACTGCTCCTTTCTCCTCTTGCACAGAGTTTTGCACATTGCTTCTTTAGGGATGAATGGAGAATGCTTTGAAAATGCATAACATCATTTGGGAACCAGAACCACTCCCCCCTGGGAATTACTGACCTTCAGCTGACCAAATAATTCTGTAATTGTTTGTTCTAGATATTTATGGCTCTGGCTATTATAAGTACTTCCAGTTAATATTCTCTGTACCTTCAGGCCTAGATGCTGAAAACAACTGGAAGTCAGTGATCCTTGCTGCATTTCTCTCTCTCCAGAACTAAAACTTAAAAAACAAGGACAGTGTATAGATGTGCTCTTTTAAATTACAGGAGCATATCCTCCTGCCATGTATCACCAAGTTCACTATTAACCAATTTACTGGGCTACAGGAATCTCAAATTAGATCTTTGTACAGTACAAAGAACATAAAAAAAAAATGTTATCATTACTGCAGTGGATAGATCTCTACCAGCCTCAGTGGTTCAGCTGAATTACCAAATAAAATCACACCAAGTGAAGAGACCCCTTTTGTATTCTAGCATCAGCCTTTCCCCCCTCAATTCTGGCAGAAATTAACCCATCATCTCTAGCATCATATGCCAAAACAGAAATTAACCCATCATCTCTAGCATCGTATGTCAAAACAATCTGTGAAGCCAGAAGCCTGTGTATAAAACAGCACCACAAACAGTTCACCAGAGCTTCCACACAGGAAAACTGTATCCAGAGGAGATTATAGCCTGGAATTAAGGGAATTACAGCCGGGAATAAAGGGAATACTGCAAAGAGAAGAGCAAGACTGAAACAGAACAGCAGGAGGGAAGACACGACCAAGAGGCAGGCAATACAAATCCCTGTCACCTACTCGAATAAACGCCTGCTGCTGCCTCCTGCACCACCGACAGCAGCAACGAGCACAGCCCACTGGGGCATCCCAAAGGTACCTGTGTGCAGTGCCCACCCCAGGGGCAGTAAAAGCAGAACTGTGCCTCGACAGAGCCAGGTGAGAGGTGGCACACACACAGCTACAGCCGAATGCTCCCTCCAGAGATCCCACCGACCCAAAGAGCTCCAGCTGCTCCAAGGAGGAGCTGACAGCAAGCATGTGCCACCACGGAATAAACCTTGCCAGAAAGCAGACTTGTCAAAGCCGTTTTATGGCCCAGCCCAACCACCTGACAGATTAAAAGCGTAATTACAGATCATAAACTGCAGTGCAAACTAAAGCGTGCCTTACAGAGATTGTAAACTGCTCATCACACTGGGACCGGCATCAAAACAAGGAGGGGAAAACACAAGCCTCAATACAAAATCTGTACAGAACAAATGCGTTCCTCAGAGAGCAAAAGCACAAAAGAGTTTATGTTCATGTTCACGCGTCATTAAGCTGTTATATGAGACATTTCAAACACGCAAGATGCTGGGGGAGAAACGGGAACCACATTACACAACACATTTCAATAGTTCCCAGTTAACTCCTCTGCTTAATCTACTACTTCTGGCCACAATCACAGAATTCTGTTATGTCAGCTCAGAAAACCACTGAACACAGACATAATGCAGTTCCACTTTTTATTTCTAAAAAGTGAACTTGACTCTAGTCAAAACGAAACAGCTGAATAAAAGTAAACAGTAATTTAAGAGCGATTCATTTCCCACTCTTTACTTACCTTCGGTATTTAGTTGCATCTCCTCCCACTTCTTCCCTATCCACAAAATAACAAGATAGTTTTCAAGATTTATTTTCTATTTTCACGGCTTTGCTACATTTTTTAAAAAAATCCATGTAAGAAACAGGAGAGAACAAAGACGCTTTGTGAAAAGCCCCACGAAATTAAGAAGAGGGGCTGGAAGACTTCGGCTGACAGTTGTCTCAGATATTTCAGTAAAGAACAGATCCAAAAACCTAACTGAAGAAGGAGCATCTTAGCAACAAATCCAGATTTATCAACAGGATTTGATACCATTTGAGTATCAAGGTAAACTTTGACACTTGATTTTGAATATCTGCTACAGGTGACTACAATCGACAACATTTGAGTTTCGCTGCTCCTTTTGGTTCTGGGGTTGGTTCGGGGTTTCTTTCCCATTTCCCGTAAGACAGTTCTGCCTTTCCCTAAGAAAACACTTCCAGCGCTGCCCGCCGGAGCCGGGCACCTCCCCGGGAAGGACAGGGGTGACGGCGCACCTGTCAGCGGGAGAGCCCCGAACACCGCTCCCGGAGGGCCACGGGCCCGGCCTGCCCACCGCGGGCCTTCTCCGGGGTTTGCTGCAGTCACGGAGCGCTCGGAACCCGCCGCTTGTGCCGGCCCGGAGCGCCGCGCCCGCCGCCTTTGTTCGCGCCGAGCGGCTCCGGCAGCCGGGCGCACAGAGCCCTCAGGGGCCCGGCCCCGACAGCGGCCACGGCCGGGCGGACACGGCGCCTCCGCGGCAGGGGAGCGGCGGCCCCGCCTCGGGCGGCCCCGCGGCGCGGGAAGGAACGGGCGGGACCGGCTCCCCGCGCCCGGAGCGGGGCGGAACGGCAACGGGGCCGGCGCGTCCGGGCACCCCTTCCTCGGGCGGAGGGTGCCGCGGGGGGCACCGGGAGGCGCTGTGTCTGTCCCTCCCCCCGCCCGTACCTGCTGTGAGGCCGCGGGAGCGCAGCGGGAGGCGGGGCCGGCGGGACGGGCGCGACAGCGGCGACGGCGATAACGACACCGAGAACGGCGGCAGCGCCTCCTCCGCGCCGCCCGCACCGCGCCGCCGCCCCCGCGCGCCCCCTGCTGCCGGGAGGCCGCGGGCACGGCCCGGGGGCGGCCTGGGCCCGGCGCGAGCACTGCGCCCTTCCCATTGGCTCGCCACGGTTGTTTCGGGAACCGGTGCTTCTGATTGGAGGCGGCTGGGAACTCTTAGCTGCTCATTGGCTGGTTGCCTGTGGCCCTGCCCCTCCGCGCCTTTCCCTTCAGCGGGCCGGAGCGCACCCCGGCCGGTCCGTGGCGCTGTGCGGGCGATGCCGTGTGACGGTAGTACACAAACGGGTATGACCGAGCCCGGGGCCGCCACCACGCGGAGCCGCTGCCCCAGGCAGCGGGACGCTGCGGCCCTTTAAGGCTCCGGTTGGTTCTCCCGGAAGTCGCCTGACGTGGCATCTCGCGGGATTTCTTCCGCCCGGTGACGTCACTCCCGGCCGAGGGGGCGCTGCGCGTGCGCCTGGTGCCGTGCGCGCGCCCCGCGGCCCTGAGGGGGGTGAGGCGGCGGGGCCGCGCTCGGCCGGGGGAGCGTGTGTGACACCCGGGGCTGGGTGTGACAGGGGCCTTCTCATGTCGGAACGCACAAAATTAAAATGCCTTTGCCCCATAAAAGCCTCTGAGGGAGTTCGAGGCCCAAGGCCAGTCTGACCAGCGGCAGGTGCAGGCGGGAACACCTCCCTGGCCCAGGCAGGTGGCACACACGCCCTGCCCACAGAACGGCCGGATTAGAGCTCTCCTTAGTGCTCTCTCAAATTGTGTTCTGATAGTATCATGACGAACGTAGTGAAAGGTCTGGAGGGAAAGCCATCTGAGGAGTGGCTGAGGTCACTTGGCTAGTTCAGCCTGGAGGAGACTGAAGTCAGACGGGATTGTCGTCTTGGAGCTGCCTCATGAAGGCCGGTGGAGGGACAGACACTAATCTCTGCTCCGGTGGCCAGGGACGGGATTCAAGGGAATGGCTGAAGTGTGTTAGGGGAAATTCAGGTTGGATATAAGGAAAACGTTCTTCCCCAGAGGGTGGTTGGGCACTGAAGAGGTTCCCCAAGGAAGCGATCACAGCACCAAGGCTGACAGAGCTCAGTTAATGTTTGGGAAGGGCTCTCAGGCACACGGTGGGACTCTTGGGACTGTCCTGTCTGTGTAGGACCAGGAGCTGGTCAGCGATTTTTGTGGGTCCTTTACGACTAAGGATTTTCTCATTCTGTTCCCTTTTTTCAGCAGTGTTAGTGATGGCAATGTCGGTAGTACAGTTGACCAGTCCTGTACAGATGTCCCTGGTAGGACTGCATAAAGAAATCTTTAGAATTTCTAACCAGTGTAGTATGAAGATTAATCTACCACTAATCAAGACAGGAAGGAATGCAGCCAATTAGTAGTTTATCAGATGAAGTTATGCTGATGGAAAGTTCCCTGACCTGGTGAGACCTAAAACATTAATTATTTATAAATTAATGTATTAAACATTGTTCCAGTCTAATTACCCTAGAGGGACTGTGTCCAAAATTGTTGAAGCTTTGCCTTGAGGCTTGTCCCAGCTCCAAAGGGTGAATTACCTCCTGCTGATCTCAGGCCTGTTATTCTTGAGACTAAGTGTGACAGTTCAATCACAGCAGTCAGAGATTAAATAGCTAATCTTTAAGTGTATAGTATGGCATTTAACAGTTCCCTAAGAGTCATGGTGGAATTGGGCCTTTGCTTACTGCAGAATCTAAAGGGACATGAGAGAAACAGAAAAAAAATCATGCATAGAACAACAGTTACATCCATGGATCATAAACCATGAAATAGACCATAAAAATGATAAGAAGGCATATCCAATTCCAAATTACAATTGTTTGATCACTAAGCAGCTTAAGAAAGCAAGCAGTATGATCATTCTCATCCAGAGCAACAAACTGCTGCTGAGGTAAAACCTGGCTGGTAGTGACACAATGAAAATATTAACCTTAGCTGTTAATCCTTTAGATTTATGAGTGTTACATAAATCATGCTGCTGATTTCCCCAAGGCTGCTGGTAGGATTTGCTGCATCCTGTTCACCTGGAGAGAATGGTCCATTAGGGAATTTCTGACTACTCTGGGAATACTTCAGATGTAATGCAGACTGCAAATGTGAGCTTGAAAATCGCATCAGGTAAAGTTCAGTTACTGAAATGTCTTTGTAAACACACTGCCTTTCAAATTGTTAGAAAACAAAATAAATTTTGTGTTAGAATTAGGAGGTTATTGAACAAGTTCCTGACTTTAAGTTCTATTACTATAAAACCTTGAATAAATTTATGGAACAAAGCAAGCAAAGGGACTTCTCTTGAACTCTAAACAAACTTCTAGAGAGGAGATAAAACCAGTCTGACTTTTTATAATTCAAGTTTTATAAAGTAAATTGTTTTGGAAGCCATATTTATTATGTGCTTACTGATCAAGAGGATTACATGGGTGTGAATGATAGTTCCAGATGACTGGAAGACAAATAAGTTTTTCTGTGTATTCCTTAATCTGCAGCATCTGAAGTCCTTGTCATGCAACACTTTCTGACATGAGGATTACAGTTCACTGGAATTTCTGATGTGAATAAGTTATTTATGTGCGGAGATAATTCAAGGAATGTACTCCTTCAAAACACTTTTGATTTTGCTGTTTCAATTTTTTTTTTTAATTTGAATCGAGCTCTTGACCTTTCCCAGGCTGAGAATTACAAAATAAATATATGGATAGTGACATTGCCCTCTTTCCTCAAACAGTGGTTGTGGAATATATGGTTATTCCAACTCTGTCATGGGAAGGAAAAAAAAAATCTCCTTAAATAATTATACCAGCAAATTTCCATTTTTTTCCCTTTAACATCTGTAAAAAGGGTCAGTTGTGATCAGACACGAATTTATGTTATAACTACTACCCAAGGAAATATTCCACAATAAAGAATCTATATACAAGTCTATAAAATTTCAGCAATACAGAGCTTTATACAAAACAGGAGTATGAAAAGGAGAACCCCTTTGGTGAAGTCCTACTTGGATGTATTGACCTGAATTAGCCAAACTGAAACACTTGAATCATATTAGAACTTGATGAGAAGAGAAACCTGCAAAATTAAACTGAACTAAATTAGAGCATGAACAATTCCCTTCCAAAATGCTGCTGTTCAGTCAAAGTAATCATGTGTAAAATAAATACAGTCTAATGTAATCCACTCCAAAAGTCAAATTGCAGCTAGTGGCTGTTGCTCAGTTTGCTGCCACCATTTGACACAGCTCTTTTGTTTAGGATGCCCAGAAATGGGTGAATATTTCTCTGGGCAGAGCAGGAAGATCCATGGTACATCCTTGTAGCCATGCCTATGGAGGAGGACTCTCACTAAAGGTACTGCAAATATTAGGTGTTGTTTCTGATTTTTTTTGGTTGGTAGTGATGGATTCTTAATATCTCTGTGACACAAAATTGATTATTGTGTGCAAGTTGTGCTCTTTGTGGTGTTTTATTTGTTCTCTCACGTGCATACCATGCTTTTGAAAACTCTGACCCATTTCATCACTGAAACAGCAACAGCTTTTCCTTTTTAAATGCTAGTCAAATTATACATTATAATTTCCAGCAGTTACCAGTCAAATTATGGGTCTGAGCCATGAAAATAGGATCACTCTTGCTTTAGCAGAAACTACACCAGTCTGTATGGTTTTTCTAATCCATGCAAGAAAAAATATCCTCTATATTGTCCATCCTAAGACAACACTTACTTGTGTATGAATGAAGAGGTTATGGTGGGTTTTTTTACTTTTTTGCTTATGCTCTCTTAAGCATGTGTCTATTATAACTTGGTTACCCTCAGGCTTAAGCTAAAGCGTGTATCAGTATCTTCCAGCTGCACAAATGGGATGTTTGTGACTTGTCAGTCTAACAACCTTTGAAGTTCAGGTGCTTTTTGCGTGCCATTCTTGCCCTGGCAGAGCCACGAATTCTGCTGTCGCTGGGAGATTAACCGTGGTGGAGGGGAGCAAAGTGTTTGACAACAGCCCCAGGGCAAGTTAAACTGTAACTTTTGTGAGATGAGCCCGAGGTTGCCCATGAACCTTTAGCTTCCTTGGGAAACTGTGTAGCATTTTTAAAATCAATTTAAGATTTCTTTCATGTTCAAATTTTGTTGGAATTGGTGGAAGGCAGCGAAACACCTGTAAGTTTTCTACAACAGAGAATATCTTGGTTTGATTTCATTGTCTCAATCATAACCCGCGGCAAAAATGGCACCCCGTAAACAGCCGCTTGCCGTGGATTATCCAGCTCCATCCAAGGGGAATTTGGCTGCCAAGGGCCAGCAGGGGGAGCGAGTCCCTCCCGGGGCGTGGGGAACAACCAGGTGAGGAACAGCCATTGCTCTGTGTTGGAAAGTGCAACCTTAGAAAGGATTGCGTGAATTAAAGAACAAACCAAAACAAAAAGGGAAGCCTTCAGTGCAGTGTTTGAGCACACAGAAAGCAGCCACAGTAAGTGGGGTTAAGCTGGGATGTGAATGGCAGCCACCATCAGGAGCATTAGCCTCAGGATGGCCTCAGAGGAGAGTCATGAGTAAAATATGTTGCATTGTGGCAAAGTCATGGATGACTGCTCTAATGAGGATGTGAGGAGAAAAAAAAACCCACCATTTTTCAAATGGGTGACTGGTTAGAGATCTTCTGTTAGCCAGAAATAAAAGAAAAAGGGTGTGAGATACTGCCAGTGTCTGTGTTTAACCTTCTCTAAAGGTGTGGTAACAGTTATAATGGGCAGGTAGGAGATGGATCCAGGGTTTTTTTTCCCCAGCTAGCTTTTCTCCTTGAGGTAACTGAGTTACTCAAACCTCTCAGTATATTTGGTAACAAACCAAACTGCACCATCTCACTTTGGCAGGGGGGAGGATGAGAGACAGAATCGTTTGGCTGTGGGTGGTGTTGCAGCTTCGACTGTCTCCTGATGGTGACACACACACTTGGACAGGAAGAGTGGCAAAACTGAAGCCATTCCTGAAAATGTCTCTATAGCAAATACCCAAACACTGTCTTCACACTGTTCTAAAAATGCTGTAGGTAATATTTGAATCATTACAATCCAGGTGCCTAGCTAAGATAGTCTTCCTAAGCATTAGTTGTCCAAAGTATGTAAAAATTCACAAATAAAGCTTTTTGCTGGACTATGAAATTCAAGATTTGTTTGCAGAGCCACACACACACACAGAACTTTGACAATGTAATTTAAAAATGAAATGGAGAATTCTCTATTAATTCAAACAAGGAATAGTAAAGAGTAAATAAATTTGAGAGGCTGACACAAATAAAAGGTCTGTTCTGCAGGCTCTTAGTGGATTAAATTCAGTTTTCCACCTTACTGAGCCTTGACACTGCATACTCTTAAGATCTGTAAATATTTTAAGGTGCTTTACTATTTGCTTAAGAGAGTGATACATTTGCAAAATTTCTTACAGTTGGAGAAATGTATCTGTGTGGACAGATTAGTTTGTCAACTCTTCAGATACACTTCTCATTTTGTTAATATTATGCTAGTCTTTCAGTTTCTCTAAAACAAAACCCTAGACATTTTCCTACCCTTTAAAAAGAATACTTTTTTCCCTTGTTGTTTATTATAATTAGGAATGATTAAATGTAGCAATCTGTGTCCTATGCTATTTGATGTTTTTTATTCTATTCCATTTTCTCAGAAGTGCTGTCTTAGTTGTATGTAATAAACAGGCTTTGGAGATTAAGGTGAGGAAAATTACACCTATTTTCCTCACCTGTTTGCTAATATAATATTTACCTCACTGTTGTAACTAGCTAACCCATTATCATGAGCTTCAGCTGTTTACATCACGTCTCAATTTTATCATTTGCTTTTCTGTAACTGTGCCTGCACTGACTAATTTAGCAATATAAGGTGTGTCTGATTACTTCCTTTGGAAGACAGGACTTCCACTGCTAGCATGAAACTCAGGAAGTGTTTTATTCAATGCATAATGCTTGTTGTAATACTTTAGAGCTGTTTTAGTTAACTTCAGTATCTTTTCACCTGACTTTGTCCATATTTGTTTTGCTTTCAGTTTAGGGATTAACTAAAACAGGTCTTAAATGCTAGAGAGCTCTGCTATAACTGGAAAGATGGAATAGGGGTAAAGATCTCTTTTCTATCACAGGTTATATATGAGATTTAAATCTGCCCATGAAGAAGATGGGGGAGGGAGAAACAATGGTTTGTGGTCTAATTTAGGTAAAAAATGGAACTCAGCACAACTGAGGAATACCTCTCTCCACAGGGAGTTTCCTGCCAGGATAAACCTTTCTTTGCTTTTTAGCTTTGCCAAGATCTAAAAGATCCCAATCCCTTGGTAATGCCAAAGGCAAATTAGTGTGCCTTTTAGGAGAGTGTGTTTAGTGCAAGCTGTCCAAGAGAGACCAGAGAGGAAGATGTGGACTGGTGCTGCTGCCTTGGCACATGCTCATGCCTCTGTGCAAACAGACTCATCCACATGAAGCCTTTCATAAAGCAGATGTTGTGTAGCTGTTGAATGCTCAGCCTCAATGCACATTTCAGGGGTTAACTTTGGGCTAGCTTGAGCCTGAACACACAGATTGGATGTCATGGTTGGAGCACACCTTCCTGTCTTATTCCCCAAAGGAGTCCCATGCTCTGAGACAGCTCTACCAAATGAACCAAAGCCCAGTGCATGGGGTCTATCAGTTTGGCTCAGTTTTGAGCCCAATGAAGTGGTAAATCACACACTTGGTGAGTTAGATTGCTCTGAGCAGGAGTGTC
This sequence comes from Sylvia atricapilla, assembly GCF_009819655.1. Lineage (NCBI taxonomy): Eukaryota > Metazoa > Chordata > Aves > Passeriformes > Sylviidae > Sylvia > Sylvia atricapilla. The sequence goes on from NC_089154.1 coordinate 13,941,726, forward strand.
TCTCTGAAGCAAGTTTTGCAGGAGACTGCTGAGGGTTGCTTACAATCCTCTTGAAGCTGGCAATCAGATTATCCTTTCCGTAGGTGAGCTAAGTAGGTTAAACATCTTCAAAGCCTCTAAACTGTTTCTCTCATATCCTGAAAGCTATTAACACATCAGCACTGGGTGCTTCTCTGCTGTCTTAGGTCAAAGGGGCTAAATGTTACACCTCTCTGCCTTGCTTAACCATATCCACGTAGCTAAAACAGAAATTCCCCAATGATCATACTGGCTTTTATGAATTCTCAGCTCTCTCCATGCACTATGGAGGAAGCTCAGGCCCTCTATAGAGAGAGCCACCAGGATGCTCAGTTATAGACCAATACCCTAATTCCTGCAAACAGGATGAGCATTTATTCATCAGCTTATCTTAACTGTCATACTTATTCCAAAAGGTCAAGGAGTCATCCAAAACTCAGGTTTACGAGCACCAGTAAAAATGGCAAAGTATCTCCAAGCTGTCTGAGTATAAAAACATACTTAAGGAATTCTTCAGCTTCACCTCTGACACTCTGCAAGCAATTGGAGTTTCTGGTCCCTAACAGTAATGTTTGCTTTTTGTTTTCTATCATTCTGCTTCATGTTGCAGAAAATACTGAAAAAAAATTAATAATATCTCCTGAAATGTAGTGAAACAAAAGCCATGTTACAAAACCAACAATTTTATATATATACACATTGATTAATTCTGAATTTAAATAAAACTTTAAATAAGGGGCGGCCAGACTTGACTAGGGTCTTTCAATGAAAATACCTCTGCAGAAACACAAGGAGAATGAAGTTAGTTGATCCATTCAATGTACTTCTGGTTTTATGTTGCTGAGCATCAAATTAATAAGAGCTTTTTTTTTTTTCTTTACGATCATTTCCAAAATACAGGGTTCAAAATAAGTCTTCTTCACAGGGCGTGGGAGAAAAGAGTCAAACCAGCATTTTAAGGAAATCATAGAAGTAGAGGAGGAAAGCATGAGAATTCTTTGAGTGCATCCCTAAAGCCACCTGTGCTGGTGGAGTGTGTGACAGAGGGGGCTGGAACAAGGTAATCTTTAAGGTTCTTTCCAACCCAAACCGTTCCATGACCCTATGAATGCTGCCACAGATACCCTAAGGAAGTATTTTCCATAAAGAATTGTGCATTGCGTCCCTCTGTCCTGCATTCAAACCAATATGATCCTAAAATTATAAAACCTCAGGCTAAAATTGTTTTGCCACATAAGGAACACAATGCTTGGAAATGATGTGATTCCTCAGAGAATTGTTCTGAAGAAATTAATGTATCTAAAAATAAGGTTAGCACATTTTCTTCTTCCTTGAAAGAGTCAACATTCCCTAGTAAGCAGACTGCTCAAGATTTTTGGGAAGCAAGTGTGAACTGCTGTTTTGGCAGTCTAATTTAGTAGTGCTGACATAACTGCAGCTGTCAGCTGGATTGGAGGCATCCCAGTATATACAGATTACCCTTACAAGCAGCAATATCAGAAGTGATGAGGGTCTGTGGCCTAACAGACTACCACAGTATCCTTGCCTTCACAGAGTTCTGGTTCTGAAGCATGGAAGAGAATCCAGAAGAAGGTGCAGTTTACAGTAGCCATTACAGATAATGGCACTGATGGAGCAGCAGGACCTGTCACACAGTCTTAGTCCCCACATCTATTGCAAGGTGGGACATAGATACAAGGAGTAATGTTTTCAGGAAACAATTGTAATTGCAACAGAATTGCACTGCCACTAAGATTGAAGTTGCTACAACAGGCAGAGTCCTGCTGTTTCTCATACTTCACGCTAATCAACTTTTCACTTTTTATATGCTTTTGAAATCTGTTTTATAAGTCCTTTTTTTTGTGTGTGTGTCTGTTTCTAACAACATAGGCTTTCACAAAATTTGAGGTTTGAGTTTGTGTGCTGTAAGGCTCCAAACAAACCTTGGATGGTTGAGGTTTTAACTTGAATGCTGCACTCTCAAATGTGGCACCCCACCCATTGGCTGCATACAAAAGGAGGTTTTTAATTGACAGGAGAGTTAACATTCTTCCAAACCTCAGTCTGGAGCATGTATAATTATACTAAAGCATTGTTAGAAGCTATTTTAAAAGGAAATGTTTCCTGCCTTCTGAGGTTTTTCTGTATTCGTGTAGCCTGGGCATGTCAGCCTTTCTTTAAAAGCACAACATTGTTATTCTTGATCAATAAGCAGCACTAGCACACTGTAGCACAGAAAATGACAAGCAGCTGGGCTCTTCAAATTTGCAGCTTGCCACTGACTTTGTAGAGAGCTTCAGTTATCCTGAGTCTCACTGTTCAAATGTATAAAATGGGACTTATGCAGCTACGATTATTTATTTACTTAAAAAAAAGTCTTTTCTACTGTAAACTGATGAATCTTGAGCATTAGATAATTTTTATACATTTTTATACATTTTTATTACCTTTTAGGTATGTACTGGTTTAGCTGAGGTCACAATAGGTTCTGTAAAAAATGCTGTTTATACTTTATTTATATTTTCTGAAGACTAAACCTTCTCTGACTCTCAGTTGAAACATTTTAGTATTGAACTTCCTACTATTCCTGCCTTTTCTCAAAGGTCCAAATTATTGCTTGTAACAAATATTTCAATTAACAGCCCACCTTTTTTTCTGAGGGGATAAAATGTTGTGTTTCTTAAATTTTGTTTTTACTATAAAAATATGACACACTCCAAGTATCTGTAGTCCCATTTTACTATAAGTCAGTCAGCTTTAAATAAATCATTCCCTAATTAGGTTGTCTCTACCTCCATTCAGCCTTTTTCCAGACACAGGCCTCTTACAAGATGCTCTTCTGATAACAGAACAGGAAGTTCTTTATCTTCTAATGTTGTGTGACTCCGAATTTAATTATATGCTTTAAGCAGGTAGAAAATATGCCTTGCTCAAAGAGAAATTACTTGGGCTGGTACAAGAAATTTCAGGGCCTATGGCATACAAGCCAGATCAGATGATCTGACCTTCAGCTGCTTGAACAAATGACAAGTGACATAAGAAGGCAAAGATAAAAAGATGGTGGGTGGAGGCCAGAACAAAGGGATGAAAAAACAAAATTCAAAGACCAAAACCTTGAAAGCAGCAGCACAGCAGTGAGCAGTGACACTTGTTTCGAGGTCAGCCCTTCTCCAGGGCATTGTGATGCTTGGTGTTCTCACACAGGTTCCCAAAGTCCAGATTTCAAGTAAAATTAGGACTGCTGCAGCTCCTCCTCTTCCTTCAACTTGCTATCATCATGATCATAAAAGGACCCACCTCATTCCAGTCCTTCCAGTTGTGCAGTAATCAGCTAACTATGCAGATTACAGAAAACTGCAGGGGGGGATGCAGTATATGTGCTATTGGTAGAAAAGGTTTCTCTCCTTACATGAAAGAAGTGATCATTTAGTGCTTGTATTATTTAGGTCTTAGGGTGCATTCCCTCCCCTAGGAACAGGAATGAAGTCATTACAGAGAATTAACTACTTTACATTGCTGTACATTTCAATTCTACTTTATTGTATGAATATGTAAAACATGTTTGCACACCTCCATAGACACACTGTGTGGTGCTTCAGCAAAAAGAAGTAAATGAAAAAGCCCAGCTAATGGGAAGGAAATGGATGTTTGACAGCATCTCTGCACACAATTATCCTTGGATATCCATGCATTGGGAAGGGTGATGTGCAGTATTGGCTGTTGGGTTTTTTGATAAAAACTATTCAGGTATTTTTTTGTGGCTATCAGAAAGAACCAATGAAAAAATTCAATCTAGCATTTTACAGAATAAAAATTAGGCCTGCTTATGTAATTAAGTTGACCCTCCATTCTAAATAAGACTTCAACACAAGTGAAGATTATCTGTCCCAGGCAAATCCTTCCTAGGGATTACATGGTGCATAAACTAATAAGGGTTTATTGGTTTATTGTTTCTTCTTTCTGAGAGGGGAGATAACTAGAGGAACATTAAAACATTAATGTGGCATTAAAGAATTGCAAACAGAATTAGGAAATTAGATGGATGTGAGTCTCACAGCAGCATCAAATCACCATTAAGTTTCAGTATGCAGATCCTATGTGCAGACAAAATTTAGAGTATTCTGTGTACACAGAACTCTTTTCCTCTGTGAAGTAAAAATGTCAAGTATGCATAACCTGTTTATTTTAAAAACTAATCTGAATATGGTCAGCATAAAATTTTATATGCACCTTATTACTCCTGGTTTTGGGGTATCATAGTCACAAAATGAAGGTAGACAAATGTTTTCTTAAAACAGTAATTGATACTCCAAAGAGGCATAAGCTTAACTCTTTATAAGTTATATAAATTGTTCTGATTTGTTTCTATTGTGTAGTATCCATGGCATTTGTTGCCTTCCAATGCAGTGGAAAATAGGTCTACATAGAAAACATAATATATTTGTTGTGTTGGCCCAGATTTAAATGCATTTAAATTCTTGCCTTCAACTGAATCCCCACTTCTCACTGAAAATCAAACAGCTGCTGGTGCCTAAACAACATTTTATTGAACATCAGCCTTCCTGTTGTGCACTGGCACTCTGTGCGTGCTCTCAGCAAATGACTCTTGCATCTTTTGGCTGATTTGAAGTATCTGGTTTATTTCAGGTATAGCAAATCATGATGTTAGTGCTGACAGTTCTCTGGTTCAGTTACTCCTCATCCCAACCACTCTGCAGAAACAAAGAATAAAAGTAGGAGACCATCCCACAGAGATTTGGAGACAAGACTCAGAACCTACTTGACAAGTGACACATACTCAGTTCTTCAGTACTCTTTAGCATTTGTTTGATCTTACATGTCTTAAGATGCAAGTTTTCCTGTACACTTTTTTCCTACTCTAAAATTCTCTAGCTAATCCCCATGTTCCCTACCCCTCAATACTTCTAGGGATTTTTTGACCCTCAACAATAAATTCAGGAACTTCCCAGTTCCCAAAGCAGTCTGGATGGTGTTTAAAGACAGAGGGCTTTTGTGCAGATTAGCCTGGAACAATCAAGGGCCACATTCTACTCACCTTTCCTTTGATGGACACATTACTTAGGGATTTATCCTGATGGATTCAGTTGCCATAAAACTGCACAGCTGAGGGAGCACAAGAAAGACATGTCCTGAAAGAAAGCTGCAATAGAAACAGATCAGACCAATAGGTCTGTTCACTGTTGACAGGGTGAAAAACAGAACAACTAAGAGGTGAACAAATGAACAGGTAACAAAATAATCTTCATTTTATTTTCAAGCAGTTTCAAACATTTAGAGACAATGAAAACAGTAGACATAGTAACAGTTACACCAAACAGTGGATTTCTTTTTCTTCTCTCTTAAATGAAATATAGTCTGCAGTCTCCATAAATCCATGTTCTGTCTCCACCCTGGATACTGCATTCGATTCTGCAGCCTCCCCCCAGCCTTAGTAAAAATAGAACTGGAAGAAGATTCAGAAATGGTTGACAAGGAAATGGGATTCCATAACAGTGAGTTAAAATGGTAGGAAAGTATGAAAAGGGCACTGCTTCTCCCTTGTGACAAAGCTGTCTCGATTATAAAAGCAGGCAGAATCTCAAGTCTCTTTGGATTCAGTGCAGATGATTTCCCCAGTGCATTTGCATCTTTTATTTGGTGATATATGGAAAAAATTAGTATCAATAATTTATTATTGCAGAACAGGCTAACTGTCTTCCCTGCCTACAGGCCATGGTTTCATAAAAACCTTTAGGCAAAAGGAAGTGATATTGGAGTCTCCTTCCCTGGCAGGGTGGAACTGCTAATTTGAAGGTGTCTGCTATCACATCATAATAGTGGAATCATGTAGGTGGCAAGGGACTTCTGCAAGTTTTGTAGTCCAACTTTCTCCTCATGGCAGGTCCTGTTAAAGCAGGTTGCTTTTAGTCATGTTCACCTGAGTTATGTATATCTCAAAGGATGGAGTTGCCATAGCCTTTCAGGGCAAATTGTTTCAGTATTGATCCTTAAAAAAAAACAATAAATTGTTTCCAATAATTGAACTGCTGTAGGTCCTGCTCATTGCTTCTTGAGCACTTCTGGGACAAATGTGGCTACATCTCTTCTACCCTCCCATTCCAAAGTGCTTCACAGCACAATGATCTCCACTCACCATCTCCTTTAAACCTGTGCAAACGCAGTTCCCACCTTGTATGAAGTGCAGCTGCCTGAGCAGTTAGGTAGCCTTGCTTTAGTGTGTGTGCCAATGGCTTTCTTAAAATGAGACACAGAGCTCCACACTGGTGCCACCAGTGTCAGATGGAGGAGAAGAATCAGTTCCCTCCAAACCTACCAGTGGTACTCAGCCCAGTTTGCAGCTGGGCACATGAGCTCCAAGAGCACACAGTTGGCTCACATTCAGCTTGTCCACCACAACCCTCAGCTGCTTTTCTACAAAGCTGTTCTCTATCCAGTCAGTTCCCAGCCTGCCCCACTTGGGGGTTATGCCTACCCAGTGGCAGGGCTTTGGATTTGCCTTTGCTGAACTTCATGAGGTCCCCAAGAGCTCATTTTTCCAGTCTGACTAGGTCTGTCTGAGTAGCAGCCCTGCCTTCCAGTGTATCAGCCACTCCCCCCAATTTGCTATCACCCACAAATGTGCTGAGAGGTCACTCTATCCCATCATTCTGCTCATTACATCATCCATTTCAAGAATCCAAGTTGATGTAACCTATATAAAGAAAGCAAGTCGAATATCCTTCCACAGATATGCTGGAGACTTCAAGTTTTGTTTTACAGACATGCACACATTACATTGCCAAGTCTTTTTTTTCTCAAGATATAAAAATAAGAAGTAGCCCTGGGTTCCACAGGAAGCAGGCCGTGAGTCTTTTTCTGGATGTGAATGCCGAATGTAGAACTTGACTTAGAGAGTGCAAATCTTCTGGAAGGCAGAGATGACTGTCAGAACCTAAACAAGCTGGAAGTTATTTATAGAGTCCTTCCCCTGAATCTCCAGTGTGTGCCTTTGCTCAAAGACAGGCAATATTTTTCCATGCCATAAGAATGGACAGAACTGCTGTAGGTAAATACATGGTGCTCTGAGGACATTCTCACAATCTCCTTGCTGGCCTTGTGGTTGTATGGACAGAGTGGACTCTGTGCCAGCAGAGGGGGGAATGGGGATCAGGAAAAAAACTAGAAGGAAGAGAGAAGAAAATTGTAGGAGTAATTCAGCTCCTCTGTAGACATTATAACAGTTTCAAGAAAATTTCTGTAATAACCTTTCCAGCACAAAACTGTTCTGGGCAGTGACACACTACATGGTGTTTTTGCAGCACGGACAGAGTGACATTGCTGCCAAAGGGTGTGGAAAGGACAAAGCTACAGACATGATCCCCAGAATTCTCTTGGGACATATTGTGCTACTCTGAGACTTACTGTTACCAGAGACATTACAAGTTATGCTATAGGCTGGTATAGTTTTAAAGTTAGATGCTAGAACTGGATTTGAGATAATACATGTACATTGCAAAATACTATAAAATGGCTTAGCAGAATGTTTTCTAATCTTCCATGTGGAGCTTGTCTCTCCAAACTTGGCTTTATAACTCTTGTACACTTCAGGACAACATCAACAACAACATGAGCTGAAGAAAACATTGGTAAACAGGAAGCATTGGTGGTGAAAAGGAACTAAGAGAAGATGGAAGGACATGAAAGTGAGGAAACCCAGCCAAGCCTCCAAAAATGGGAACAGAGGCACTGAATGTTTCCAAACAAATGTTTCCAAACAAATACTCAGATAACTAAAGCTGTTTGGTATTTTTATAAAGACAACAATGATAAAGAAGTTATGTACTGCGTGGACAGTCAGTATCTGAAGGAACACACACTTGTAAAGGATATATTTCAGGTAGAATCTGTGTCCCAATCCAATGTTTAAGAAGATGAGGGATAACTGCAACACATTTACCAAGTATAGCAACAAGTAAACACAGTCATTTGACTTAACTGCTGGGAAGCAACTCTTCAGTTTTAATTATTCTGATACCCTCACAGAAGGCACGTGCTTCTGTCCTTATTTTCCTCCAGGAGACAGTGCCACAGAAGAACCCAATCTAGGGCTTAACCTGGGATGCAAAACATCAAATTCCTGCTTCCCAGCTCTGCTACAGCCATCATAAAACACCTTATGCAAATCATCCTGCCTCCATACCCATCTCTAACAATGGGAAAATAATTTCTTTCACCATTCTTTATTAGTTCATTAATTCAGTGAGGCAACAAATATGTCCTATTGCTTAAATGCCACATGCTTAATGCTGTAGGCATCTTTTAGGACTTTGCTTAGACACCTACAGACCCTAGTACTTCTGTACTCATCAGCAACAACATGACGTTGGTACACAAGAGCTAAATGCAGAGTATATATGACCAAGGTAGGTGCCATGCTTTTGCATTTCTCAGGGCAAATAACTGTTCTTACTAAATAAAAAAATGAATGGAACTATTATTACTACAAAAATACAGCTTTTCAGCTATTAAGTCAGCAGTAAATCTACTGTTACACTTCTGTTAAGATCACTACCTTCACCTGATCACAGGGTAGTGGATAACTTGCACTTACATTAATTGTATTTTAGAGCATTCTAGCATTTTCTGTAAACATTTTAACATTCTGAGTTATTATACTGTCGTTTTCCTGGATGTACATGATCCTGAACCCTGAGAAATGACACTTTCAGAATTCATTTAACAGGATTGCCAGTAAGTGTTATGCTGTGAGAATATTCCTCAGTACAGCCATGTCTCAATTATATCAATCTGTTTCTCAGATTTAAAAACGATTAAAGCAATCATAAGGCACATGCAGCCTTGTTTGAGAAAGTGTATTTGAAAAGCAAATGCTTCTCTTCACCCCTGCACAGCTCCAGTTGACAGACAGAAAGAATTCATCAGTAAGAGGGAAAATTCCATTTGTCACATATGACTTAGGCCACTTTCCAAGTGCTTCAAATAGAAGAGAAGAAATACTACAAAAAGAAACATGACAGGTCTACACTGCCACGTAAGTTTTTAATTAAAAAAATTTAAGGTAATCAAATCTGGTTTTAAAAACATGACTCTATCATTGTGATCCATATGAACTTCCAGGCTGTTACTGGTATATTTTCTTAGCCATATGCCTGGCAATTAACTGGACAATCTAGCTCAGCCTCAATAAAAGTATTTCCTTCTATCAGATTTCCTCCCCTCTCAACAATTTCACTGATGTTCTCCTTTGAACTTTTACTACACTCACAGGAATCAGAACTCATGACTTGCATTCCTGACTTCATCACTCCGTAGTTTCTGTCCTTACACGTCTTTGTGTACTTTCTGATAGAAGCAGCTGTACTCTGAGCAGTTCAGTCTCATTTGATTTTTCAGTGGTTATATATAAAGTTACTTTCCTTTCTTCAGAGAAAAACATATCAGCTGCACCAACACATTGCATCAGTCAGTGTCCTGAAGAACGAGCTGAAATGTAATTCATCTTGCTCCCTGGGATAGTGTTTTCATTGTCATATGCAATGGTATGCTGGACGGGATAGTGTTCAGGTGGCAGTTTCATTAGGCAGCTCTCGGACACCATTAAAGTGTTCTAATAGGTGTGACTTATTGACCGGAAGAGTCGGTAAACAAATGAAGTCTAAGTGACAGTACGAGACCAGAGTAACAGTAATTAGCGATGTGACTCCATGAGTAATCGGAAAATTGCCCTGACCCAGTTGATGGCAATAGCAACGAAATCTTGAAAAAAATTTTAAAAAATAAAAAATCCCCAATAGATGGGTATTCTACCAACACTTACAAGGGTCGTGAGCAACCTTTCTGTTGCCACACAACCCACTTCAGTGGTGTTCCACTCCAGCTGTGTTGGCACCCGCAGTGACAGTTGTGCTCCCCGTGCTGGCCAGACCAGGCACAGGGGTGGAAGGAGAAGGACAGGCTGGCAGCACTGTCCCAGCACACCACACCTGCAGTTCAGATCTGCCTCAGGGAGCCTCCAGCAACCTTCCCCTCTCTGCAGAGCACCGGCCCTGGGGTGGGAACCTGCTTATTCCTGCTCTGGGGAGCTCACAGCGGCACCCTCTGCCGTGCCAAGAGCCATGCACAGTCCTGGCAGAGCTGTCCCACCCGGCCTGGGGCTCTGGCACAAAGGTGTACAATGGCAGATCAATATCCTGCCTCCCACCCATGTTCCACGTTTATCCCACACTACCCTCAAAACAGTTCAGAGAGCCTGCATTAATGAGAGCACAAAAAACCCAAATCTGATCTGTCTGTGCATGCTTTTTGTCTCTTGGAATCACATCACATATGATTTTCTACCTCTCCTGAATAAAGACTAATGTTATAACACAGAAATCAGAGCATTTTAATGCAAAAATAGAATTATTCCTCAGCATGTGCGTGAAGAAACAATTTTATTTCTTTGATGAAAATACTATTCACAAAACCCCCCACTAAACTACCAGCTGCTCTCCAGTAGTAAGATGACATGATCTAGAAAAAGTTCTTGGTAAGTTCCATAAATAAAACTAGTTTTATTTCTCTTTCCATATCCTAGCAGTGTAAGCTTCAATGGGATCCTATGTGGGTAATATCCTGGAATATAATAATGCCAAAAAAACCCTAAAATGTGAACACCACAAGACAAAACACATGCACACAAAATCCATACTCTAAATTTCAGGGTTCCTGATTGCTCGAACAATTGACAGGAAACACACTGGTTTCACTGCAATAGTAAAAGGTCTGAAGAAATAATTGGAAGGTATGAGCACAGAAAAAAATCATATAAAATCCAGTGGTATTGTCTTGTATATTGAGAAAGGCAATGAAATCGATTGCAATAAGACACCTAGTTGTATGTTTTACAAAATAATACAAGAGTTGGAAAGGGAATGGAAAAATATGAAAATATAATACAATGTACAAAAAATTTACTCACTTTGAGAGCCTATTTTGTTTGAGGTACAATTAAAAAGTTTTTATCAAGCTACAAATATCCGTAACTAGTTTAGGAGTTGGTTGTCCTTTAGTCATCTAAGGAAAGGAGCAATCACTAGATGAAGTCTGGCTGATGCAGACTCCAGATTAGAGCACGTCTTCAGCACTGGTTATAATTAACCACTAGACTAACTTACAACACAGTTCCTGCTTTCCTCTTCCGATTGAGATGAAATGACCTAGGAACTGCTGTAATTGAGAAAGAAAATCCAGCTCCCAGAGCAGTTGTGTGCGGAGGAGCGGAGAGGGGCCCCATCCCCGACCTGCGCGCTGTGACCCCGTGTGCCCGCAGCGCGCTCCGCTGCCCGAGTGACAGCTCCAGCGGCAGCTCCTCCCTTCTGGCCAGATGGACAGCACGGCTCGGGCTCGGGCTGCGGGGGACCCGGCTCGGGGCAGAAAGCCGCCTTTTATAGCCGGCCTCCGGCGCTCTCCTCACACCCGCGGCTCCGCTGCCGAGCGCAGGAGCCGCACCGCCGCTGCCCATGGCGCTGCTGTCCCCGCTCCTGCTGCTGCTGCTGCTGCCCGCCGCCGGTGAGTAGAGCAGAGCAGGGCCCCGGCCGGGGCTCGGCATCCGCACGGCTCCGCGGGACGCGCTGCCTTGTCCCCACGGGGCCTGGCAGCGTCGGGGCGCAGGTGGGAAGAGGGCTAGAGAAAGGAGCGCTAGGACAAAGCCTCTCGGGATGTGCCGGTCTCCGCACGCCGGAGAGCAGCCGCTGGGACAGGACAGCGCTGGGGCACAGCTGGGTGCGACTCGCCCGCGGGACGCGCCGATGTGCCGCTGCCGGCCGGAGCTCCCCCACAGCCAGCCGGAGCTGCCCCACAGCCGGCCGGAGCTGCCCCACTCCCGGCTGGAGCTCCCCACTCCCGGCCGGAGCTGCCCCACGCCCGGCCGGAGCTGCCCCACTCCCGGCCGGAGCTGCCCCACGCCCGGCCGGAGCTGCCCCACTCCCGGCCGGAGCTGCCCCACACCCGGCCGGAGCTGCCCCACTCCCGGCCGGAGCTGCCCCACGCCCGGCCGGAGCTGCCCCACTCCCGGCGGTGCTGCCCCACTCCCGGCCGGAGCTGCCCCACAGCCAGCCGGAGCTGCCCCACACCTGGCCGGAGCTGCCCCACACCCGGCCGGAGCTGCCCCACTCCCGGCGGTGCTGCCCCACTCCCGGCCGGAGCTGCCCCACACCTGGCCGGAGCTGCCCCACACCTGGCCGGAGCTGCCCCACACCCGGCCGGAGCTGCCCCACTCCCGGCCGGAGCTGCCCCACAGCCGGCCGGAGCTGCCCCACTCCCGGCGGTGCTGCCCCACTCCCGGCCGGAGCTCCCCCACAGCCAGCCGGAGCTGCCCCACACCTGGCCGGAGCTGCCCCACGCCCGGCCGGAGCTGCCCCACTCCCGGCGGTGCTGCCCCACTCCCGGCCGGAGCTCCCCACAGCCGGCCGGAGCTGCCCCACACCCGGCTGGAGCTCACACCGCTCCTGAGCCCGGCACGGGGCTGGAGGGGCGCACATTGCTTCTGCACAGTTCATCAGAGATGTACAACTCTGCTAACCAAGTCCCGTGCTTCAGTTTGCAGTTTGCATGTGCTGTAAGAATCTTTCTCTAAAGCCGGTAGCTTTAACCCCACTCTTCTCCGGGTATTGGAGGGAGCTGTCACGGAGCACTTGTGTTACTAAGCAGTTCAGAAGCAGGAATTGCTAGAACTGAGATTGCCTACAAATCCCTAACTGGGTTATTCTGAAAAATGAATCAGTCTTCATGAATGAGTTATGATGTGAGAATGTAATTAAAGGACCCCTGCCTCACACCTTCACACAGCCAATTACTCATTTTGCAAATATTTCATTGTTTTTTTTTTGTCTCCTACGTCCTATTTATTAATCAGTGTTAAAGACCGGTTGTAGCAATTCACAGTCCATTTCCTCCTGGGTTTTCTGAGGTATTCATCGGTACAGTATCTGATTGTACTTATTTCTGTGAAACTATATTATCATCCCTCTTTTTCAGATAGGCAGGTGGGCTGACACAGAAAAGCATCCTCTGATTTTAGGTTCCCATGGTGGCATGGTAGAACCCAATTTTACCTACAACTGCATAAAATTATGTGGAACTTCAACTGCTCAAAGCCTGGCCCCTACTGGGTCTCTGGCAGCTTGGTACTTCAGCCCCAGTATATTCAGCAGGCTGGGAGCTTACTATTTGTAAACATTAATAGGCATTGTTTTAAAGTGATTAAATTAACTCCATACTGAACCTTTGTGACGGCTGTAAGGATAAAATCCTATCTTCCAGAATAGCAGTCAGCTGTCTTAAGTAGAAGATTGTCTTGAACTTATGTTATACATTCCTACACAGCTTGCGAGTTCACCACACCAAATCTTGCAAATAGCAGGATCCTAAAGAAAAGAGCCTCAATTCATTCCTAGAACAGATCGTGGGCACAGAATGGAGCAGGGTCTGGGGGAAGGCAGTCGTGTGATTAAAGCCCGTAAGGTAAGGTGCTTGCATAATGGGGCCAACTTAGGGCCCCACCAAGCTCCCTGCCCCAATTCTACTGACCTCAGATTGCCCCTGTGATTCCTTCTGCATTTTGATCATCCTCCAGACTTCATCCTTTGCATGGCACAAACCTCAGCAAGAACACTAAGGAAAGCAATGAAATCACTGCTCCTGCCAGCTTGGAGTGCTCATTACAGAGAGCCTGGCTGCACTCTGATAGCTCTGAGTCAGGCACCTCATCACCCACTCCGTGGGCAGTCAGGAGCACGGGAAATGCAATTTACCTCTTTCTCAACTGGTCCAAAGTATCAAAACAGGCAAATTTAACCTTCCAAAAAATGTACATGTGATCAGAGTTTGTGGAGATAGCATGTCAGTTGTCAGGGTAATAAAATGAGGTGGAAAAGGCCATTCCTGATGGCTTATGAAACAAGAGGTAAAAATCTAAGCAAAAACTGAGGTTTCTATAAGGCATACAGTTCTTTTTTGCATTTCATTTTGGAAATGCATCAGAAAGTCTGCTTATTCCCGAGTTTCAAGTTCTGAACTACTGGAGTACTATGACTGCATAAAGATACCCCTGTATAATTTTACACATATTTAACATCAAAAAATGTTTCTGTCCTCTCAGTCTTCAAAAGAATAGCTTAAAAATTCTTTTCAAGCCCACAAAACAGCATACACTCTATTAGATGTTAATAATGTAGTTAGGTATCATTGTAATCAAAATAGTAATCTCAATAGAAATGTGAGTATGTATCTGGAAAAATAATCATTATCTTTGCATTGAGCCCATTGAAAAGAATAAAACATTATAGGAAATATGACCTTTCACAAAAAATGAATGTGTTTCTGATATTTTTCCCCAACTTTGCGTATGGAAATTTAAGGGAGTGGATTTTTAAAATACCTTATAAAGCAATGAAATGAAAATAAATCCAATCTGGCTCACTCCCTTTTCCTCTGCTTTCAAGGTTGTTTGACACAGCTGCACACAATCTGCATGACAAAACCCAAAAGCCAGACTGGACACTGAGGGACAACACTGCTCATTCAGGAATGCATAATCAAACCTCTCATTCACAAAGTCTTCATAGAAACAAACAAAACCACAGAGAAGATTTCAAAAACGTAATCATAAAATATTTGGAAATACACAGAACATCAATTCACTCTGTAACTGTATTCCACATCATTTCTGATAAAACACTCTGGGGATTTCGTTATATGGCAAACACACAAATGCTATCATCAGCAACAACATATTGATACTCTGATTGTTTCCCTAGTTCTGTGCATTCTCAGATGGCATTTCATTGCTGTTATTAACTCAGCTCATAAAGCTGTTGTGACAGAGTATCTATGCCTCTCCTCATCTATGTAATGTATGTAAAATGCTGTAAGACACATTATAAGGATAAAAAGTTTATGTCCTTTTCTTTAAGATGCATGGCATATTGCATATGAATTCCTCAGGCACAAGACAGCTCATCACTTCTAGTTGTCATGGATTTAAATCAAGGGACTAGGAATTGTCCCAAAGTTAGCAAACCTCTGATGAAACCAGGAATATGACTTGGAAATTCTTATTTCTTCTCCCTGACTTGTATCACTCCTACACCATTCTTCCCCAGTTGCCAGGAATTGAGACACAATGTAAGAAATCTTCACTTTTTTCAGAATCTCCAAGGCCATGCATGTCATGCCATTAACCATGGTTCCTCCAGACATTCCTGGCTGTCTACAACAGTTCCCATTACTAAACACTGAAGAGCATAACCAGTTGTCACTTGTAATGCTGCAGCCTTATTGCAGGGTTTTCAGCTCAGAATTTACTGAACTCGTACTGCCAATGAAGATAACACTCTCAAAGCTAATTTAAAACAAATCTATTTATAACCAAATGGATCTTCTGCTATTCCAGAAGCAGAATTTCCCACTAAACATACAGGTAACATTCTGGAGCAGGAGCCATGCACAACAAATACTGTTCACTAATTTAGCAAGGAAGTTCAGTGTCAACTCAGCAGTTTTGAAATGAAACTGCTATTGACTACATAACCAGGAAGCTTTTCTTAATTCCTCAGGATATGATTGCTTGTAATCAATGCATGTGCAACTTGCATGTGCAAGTTTAAACACCATTGTTTCAACACTTCTGCCCCTAGATGACATGCCCAAAAAGCAGGAGGGACAAGATCTGGGAGTGGTCACCAGTCAGGAGAGTACTAAATGCTGCCTCGGGATCCTTCCTAAAGTGTTTTTTCACCATTCCCACACACAAACCAATTGAATTTCTTACTGAGGTGATTTCACGAGGTGTTTAAATTCCTTTCTTTCATGACATTACAAGTGCCAGAGGTCATCAGCATCCCACACAGTTCAAGTTACTCAACTGTGACCGGTATTTTTTCTGTCAGATTTTCCATAACTGATTATAGTTAATCATATAATCTATTATGATACAATCTATTACAAAAGATTAGTCTATTATGCTATCATAATAGCTTACGTGTTTATGCAGATTATATAAAAACTGCATAATCATACTGTTATTTTGTAGGAAAGTAACTATCAAAACCTTCAACAATGAAGTCTAACTATATTTTTTCTGCTGTTTGTCTCCATCACAGGTATTATCAGTTATTAAATCTTAGTATCTTTTGGAATCTGTAACCAGTACTGGAGTTTAGGTTTATAAACTGTTTTCCTCAAGCCAAAATAAGTAATTAGTTTATTTAGTAAGAAATTCTAATCAGAAGCCTTCTAAAACTAATTTTTTGTAGTCATTCAGCTTCTTAAAAATTTGCTGTGAACACTTGGAGCCTGCACTTCAAGGAGAGGCTGCCCATTACCATCGGGGTCTTCCGTGTGTTAGTTCAGTCTCTGAGATGATATGAAGCCCTAAAAATGTCACCCAGAGTCTTATTTTTCTGCTGCTTGGGACCTCTTGCTTTAGTACTGCTATGAGGTGGTTCAAACAGTTCCTAAAGTAAGTTTTGTTCTGGAGAAATAAGAGTGAGAATCACTTCAACAACAACAAACCCAAACAAAAGTAAACAGGAAAATAACCAACCTTTCTAATTTCCCTGGATAAGACTCCAAGCAGCCACCCATTTCCCTTCCCTACATCCACCACATCCCTACCAGTTATTTGGCTGCTTTGTCTAAAAATGAGGAAAACCAAAACCCTATCATAAAGGACCTGTTTGTTCCAATGTAAAGCACTACATTCTACAAAATAACGTGGGCACAATTGCACGTTATGTTAAAAACACTGCAACCCTGGGGCAGCTAATCTTAGCATCTGGGTGGGCCTGGAGCACAGAACACACGCTGGCCCTCACCAGCTGCAGGACTGGAAATGACTGGGCTGCCACTGCCCACTGCCTCCCTGGGAGGAAACCACTGCAGCTGCTCCCATTGCTCAGTATCCTGCTCACTGGGGACAGAGGGGACTGGGGACAGAGGGGACTGGGTCAAGCAGCGCGACCCCAAAGTGTCAAAAATAAAACCGGATTATTTTCAAGTACTGCCATTTATTATCGATGCTTTAAAAAACCCAAACAATCCCAACTATTTTATAGTTGCGTGTTGGACTCAATACTAGTTTTTCTCCCCCAGTTTATAAAGGCACTTTTGGGGAAGGCCGTTTGAGGAACCGAAGAGGAATCCTGGAATTGGCCGGAGCCATCCGCTGCAGCACGGGGCGCTCGCCCTTCGCCTACCTGCGCTACGGATGCTACTGTGGCCTGGGGGGAAAAGGATGGCCCAAGGACAGAGTAGACTGGTGAGACTCACTGCTGACCTCACTCATTAACTGCTGAGTGCAGATGACAAATAAAAGGAATAAAATATAAATCAGGCCTGTTTGAGACAGGGAACTGAGTTTAAACACAGATTGCTAAGCACTAAACTCTGAAGCACTGAAATTGTGTTTCTGTAGATCTACACGATCTTGCCTTTAGTTCCAATCCTCATTGCATTAGTACATGATTCACAGTACAGCTGAGTTTCTTTGCTGTTCAGCAAAGAGATAAATAACTAAAGTCTTGTTGGAGAAGCTTTAAAGTTCAAACATGGAAGCTATCTAAAAGAAAAATTAAGAAACAAAGGCAATAAAAAATCTTTTGATTTTACTGTCTTCCATGTTATTATTATCCAAAATAATACGTAAGAATTATGCAAAATTCAACCTGCTGAAATGATTCTAAAACCCAAACCTCCCCACTTAGCATTAAATCTCAGCATACTGACTATCATCGATGCAATTTATAATTGAACATTAACTGACAAGAAAATGATTGTCTGGGGTTTGTTCTGGTTTTGTTTTGTTGTGTGGTTTGGTTTTTTAAAATTTCTATGCATGAAATGGAGTTTCTGAGCTGTGCTGTTCAACTGTTATGTACCACAGGATCTTTACACAGTGGTTTGTGGGGAATGACCAAGTAATTACTTAATAAGCACAGGAAAAACAGTAATTGCAAAGTGAGAGCTCACAGCATTAACTTTTCCTATTGCACACACAAATTCCTCAAGCAACCGAAACACCATCTACCTACTGTAATCTGATGGGTTTAGTCTATCAGGAGGAAAACTGAATGAAGGAATAAATGCTTTGTGGATACACCCAGTTCTTCCAGCAAGTAAAAAAAAAAAGGGTGTAATTTATAGTTTGTAGCAAAAACTTACAAATTACCTAATTTCAGGTCCTTGTTACTTCTTCTACTTGCTTTTCTGGCCTTGCAATGATTCCACACCAGAGACACTACAGCAGCGTATTTTAATGCCTTCTTTTAAGCATTAAAATGTCATGAATTCTTACTGTTCAGCTTCACAATGTCATAGAAAGCCTATAAATTCTTTGTGCCAATAATGACAAGAACAATTTTGAGACAATATTTTTGAGCAACTTTCCAAATTTTCTAATAAAAATGAGCTCATTTTGTGGAAAGGGCTAGGAGAAAAGCATATTCACATATAAGTGAGAATGCTCTGGAGATTCAATTAGCTCAATGGATATCAGACATTTTTCCTCATCTCTTATCACACGAAAAAGTAGTATTTTTTTCCCAGGTGATCTATTAAACAATCACCCAGGTTTGGTTCCTGAGCAGGCCATGGTTGTACACTCACTGATGCTGACTGTTTCATTATTTCACAGCTGTTGCAAGCCCCTGCTACACCCCACTGAGACTGTGTGACCATAAATCCCCATTTCTGTCCCTCTCAGGTGCTGCTTTCACCACGACTGCTGCTATGGCAGGGCAGAGCAGGCAGGGTGCCAGCCCAAGACTGAAAGCTACCACTGGGAGTGCAAAGACAATTCTGCTGTGTGTGGTGAGTGAGCACTTGGGAGTTTTTTGGTGTTGGCCTCAGGGTGTTTTGTTATTTTTGTTTGGTTGTTTCTTACTTCTACTCATTAGCTCATTAGAAAGGTGTTTTCTTAATTTACTGTAAAACTCTTAGTTTACCATCCTTCCTTTTGTGACTTTTTTTGCCAGGATACACTGTGCCTCCAGAAAGCACAGCTGAATCAACTGAATGCAGTTTGTTCTTCTTAACCCTCCCCTACTGACTGACATAAACAAAACTGTGATCTGAAAGCATCTATTACCTTTTCAGAAAACACAACCATCCTCCTTTTACATCTGCTGAGGAACACATGTTCTGCTACTCCCTGCAAATCTCCTGATGGAGAGCAGCTACAAACAGGAGACAAGAAAATTCTAACAGTTTAAATAGGATCTTTTCTCTACTTAGCAGAAAATATTTCCCATAATTTGAAAGTTGATAATGGAGATGGTTTTGGTATATTTATCCCCAATCAGTTGCACTGATGGCTGCAATTTATGAATGAATTAATAATTACAGTTTACAGTTTCAAACAATGAGCTAACGAAATATTGGATGAGTATGTTTATTTCTGGAAGTCAAATTAACAAATATTAATTGGAAAATATTTACAAAACACAAGTGTAAAAATTGCAACAGATTGCTGACCACATCCTGATAAATTTTGTTTGAGTCTTCCAAAATATAATTGCCATGATGAGATAAGAGAAGGACAAAGAGATCACCAAGAAAGAACTCCAAAAAATGGTCAACAGGAAAAAGCAGCTTTTCTTTTACATTATTTGTTCACAAATCCCAAAGTTTTAGCAAATGCTTTCCACTATACTCAGACTCATTGAAACTGTAGTTTCTCATAAGCCCCCAATATTTCCAGGCTTTTTTTCTTCTTGTTGTCATCACATTTTTGTATTGGTTTTTTGTTTGGGTGTTGTTTGGGATTTTGCTTGCTTGTTTTTAAAATCAGATGCTTAGCCAGTTACTTTCCATATAATTTTATGCTTCTACCTAGAATGCAAGTGAGCTTGAGAGTTGGTTATTATTTGCACTACAGAAATGCAAAAACCCTTACATAAATTTGTTTAAAACAAGTCTGATTTTCTGACTCCCATGGTTTCAAGGCAACAGCTGGCCATTCACAGAGAACACAAAACCCTCTCATTTCATAACTCAATTTAGAATTTGCCTGACCCGAAAACAAATGAAAGTTTGGACATTACTTCCTTTCCTCCTTCACATTCAGTGTTTACTTTGCTCAAATGTCTACTCCACTCAGAATCTCTACTTGCTCATTCCTTCCCCTGCTCCAGATGTACAAAGCATTAAGAGATAATCAAACTAATTAATCACATTACAGTCCACCCTGATTTGGCTGTAAAGATTGTGCTCCTGACAATATTCAGAATACTGGCCAAGATGGCAGGCATGGTGTCAGGACACAAGTCCCTGGTGAGCATGGAGAACACAGAATCTGGAGCAATACCAGGAGAAGAGCAGAAGAAGGAAAAGTTCTCAGTTCACATATTTTGATTTTTTTATCCTATAATTTCGTTCATGCTACCTGTGCTATTGAGTATCTCTTAGGGCAGGTGGTTGCAGCAAAAACACATATACATTAAGAAGACTTGCATTTCATGGCAGAACTTGAGTTCATTCACAGAACAGAACACTTGTTCTGCTCCTGGACAAATCTCAAGCAGAGATCTGGCTAAGCTTTTAAAATGGTAAACACTCAGACAAAATGTAATCAAGGATTCTTCAGTTTACAGACAGTTACAGAGAGAAAAAAACCCATACACGGCTGGGTTGGCACACTGAACCCAAAATATATTGCTGCACAAGAGAAAATGTTCATGCCAAGACGAAAGAGTCATGCCAAAGAATCTGTTAAGTTACACCACTACAATTATAAAACAAACATGACAAGCCATGGATTTTATCACACAAACACACTTTACCTAACTTCTTACTGAATGCCTTAATAAAAAAGGCATTTTTAGGGTGGTTTAGGCTGGACATGGAAAACCTTTGCATGCCATGAATATATCCCATGTATTATTTTTAAAGCTATTTCCTAGAGTAGATTATAAAGGGTATGTGAATGGAATATCTTCCCAAAGTCAAGTTTCACTAGAGCAAGAGGCACACACCACTTTCCAAAGAGGGAGCAGTTATCAGAGTTCCCTTATTAAAAAACTGGGAGAGGATTATTTAAATCTTGGTCTGTCTGTTGTATTGTCACCTGCCAAGATGGGTGATCAATGACAGGTCCTCAGTCTTACCAAAGCTCAGTACAGTTCCTACTGCACTTGAAATGTAAGGCATTTATATGGCAAATATGGAACGTGAGGGAGCAATTCTTGGTATTCCACTTGGGATTTTTAATTTCTTCAGACTAATATCAAACTTACTGTGTTTTCTTTCAGACTCACTAGAAGATCAATGTCAAAAAATGGCATGTGAATGTGACCGTGAAGCTGCCAAATGTTTTTCTAAAGCTCCCTACCACAGAAAATACCTTTTGTGGCCAGACTTTATGTGTGGTGAGATTCAGCCTTTGTGCAGGTATTAGATACATGACTCTCTTATGTATTTAAATCTAAAATGACTTTTTATTTTTTTTTTCTGGCCACAGTAATGATAACAAATGAATTTCCCCTTTCTTGATACTCCTTCATTCCACCTCAGCCTCTCCACCCCAAAATGGCCAAAGTAAACATTTTCCCTCTTATTTACCTTCTCCCACACACTTTTATTCACTGAATAGAAATCTGAGTTTATCACCTTAAGGAGTAAACTGACAATGTTAATTTTTGTTTATATTCAGATTCACAGATTTTTCAGATTGATGATATCATTCACTGTGAACTTTTCATCCCTCCTCCACTGGCTCTAAGATACAAATCAAACTTCTCCACTAACAAATCTCAGCACTTGTTAACTTTGAACTGACTGGAAAAAATGCATGAAGTTACAGTGTCAGCACAAAGAGCCTCTTGTCTACATTAAACACTTATTACAAAGCCTAATTTAAGTGTTGCATTTCATTCACCTGCAGTAATTCTCCCTGCATTGAAGAAGACCTAATATAATATCCTTTTCTAACATTTACTTTTTAAATAGAGTTTTCTAAACAGCTGCTTATTAGATATGGCTCAAACTCCTTACTCTATGTACACCCTGAATTTCCTGTAAGAACAGGGAGGAATTCCACCCTCAGAACTTTAGAGCCAGATATAAAAATGCAAATGCAAACCATCACCAAAAGGGAAACATGAAAAAATGTAGAAGTTGTTGGGACCAACTGGCTTTCCCACAAGTGTTTGATCCTGCACAGCAAGAGTTTATGAAGCTCCAGGTATAAAGCTGGTTTTAGCTAGGGTCACTTCATAGATATTTTTAACCCTTTGGGAAAAGAAATCAGAACCCTGAATTGCTGAATAATACACTTCTTTGTAACTGTTGATTTTAACAGTTATAGAGCCAGGAGTGTTTTATGTCTAATTTCACCCACCTCAACTTCCTCAAAGATGCAGGGCTAAAGAACAAGTCAAAGCTAATGACATGTACTTCAATATACAAAAGAAAGAAATAAATCAAACCCCAAACAAAATAACCCACCTCTACAGGAATAGTGAAGATTTCAAGAGAGATCTTTAATTGTGAAAAATATTCATAGGCATATTTAGTTCACATTACTGACACAAATGAAATAAACAAAACAACAAACAAATGCAGAATGCAAGAGGACAAAATTCTTGAAAAAAATCTTACCTTTTGATTCAGTCAAAGGAACATTCATTAACAAATGTCAATCCTGCTTCCACAAAGTAACTTTCCAGTCAATATTTGCTCACAGACATAGATACACACATTCTATTGCCATAAGTAATTACAGTATCAGGTCACTTTGCCAAAATAATCCTTTTTAAGAGATAACCCTGAATTTAAGAATTAGCAACAGAATTCAAGAACAGAGAACAAAAGGAGCTATTGATGAAGTCTAACTGATCTGAATAAAAAAATTCCATAGTAATTACCACATTTTCAAAGACACAAGAAAATTCAAGTAGTCTTTGCCTTCAACTGCAGGAATTTTGGAAAAAACTCTACTGTGAGACTGTGTATAGGGCAGTCACAATGCTACATGTGAAGACTGAAATACAGTTCTTTCAACATCAAGCTATCCAGGAAGGGCATTCCTTTGGCAAACTGAAGTTGAGGAACACACTGCTGGTATAAAATGCCAAGTTTAAAAGAAAACGAAAGAAATCACTGCAGCAGTGCAGAAGACACTGATTTTAAGGCAGGCTTGAAAATACAGAGAATGCTCAGGACAGAATAAAGAAATTTATCTGATACAAACAGGGTGAGATGACTGCATGAGTTTTACATGGCTATACAAGAATGTGCTTTTTTTTTTTTTCCAACAGAAAATTCTTTTTTCTTTCATCCTCCAATTTGGAATCAGCTGGTTTAAGAGTAACTTACCTTAAAGCTTGTTTGTATGTTTAAATTAACATAATCCACCGTTTTCACTGCCACATACACAAAGAAGAAAAGCAAAATTTATTCATGATGTCCATTTTTAGAAGCTAAACAGCTCAAGAGTTCCAATGCCAGTCACTGCACTTGTGTCTCCAGACGCCTTATCTCTGTAACCACAAGATCAATGTTTATAACTGGGTTAAAATACAAGGCCCAGTAAAACAAACAATTGCAAACAAACTGAGGAATAAAAGGCCAAAAAATGGCAACAAAAAGTCCCTGGGTTGAGACTTTCCAGAAATGGCTCCACATTCTGTGAGGAATAGTCCTGTGAAAAAGGAAAGGGAAAAGCTTTAGAGGGACTTTCTGGTTTTTGTTACCAGCTCTAAGAAAAGCTAATAGGTGCTACAGCTTTGAATTACTTAGCTCTTACTCGGGTACCTGTAAAAAACTCCATTTTGCACTCCAGGACAAACGTCCCTAAAGCCCAGCAGTACCAGATTTGAAGAGGAAGCACTAAGTCAGTGCCCTCAGACCCTGCAGCCCAGCAGGTTCCAGTGCCACATGTCAGCCCTGCCTCTGCCGTCCCCGGTCCCTGCTCTGGTCCTGCCCTCTGCCGGCTGCCAAAGGGGAAACCCACCACCCACCGAATCGGGGATTTCTCCCGTGCAATTCCCAAAGATCACACCGCCAGGGAATGTTAATATGCTTGAACTAACACTGAGGTAGTAACAAACCCCAGAGATTCCGATACATTATCAGAACTAGTATCAGTATAACTAAACTTATTTACGATTCTGAGGGCTCCTCCCATAATAACTACACTGTATCATGACTACATTGTGATGTATCTAGTTCTCAGCTGACAGATAATACCAGGAATCATAAGAGGCAGTTCTCAAGGTAAGCTTTAGTATCTCCCTGTGAACATGCTTGTTACTGTTTCCACATTTGTACATCTGATAAGTAAAACCAGCTCTAAGAAACCCTTGGAAGCATACACAGGAATAAAGGTATTCAAGAGCAAGCAGTAGCATATGTGGGAATGCAGATTCACATGTTGTTATTGACTTCAGAGTCTGGGTTAGACACTCATTTCAGTGAGCAACTGTAAGGCTCTCTTCCCAAGCTTGGTAAGACTTACTTCAATTCTCTTCTTGACCAGAGCCTCCAAAAGGAGACTAATTCCAGAACAGAGAGCAACATGGCATTTACAATTATAAATCTTGATGTCCAGTAGTGCACATCTAGCCAATCCCAAGCAAATTCAGCTATCAGCTGGTATGGCAAAAATAAATATTTTACAGTGAATTCTCTCCATTGCCTCCAAGAAGGATCTTTAAGGTCCTGTAAATTAGGATAAAAAAACTTAATCAATTTTCTATTAAACTGATGTAATACTGGCTTATTTCCATTAATCTTTTGTTGAAAAGCTGGGGGTTTTATACACTGGAAGCCATAATTTATCTTTATTATACTTGGTAGTAGGTAATGCTGTAATGCAGTAATTTCCATTAGATTAGAACATCACTTTCTGTAGTCAAGTGAACTTCAGAAGAACCAGTTTGAAGTCTTAAAAGCCTAAAATCAATCCTATAAAATGTAATGGATGAAAGCTCATAACTAAAGGAAGTAGAATATTTAATGTTTTGAATACTTACAAGCAGTTTTGTGACAGTATCTTCATACTTGTCTTCTTGCATAGGACAAATGGTGTGAATGAAAGGTAGGAAAGCTTCCGTGTAATCAAACAAATATAGGTATAACATACTGAGTCTTGGAGAACTCTTCAGTGCATACAGAAGAAAGAGTGATTTTCCTGGGTTTACAGCCTAAAAGGTATCAAATTATCGAGTTTCAATCAGTGGAAAAATAAAATGCCAGTTCTTAGATTTTCTGACAACCATTTGTCAAAGGGTTGTTTGTCAAATACAACAGTTCATTAAACTGAGCAGTTTTTACACAGGCAATTCCACTACTTTAACACTCCTCCTGGGTTTAAGAGAATCTTCTTTTAAATGCATTGCTTCAAAAATAATTAATGTACATGAAATGACACAAAATTTACCTTATATTCCCAAAGATTCTGTGGTGGTTTAACACCTA
The DNA here is from genome assembly GCF_009819655.1 of Sylvia atricapilla. Classification (NCBI taxonomy): domain Eukaryota; kingdom Metazoa; phylum Chordata; class Aves; order Passeriformes; family Sylviidae; genus Sylvia; species Sylvia atricapilla. The sequence goes on from NC_089154.1 coordinate 13,967,220, forward strand.
AAGCTTTCACACGTTCCAGTTCTGCCATAATAGCTCTCCTATGGTTACTGTTCTCTACACTGTAAGGCTCTTTGGTGAAATCCTCCTCGGTCAGTGTTAGGAGGAGTCTACAAAAGCAAAGAATTAAGAAGGTAAACAGTGCCTGATTTATTAAAAAAAATATTATTATTGATCTAATACCAATATCCAGCTGAGACAGACCAAACTGTCTAAAGGTTTAAAGTTAGCAAGTGTATGTTCATCACAGCTCCCAGATACTCACCCCCATTTACAGACAATCACAGAGGCCTTTGATTCACAAAGATGGTGAATACCCAAAACACAAATGCATATTCATAGCCTCATTCTCCACCTCGTATGGTAATTAGCTAGACAACAATTAAGCATGTGTAGTTTGCCCTTTGAAATGGGTCGGTGGTCTTTCTCAAGGGGAGGGGGCTTAAAATGAGGAAGTAAAATGACTCTTCATGGCTCTGAACTTTCTACCTTTTCAATGCAAATGTGACAAACAGCTCTGGTAGGACTCCCATTTCCCCAGATACATGATTTCCAATGGCTTTCAGAGTATGGGAGTTTCTGTAATTGTCTTGGGTTCCTAAATCTATTTATCAGGTTCTCTGTTCCTCATTACAAACAGAGCTAAGCAAACAAAGTTGACAAGCAATCAGTTATTGAGGCCTGGGAAAGTTAACTCAAATCTGGTTTTCTTAACTAACCACAAACCTTTTAATTTTTAACAAACTTTAATTAATTCCAGCAAAGCTTATCTCTAACTAAAATCTTAACCTCTGTAAAATCCTTAATTCTTTGAAGTCCATGTCTCTAGCCTATTCACCAAAAAAGATGACTAACAATTACACAGCTGCATACTGAAACAATAAGCTACTGATACAAGGCAGCACCTTTTGGCTTAAAGAATTATAGAATACCTTGGGTTTGAGGGACTTTAAAAGATCATCATTACATTGCATATCAAGTGTTCTATGCCAACTGCATTCAGAGCCTGGGTTTTAAATTTCCTTCTTTTCCAGCTTCCTCTTGCCTGCTCTTGGGTGGAAGACATATGCATATAGCACATGCACACTTCCACAAGAAAGGAAAGGTGGAAGGAGTGGATAATACACCAGCAGAATTTTACTCTCGGTATCATTTCAGCATTTGCATTGTCAGCATTTTAAAAAGCTCTTAAAAACATTCCAGGTAGCTTGCTAAGTATCAACTACTGAAAGTTTTCAAGAGCAATTGTTAAAACTTCTTCTGAAATTTGTTCTGATACATCACCAATAAATCCCCACAAACTATGTAACACAGTAGGGTCATTTCACAGTAAGCCACCCATAATGAATTTATCAGTAATCCAATCCCATACTAGCTGTCCTCGACCATCAGGCCTCTCACCTTCCATTGACTTTCTCCAGTAAAAATCTTTCTTTGTAATGTGAAGCCCATGGACCCAGCTGCTCCAGCCAGAGTATCACTTCCTCAGCAGTCCACTTAACAACAGGCTTGTGGACAAGAAGATCATCTTCAAATTCTCTGCTACTCCAGTGATAGCCGAGTAGAACTACCTACAGCAGGTAAGATTACAAAGATGAATAAACAAAGATCCTTTACTTGCAAAGCAAATACATGAAAAATATAAATAAACACACATTAAGAGGCTTGACCATAGAGTCTTCCATTTCATGGAGACTAGAATGCTCAGCCTATAAGAAAGTCCTTTGAAGTTTTACCCACTAACTTTCATTTGCTGTACACTGCAGTTGTAGCTCCTGACAGACAGCTCTGAAGTAAAAGCTGGAATCTCTTCTGTGCTGACTATCTCTTTTCTGTGCATGTCATTTAAGAATATTTGATTGCATGCTTAAGGAAGCAAATAGGGAAAACCAACCAGATGAAACTTACTGCTACACAAGTTAAAGCTGTCAGAACGCCTGAGAAAAACCCTCCTCGGGGATTAATTCTTCCTGTGCTCCGAACTGTAGGCACCTGGTCATTCCCATACTTTTGGAAAGTTGCTAAGCTGCGTGCTACATCACTGTTCTGTTGAATATCTTCTTTTCTTTGTTCAATGGCATCAGAAAATAGCTTTTCAATAACATCCCTAATAGGAAAAATATTTGTCATTATACTGTAACCACCGAGGCTTAGTGTTCAGAAAAGGGACTAATTTTTGGATTTTTGTTTTCCAGCCTTTACTGAAGACTATCATCTTTCAAAGTAAGAAAAAATCAGTTTTTAAATCTTAGTAAACTTAGATTGATATCAATCACTGCCAAACAACATTCTCCTTAGCTTCTAAAGCTAAAATACCACATAACTCCCAAGTAATTTCTGATATTAAATTAGAATTCCATGTGCCACTGGCAAGCCTCAATTATTAAATAATGCTAAGCAAAAGACAACATAAAAGCCTACCATCAATCCTACCATCTATTTATTTAAATATTATAACCATATTAAGCATTATTAATAAAAAACCTTGTGGGTAATTCAAGACAGCAAATAGATGTTTCTAGCTTTGTTCTGAAATATGATCACATTTCTTCCAATAAATAATTCTTACTACAGAAATTACTACACAATTATCCAAGATCAGTCTAACTTAGAATTATTAGAAAACAACCAGCTGTATTAGAAGATTGAGGACCCTGCTCCTCCATCTCCCCAAAAAATTTAGAAGAGGGGAAAACCCTCCCCCAAACAAACCTCCTCCCTCAAAAACAAAACCAACCCACCCACCCCTTGATTCCACGTGCTTGAACAGTTCATTACAAGTGCACAGGCTGAAAGTCTTTGGGATTTCAATTTCATTGTGATAGTTCAGGCCACCAATTATCTGAGAATCTCTGCAGCTAACTCAAGAAACCAGATAGCTCATTTCTGTGGTTTCACTTACGTAAAAAAGACATTCACAAAATAGTTCACTCACCTGAGAAGGATGTTGACTTTGGGGAATCCTTCCCATTTTTCTCTGCATTCAGGGCATTCATTCTTCTTGGATGACACCCACCACAGGGCCAAGCAATGCCTACAGAAGCTGTGCCCACAGTTCAGGGTGGTGGGATTGATCAGGATGTCGTAGCAGCAGTGGCACAGGAACTCACTGACCGATATCTGCCGGCCCAGGCCAGGAGCAGGGCACCGTTCAACTTTTGCCCCCTCTGTTTCCCCTCGTGAAGTCTCATCTTCTTCCATTTTCCTTTATGCCTTACTCAAACAGAAAAAGCTCTTAGATCTTCAGGCCAGATAAGGCATTACTTCTGCAAAGGGACATGAAAACAGTTATTACAGAAGTTTAGAATCGTAAGCAGTGTGATTTATCATTGCACCGCTTTTGTCACTCCGATGGTTTTAAATTTTTTTAAGTAACTCAGCCCTCCCCGAAATGAAATGTGATCTACTTTTTCAACAATATATTCACTGCCAACTACAATCAAAACCAGGTTATAGATGTAAACAGCTTTCTTCTCCTGTGTTACAAAATACAGGAAGGTGAAACAAAGTAACTCACTGTGATTCACATGACTTTTGACAGTGGCTTTAATCAAGGTTTTAGTAAAAGAAACCAGTCAAAGTCATTAAAAAGCACAGAAACAGAAAACAATAGTGAAATTAGAAACCTCAGACTTCCTAACCTGTATTTCGCTGGCAAAGCACAGGCTGTTGGCTTTCTAAAACCGGAAACAGCACTAACAAGAGGAGCAAAAAACCCCCAAGATTTTGTACCTGAAAACATTCTTCTAGTTATCCCAAAAGACAGAGGCAACAGGATTTCTGTGGAAAAAACAGGGGAAAAAAATATTTCACCGCTCAGTCTGCGCCAAGTAAGAGCCAGCAGCAGAATGATGAATCCTAGCTTCTCTCCTGTGTCTTCCCAGCTCCAGCTTCCTCGGGCAGAGCACGGCCCTGCAGGGCAGAGCTGAGCTGGGCAGGGCAGAGCTGAGCTGGGCAGGGCAAGGCAGGGCAGGGCAGGGTAAGGCAGAGCTGGGCAGGGCAGGGCTGGGCAGGGCAGGGCCGAGCTGGGCAGGGCAGAGCTGGGCAGGGCAGAGCTGGGCAGGGTAAGGCAGGGCAGGGCAGGGCCGAGCTGGGCAGGGCAGAGCTGGGCAGGGCAGAGCTGGGCAGGGTAAGGCAGGGCAGGGCAGGGCAGAGCTGGGCAGGGCAGAGCTGGGCAGGGCAGAGCTGGGCAAGGCAGAGCTGGGCAGGGCAGAGCTGGGCAGGGCAGAGCTGGGCAAGGCAGAGCTGGGCAGGGCAGAGCTGGGCAGGGCAGGGCAGGGCAGGGCAGGGCAGGGCAGGGCAGGGCAAGGCAAAGCAGAGCTCGGCAGGACCGTGCAGAGTAGAGCAGAGCCGTGCAGGGCAGGGCAGGGCAGAGCCGTGCGGGGCACGGCCGGGCCGGGCAGGGCAGAGCCGTGCAGGGCCGGGCAGAGGCGAGGAGAGCGGCCCCGGCCCGGCAGCCCGCAGCAGCCCCCGGCCGAGCAGAGCCCGCAGCAGCCCCGCCGCTTCCGCCCCGCGGCTCCTCCCTCAGCACGGCCGCTGTCCCTCGCCTTCTCATTTCCAGCCTTGAAAATCACCGGACGTCAGCGCTGCGACACTCCCATTTCTGGGAATACACGCGCTTCCACATCGGTGGGGACTGAGGAACACTACGCACCCGGCAGCCTGCCTTCGCAGAAACTGAACAGGGCTGATCGGACAATGAAGATTCGAGGTGTAATCTTAGAAGTAAATGAGACTTTCGGGTGCTAGTTTGATTGCAGTGCTAACACACCCTGCACAGTGACTATTCCTACCAAGGAAGAGTCTATCTCTGCACACATTCACAATTACTTCTGTCAGTCTCTGTTCCCTGACTGAAATTCTTTTTGACTAGCCCCCCAAAAATTGATCCACTCTCTACAACACCCTGAGGTTGTAGCCAGGTGGGGAAGGGCCTCCTCTCCCAGGGAACAAGTGACAGGACACAAGCAGGGCAGGTTTCGGCTGGACGACTGGAAAGAGTGATTAGATGTCCCTGGAGAAGAGAAGAGTGATTAGATGTCCCTGGAGGCGTTTAAGGCCTGGACACAGACTCTGAGTGAGACAGGGGTGTCTGGCCACAGGCAGGACTCAGTGATCCCACAGGTTTTTTCCAACCTTATTGATTCTGTGAATTTTAAAAGTACCTCTGAGATGTACTTTTTCAACTGTTCAACGCTGTGACATTTTCTTTTAAGACTTTGTTCCAGTTTGATTCAAAACTACAAGTCCACTTCAAATGATATTTTGGTTAATTATTCCAGCCCATTTCAAGAAAGAAAACAGTCTCACATTGTTTTCCCTCTCATATTATCCATTTTTTTCCAGAGAACCAATCAGCAGATCTTTAAACTCCTCTAGCAATAAAGAATTCAACCTCTTCTAGATCTGAGGATGTGCATCTAGATCTACCTTGGCATGCAAGGTGAAAATGCAGCCCAGAATACTTGTTCTAGAATATAGGTTTTTTACTACTTTTTTGTGTCTCTTCACTTATCTCCACATTTAACGTTCAGTAAAGTAAAAGAGCATACAAGTGTTTGATAGTCTGTGCAGCAGACTTGAATGATGTGAAAACATGGCCTTTCTGTTCCAGTTCATAAAACTTTTGACATATAAAAAGCCATGGAATCTCGAACTAACTGCTTGTATTGCCCTCTCCCACTTTTTAGGTGTTCCTTCTGCTTATGTAACAATACCTACATGTTGAAGTAAAAAATGTCTAATCTGTAATACACACTATTTCAATTCCTACTGAAGTACTTAGTACCTTACTGTTTGACTTGCAGTTTCTTTTGTGCGTGAGGGAAGCAAAGAGTTCCCAGATTTGTCAGCTACTTGGGGGAAAATGTCAGGCTTCTAAAACAGCCATGAACAACTTCAGGTGCCATGAGCACTTTAACTAGAAACTGCAGAAATGCATCTTTAAAAACTGAGGAGTAACATGAAAATTTTAGGCTTCAGCCCATTTACTCCAAAATAAAAACATCTCTGCCATTTTAACTAACATCTTACTGAAACTCCATTTAATAATGGGAATGTCTGTTGAATAAATTGCTCATACTGAAAAGGCAAAGCTTAATACTGAAGAATCTTTAAAAGCCTCCTCCACTAAATCCTGCATGATTATTTATCTTTTTCTGTATGCAGAAATCCCCCCCCCTCCATTGGCGGAGAATCATTTGCTTTCATCCTGCTGGAATTCTGAAAAAACTTTAGGAGCCCTGTGAACCCCATCCCTGCAGCACAAACTGTGAACTCCCGCGCCCACAACTCGTGCCCTGTGTCCCTGTGCAGCACCTTGTCTCTGGGGCAGCTCTCCTCCCACGGCGCTGCTGCGGGCCCATCCTGCTGACCGCTGCCACAGCCACCTATTGAAGTGTCGCCTGTAACGGGAAGACGCTCCTTCTGCAGTACGCCGAGATCTCCAGTTTCCCTGGAATTCTCATCATTAAGGCATCGCCGCTAGAAGTTCTCCACCGTCCTCCCGGTGTCTCCTGGGCAGAGTGCCATCCCTTCTTCCCTGCGGGTGCTGGTAACGCGTTCCCGGCGCTCAGGGCGAGGCCCGCACCCACGGCATTTCACCGCACCCCACAGAACTGCCGCAGGACTTCTTCCTTCGCCCGCGGCAGCCCTGCTGCAGCCACCGCGGGCCTGCGGGCCGCCCGGAGCACACGGCAGGCGGCGAAAAGCACGGCTCACGGCCCAGGCGGCAGAAGGCACCCCTCACGGCCGAGGCTCACGGCCCAGGCGGGCAGAGCAGGGCGGCGCGGCCTGAGGGCTCCGCCCCGGTAGGAAATGGCGGCGGCCGGGCTCCCGTGCGCGCTCCCGGGCGGCGCGGCCCCGGAAGCGCTCGGCGGCGGCGGGCGGTGCTGGGCGGCGCCGGGCCGAGCTCCGGCGGGCGGGGGCGCGGGATGGAGGTGATCAGGAGCAGTGAGTGACCGCTCGGCCCCGCGTCCCCAGCTCTGTGCCGCTGGCGCTGAGCCGCCCCGCTGTCCCGGCGTCCCTGCCCCGGGCCGGCGGCCGCCCCGGCCTCGGCCGCTCCCTCATGGCGAGGGGTCCCCGTTCCCCCGCTGACCCATGAGGCGCGGCCCCGAGGCTGAGGGGCGCGGGCAGGCCCCGAGGGGCGCCGGGCTGCCGGAGGGTGTCCTTCCTAGTCTAAAGTGTGTTTTAACCCTTTGCCCGCAGATTTTAAGGATAACCTAAACAAAGTGTATGAAGCCATTGAAGAGTCGGACTTCCTGGCCATCGATGGAGAGTTTTCAGGTACGGTTGCACCTGGTTTGTGGCTGTGAACTGTTGGCAGAATCTGAGGGGGCTGGTTTGACCTCGGTGCCTCGGTTTGTTCCTGTGATGTGTCTCAGGGTTGGCTTGAAAAAGCTGAAGCTGAGGCTACCGCAGAGTGATTAAACCACTTCTTACATGTTCGATAGCAAGACTTTGGTCAAAGATAGGTGTCATGCTCATGCTGCTTGTGCTGCCACAGTAATCTTTCGACATGACAACTGAGAGTTGTTGCAGCTCACGGTAAAAAAAAAAAAAAAAACCAGGAAGGGTTATATGTGCCATGAAAGCAATGGATTGGGCTGAGTGAGGGAGCTCCTGTAAGTGTTGGGGCCGGGAACGGCAGTGCTAAGAACACGTGTGTTTGTGAAACTCTGTGTGCAGCACAGAGATGCTGTAGTCTGTACATCGCTTTTGGGATGCAGTGCACCCGTGGGAAGTGAATGTGAGCAAGACTGGGTTCTGCTACGTGTGGTGTTTGTGGAAGTTCAGTTGTTGGATGTTGCTTAGGTGACTAAGCTATTCAATAAATCTCTGGGCAACACTTCCCGTTTTTAGTTTGGCTTTGATCCTGCATTCTGCTGAATGAATGTGAAGCCCGTGTACATTAGGGCACTGGTAGGTCTTGGCCTGTTTCTGACATGTTGAATAGGAGCCAGAATGATAGAGCTTTTGCAAAAGAGTTTTTCTTCTAGAACACCACTATTAAAATGAGTGGCTTATTGCAGTGTATTTTTCTCGAATGAAATAAATGTAACACATACTTTAAGTGAGAGCATTTTTCTTAAATCACCAGTTGTTGCATTTCTTTGCTGTGGTTAATTTTGAAAAGCTTACCCAAAGCAAAATATGTTCTACTTTTTCAGGGATCAGTGATGGGCCTTCAGTTAGTGCATTAACAAATGGCTTTGACACTCCAGAAGAAAGGTATCAGAAACTTAAAAAGGTAAAGTGTTTACATGGACTAAAAGGAAAACTGAAGCTACTTTTGATGCAGCATCTTGTATGTGTGACCAGCAGTAGGAAAGAGAGATGGGACTTCCCTCAGTTCTTGTCTCTTTGTGGAATGAAAGTGCATACTAAAGTCATCTTGGGCCAATAGTAAGATGATTAAATGGGGATGAAAACTAGCAGAAAGACTCTGGTGTGTTTACTTTAAAATTACCAGCAAAACAAACATTGGTTAAGAAGATTCACTTCACCTAATTTTGAAATGGAGATAAATTTTATGTGGAAGCACCGTGGTAATCTTTAAATGTGTACATGTTTTATTCTCATGCAAAGTTTTCCTTTCCTTTCCAGCATTCCATGGATTTTTTGCTCTTTCAGTTTGGCCTTTGCACTTTTAAATATGATGACACAGAAGAAAAGTATGTTATTCTCTTATTTCTTTGTTAATTGGGGATTTTTGAAAGTAATACTGATAAGCTATATTGACATGTAACTTGTCTTTTCTACAGGTATATAATGAAGTCATTTAACTTCTATATTTTTCCAAAACCCTTTAACAGAAACTCACCAGATGTCAAATTTGTCTGTCAGGTTAGTAGAAAAGCAATTTAATTTTATTTGGTTGAGGTATACCTGAGAGAAATTTCAGCTTGAAAGTTAGAAAAATGTAAGTTTCTGGGTTGTGGGTTTTTTTCTTATAAAATAAATAGGCATCAGTTAAAAGCAATCCCAAAAATGAGCTTTAAGGGAATATTTGACTTCAGTTTTTAAATCTCGTTGTGCATTACATTGTGTGGTTTCTGGAATTTGAGATAACATTCCAAACTTGGCAAGATGATTCTATTTTTTCCCCTTTCTCACTGAACTTCCAGTTTCCTTGCTTTTTTTAATCCTTTATTCTCATCTGCTTATCTTGCTTTCACTGCTTCCCAGGCTATTGCCAACATTTTTCTGGTCTCAGATTTGTTCTCCTGAACCACATTTTGCTTTCTTTAGTCTCCTCTCTGCACATAGTTTGTTCTTCCATCTTTATCCCTTACCACATTTATTGTTCTTGTACCTTATGGAAGGTGAAAATCAGTAAGAAAAGTAGCATAGCCTAAACTCTCAGTTGCTTCTTTTGGGTCACAGACTTGATTGTTCTTGGCTTTGGACTTTGTATAATTTCTTAAAAAGTGTGAAAATAACTTTACTGATCTTTTATGCCACAGCCACTTTTGCTAATTGTGAAGCCTTTTTCTCTTGTTGCAGAGTTCAAGTATAGATTTTTTAGCAAACCAAGGATTTGATTTTAATAAAGTTTTTCGCAACGGTGAGTTGTTTTGGTTTTTTTCCCATTTCTTTCAGTGTCTGCAAAATTTATGATGACACCTTTCATTGTCTTCTGCAAAAAGAAAAAGGGTTGCCATCCATGGTACTGTGTTAATATGTAGTGAAGTGCTTGAATTACTCTTATCCAGTCTGCTGTTGTGCTGATGGTAACTCCCTGTCAAGGAATTCATTGTGTAGGTCAGCAGAACAGAATTCCTACTAACCTGAGAGATTGGTTGGGGTTTTTTTTGTATGGAGATAAAGCATGAATAGAGAGGGAGTGACAAGGTGTGGAGCTGTGTAATAAATACATCAGGAGCACCATCTAGGGTGGCTGGGGCTGCTGCAGTCTGTTTTTTGTGCTGCACAGAGTGAGGAGGGAAGTGCCCAGTAGTTTGTCGCTGTGATCTGCAGCTCTGCAGGTCACTGAGAGGGAATTGTTTGCCTTCAGCCTGCAGGGCTGTAACAGAGGCTTGAATCCTTGTGCATCCCTAATTTGTCTCTAATTATGACGAGCTTTTTGTTTTTCTTGTCAGGAATTCCATATTTGAATCAGGAAGAAGAGAGACAGCTAAGGGAACAGTATGATGAACGACGTTCTCAAGCCAATGGTGCAGGATCTCTGTCGTACATTTCTCCTAATTCCATAAAGTGCCCTGTAACAATTCCTGAGGATCAGAAAAAATTTGTTGAGAAAGTAGTGTAAGTACCATTGTTTAATATCCTCTGATACTGTTAAAAGTAAAATGTGAACAGTAGTGATATTTTCATATGTTGAAGCCATTTTTATTACTTCACTGTTTGTAAAAAGCTCTTTTTGTTATGGAGCATTCTCTGGTCTTTTGGAGAGAGGTGTAAACTTCCAAAAAATAAAATAGGACATATAGAAGCAAATAATCCTCTTTCTTCCAGGGAACAGATAGAAGACTTACTAAAGAATGAAGAAAGTGAAAGTTTGGAACTGGAGCCATGTACAGGGTCAGTTTCTGAAACTGCATCTCTTCTCAATTTTGTTTTTATTTTGGTCATACAGAATTATTGGGGTGACATGGAAGAATATGTTTACTTGGGTTAACGGTAGCAAAATCTACATTGGACTTATTTTTATATGTTGAGAAAACATGGGGATATATACAGGTGTTGTAATTTATTTTGAGCTGCAGCTTCTGCATGTAGTGGCAAAATATGTAAGAAGTGTCTTGTATGTGTGAGCTGCCTTTTGTTACTGCTGAAGTGACCCATTAGCCTTGGAGATGCATTTTATAAAGAAACTTTTCAAATCTATTGAGCTGTTGATTGTTCACAGTTGGCAGTGTGTGACTGCTTTTAGTAGGTCTCCTTCCCAAAAATCTATTTAGCTTTGGAAAGTAGATATTTGGAGAGTATGATTATTAAAAATTTTTTTTAAAAGATTGAATTTAGAAATAGTTGAGCATTGTGAAGCTGGGCATAAGGTACCATCACTATACCTCTGTTGATTGATCATGATTACAGAATACTTTCTGATGAGAAGATACATGGGTAACTAAAGAATGGTGTAAATGCTTTTATAGTTTGGCAGCTGAACATCAGAATTCAGTGAATCTCTTCCTAGCCTATAGCTCTGCTAGTAGTGACTCTTGCTTTCAGAATCTTTCTGCAAGGGAACACTTAGAGTCAGCTTAAACTGGAAATCATTACTAGGAGACACTCTGTAAAAGGATTATTAGTAACACAATTGTCTTTTGGTTTTAGATTTCAAAGGAAATTAATTTATCAGACCTTGAGCTGGAAGTAAGTTACTGGTAATACTGCCTTACTGTATATTTTTAGTACTTTTGATAAGAAATCTGGGTAAGATCTGATCTACTTAACCTTGGGGTGATTGATTTAGACTTTTTTTTTTCCCCCTTTAAAAGAAGACTTTTACAAGGTTCTGAAGATTAAATTTATTTGTGATGATTAATTTAGATATTAAAGCTTATTACTTGTATTATCATTCCTATGTAAAATCTCTGAATAGAGCAGCACAGGCTAGAATTCTGTAACAAATGCAGCATGCTAGGATTTTAGTGAACAGAAAGTGCATGTGCTTATACAGATTGTGGACTTTACCTGAAAAAATAGTGATTCTCTAGGTGGTAAGCATTTCTGATAACTCAGTGTATTGCCTAAATATATCCCTTAAGGCCTTAGGAGAAACTCTAAAGCTGTAGAGTAAGATTTTCACTGTTCTGACTGCAGTAGTAAGATGTGGAAAATATGCAAGTCTTTTTTGGTATGTTTAGTTAATTCAGTGTTGCAGCACTGAATCTGGCACTCTGTTACTTACACTGGAAGCAGATAAAATAAAGCTACTCTCTAGAAAATGGAATCTCAAGAGGTGAGTTCAGGAGCTAATCTGAAAAAAAGCAGACCTGTTTTCAACAATTTTTCAGTGTCATTTTTTAAACACATCTATAGAATATTTATAGCTTCCTGTAGCATGTAGTTTTACGTTTGTCTGACACTTATCCTTGCATCGTCTGTGAGTGGATGGAAGGATGTGTTTTTGAGTTGTGTTTTTTAACATTCAGCAGTGTTGCTGTAGGTGAGTACAGCTGTGTACTGGAGAGAGGAAGCCAAGCTGTGAGGGTGCCATGGAGCTGCTTAAAGCAGAAGAGTGAAGTTACTGATTGTCTTTTTGTCCTGACCTGTTCACAGGTCGTTTTCTCCACTGAAATATTCTCTTGTGCATCAGTGTTTTGATGCATCCAGGGTTTGTGAGGCAGCTCATAAGTGAGGTGGAGGCTCACAGCTGTCTGAGGAGTCAGGGTGGAAAGGGCACAGCAGTGTTGGGAGTGTGCTCTCCAGTACTAATTTTAGGAATAGCCAGAGGACAAGGAAACTTCCTGGTTCTGCAGTTGTTGCACAGTTGTAGTTGGTTTATTATAATGAGGTGATGAGAGTAATTGCTACTGGTTAAGCAGGGAAAGGCAATATTCTCTTATTTTTGCTATCAGTTGTATGCTCTATGGCTCTGTGTATGGTGTTATTTTGGAAATTAAATGTGATTGTGGTGATATTTTTTGAAATTAAATGTGAAGGTGATGAATTTGAGTTAATAATTGCTGTTAAAATCTACTGCTAGCAGGAGGTTCAAGGTTGTTAATAAATCCTCAAATAAGTGATGCATTAAAGAGATTCAGTTTTCAAAGAAGCTCTGTTGAGCCTGCAAGTAAATGAGAGCATTCTCACAAGCATTTTTGTTTTGGATTTCTTAACAGCAAAGATTCTGTGTTGTGATGAAATATCTAGATGATATTTACTCAACATCACCAAAATAAGAAGTTACAGGTTCCACAACATCAGCATAGGAAATTGTTTAAGTGCTAGTTACTGTTAGGTGTGGTAAGGAGGCCAGTTAAAGTAGCCTGTTGCTTCAAATTTTACTCTATTAAAATTAAAAAAGAAATTTGTAATAGTTCTTTTACACCTAAGACTTAGAGAAATAGTGAAACATGAAATTTCTGAATTACTGTTGTGGTTTCAATATGCTAAATGCCAAGTGAATAGCTATTAATATTTACTTTTCATTTGTTTTGATGTAGGTATCCAAAAGGTATCCATGTGGAAACTCTGGAGTCAGATAAGGTAACCAGGCCTGTTACTGCCTCTCACATTTGATCTGTTGAAAGGAAATTGTATTTCTCAATTTCACCATCTCTCCTGATTTTTAGATTGAACTTGAGCTTTGTTATGCAAATGCAAAGCATTTTAAATGGAATATAGTGAACTAGTTTCTAAACATTATATTTGACCAACGTATGGAGTGTGGCCTGTATTTGTGTGGCTTAATATTACTTTTTAAACAGACACTAAAAGTTGTTTTAAAATAGACTGGATCTGATGTTCTGTATTAGTGAAAAGCTGGTTGTGATCTTAGAGGAAAAACAGCAGCGTCATGGGCTGTGTCCTCACTTCCCAGCACAGATCTCTGCTTCAAAAGGTATTTGAAACAAACTATTTACAAGAAAATGCTGATAACCGTTTTTGAGAAGTAAAATGTGGGTTTAGGAAAAATTGGTTTTGGTGGATGAATCAAATGCAGCTTTCTAAAGTAGGCTTCTGGGAGTAGGTGATAATGTGGTGCCTACAATAGAAACAGTTGTGTTGCCAAGTGACTGCTGCTGAGGTATGACAGTTTTCTTTACAATGTAAATCTACAGAAACCTGCAGCAGCCTTAAATCTGAACTCCTCAGAGTCATTCCTCAAACTGCACATTTTTTGTTTTAGAAGGAGAGATATATTGTTGTTAGTAAGGTGGATGAAGAGGAACGAAAAAGAAGGGAGCAGCAGAAGCAAGCAAAAGAACAGGTAAATAAATTCAATTCTGTGTGTTTATGTGAGAGAGGAGGGGTGAGAATCTCTGACTTCTCTCAGCAATGCAAAAATGCAGCATAGATTTTGGTATTGTTTCCCTTTTGCTGTGACTGGCTGAATTTGATTTTTTAAACTCTACCAGGTGACTTAGGCTTTGCACCAGAGCAAAAAAGAGTTGCAAGACACTCTAAAAAATTTTTAAAAATCAGAATTTGTGGAATACTGAATGAGTATTCTGAAGTAGTGACCACCTCCCTATGCGAATCTCCAGTCTCACAGAAGTGTGGCCTAGTAAGAGGAAACATCATTTTCTTGCAGAAAGTCTTGAGCAAGTTGTTCCAGGGTTTGGATTCGGTCTCCTCTCCTCTTCCAAAGCTTGCTTGCTCTTGGTTGTCTGAGTAGCCTCTTGTACAATGGATGTGTCATTTCTGGATAGAAACACACTGTTCACTACTGCTGTGGTGACAAGCTGACGAGGAGGTCACACCTGGTGTGTTCAGGCACTCTCTCTGTTTATGGGACTTTACATTTTGCTTGCTGAGTGATGCAGATTTCAGGAGGTCATAAGACTTGAATTGTGGGAATTCCTGATCAGGCTCTTGTGATCTGTGCTTTTATGTATCAGGATAAAGTCAGTTTGGATGGAGCAAATGATGCTTCTATGCAGAAAGCCTTTTAGGAAGGAAAGAGATATGTAAAGAGACATTGACTAATGTGACATCTCTTCTTCCAGAAGGCAAGCCAGGAACAATTTACTTGTACAGTAGATTTTTCTGAAGTATTTTTAGTGGGGGTATTACTTGCTTGGATTAGTGGCATTCAGAGCTAACTAAAGTTAACAGTGAATGTTTTTATTGAATTTCAGCTGTGGTTGAATAAAGACAGATAACACAAGGCAGAAATTACTTCCCTAGACCTGAAAAAGAAAAATCTGTTACAGAACAGTTTGGGCTGTAGTCAGATCCCCCCGAAACCAATCAGGAGTCAGTTTATACAACTATAGTATTATATAATGTGTCACACATTTTAATATTTCTTCTTGGTTTTGTTTATGTAATTAATGAAGAATATTTCTTCCCCAGTCTGTGTTAGCATAAAAGTACAGTGGATTTAATAGGAGTAACAATCAGGATTCAACCTATTGCATATATGACAGTTGATGTAAAAAGTACAGCTGGAGATATGTAGTTCATTTGAATGCCTTCTGAGCTGTTGGCAGTGTCACAGCTGCAGAGCACTCCTGGAAACTGTGTGCTGACTCTGTTATTGCTTTGTTAGGGGTGAAGTTACCCTTCCTTGTAGCAGCCTGGATTTTGCTGTGTTTGTTTTGTGGCTAAAACTCCAGTGATACCATCCATGTGTTTTGTCTGCTGCTGAGCAGCACTGGCACAGTTGTCAGAGCCTTCTCTGGCACCCTCCCCCAAAAGCAAGGAGCTGGAGGGGATGGGCTCTCATTATCCTTATCCACAAATCTTAACTTTGAGTGAGAGGAGTGGGCAAAGGGCAGAGTTTGGGCTGTTTGGCTTCTGGCCAGGGGCAACCCAGGACAGCAGCTTGTGACCTTCCCTGTTTGACAGTGAACTAGAGCTACATATAAAAGGTGAATTCTGTCAGCAGCATCCTGCTTTGACATCTTGTGTCTTCTAAATATTGACCTTTCCTTTGTGTTCTGTTCTTGACCATATATGAGAAACAGTTTGGTGCAAACTGGGGGCATCTGGCAGTTTGCAGGTACAGTTTTGGCAATATTGGTGTTTGTTTCACTCATGTCAGAATCTTTGCTTGCAGGAAGAATTGAATGATGCTGTAGGATTTTCCAGAGTTGTTCATGCCATTGCTAATTCTGTAAGTTAATGTGATTTTTAACCTACTTTCGTTTGTGAGAAAAAATAAATAATTCAAAGAAAAGCTTCTTTTGCTGTTACATTTTGGAAGAGAAGATGAAATACAAGTTAAAGAGACATTTTAAGTTTATGTTGCTTCATGTTTTACAGTGGTTAGGTGTAGTGGGTTAAGTGAGCTCAAACTAAAGAATGACATGAAGAATCCTATCTATAGGAGTCAAGAATAGCAATTTCTTAGGGCTCTTATGTAAATAAACTTTGGTGGCTTTTTTTCCTCTATTCTGAAAAGATTGTGGGTTTTTTTCCTTTTTTTCCCTAGCAGTTAAAGGTTATCAAAAGACTGTTGTCATGTCAAATGAATCAAAGTTAACATTTAAAGAGCTACTTGAGCTTTTTCAAGGAGCTTGCTTGTACAACATATGGCATGAAAGGTCCTGCACTTTGAGGAGCCAGACCATGCCTGTAATTAGTTTTATACATTATTACTGTAAGAATATATTGTGTGTTGTTGTGTAAGTGAATTAAAAGGTAATGGACTGAGAAATGCCTTGACTTCCATCTTAAATGCATTACATTTGGAAACCAAGTTGTAAGTGGCTGTTCTAGTGCATCTTCTCAGCATGGGAAGCTGCTGTGGAAGCCTGTGGTAAATAGGTGGAGAAGAGGGAAAAGGAGTGGCTGCTCTGGGAGAATGGAGCAATGTGTGGGGCAGGCAGAGAGCAAATGGAGAAGTCTGATGAGGGTTTGTTCCCTTGGCTGGCATCTGGAATACGGGTTTTCACAGTTCCCTTGTCCATGGCCAGGACTGGAAGTGTAACAGACATTTAATGTTATTTTCACAGGGCAAGCTTGTTATTGGGCACAACATGCTGCTGGATGTTATGCACACCATACACCAGTTCTATTGTCCCCTACCTGATGTAAGTAACCTTCTGAGTGTTCAGATGATGAAATAAATGCCTTAATGTATTTGTCTTTTAGTCTTACCTCCACACTTTCTTCTGAATGGAAGAATTTGTCCATGTATAAAGAATTGTAGGGAAGTATTCTAAAAAAGTCCATTCTGGGCTGCTGCCTTACTGTCATAAATATTTATATAGAAAGTTTAGTTGGATTGCTGTCCTTTGCTTTTGTAAAATGTTCAGATCAGATAGTAGAATTGTAGTTTTTCCTTTTATCAGGTATGTTTAACTGACTGAGGTGTTACAAGAAACTGGTGTGGAGCTTCAGCACAATTACATGGCATTTTCCCCTTTGTAGTTTGCAAAATGGGAATGTGTGTTTTTTAAGTGGGGTAATACACTTAATAAAATGCTAGCTGTCTTTGTAGCAGGATGATGTTCACTGGGGTGAAGAGGTGTAATGTCAGAATACTTGCAGGGAGCACACTTGGACTGCAGCAGGGCAGTCTAACAGATCATGACAGAACAAATCAGTTAAACTAAGCAGTGTATTGGCCCCAGGAGCATGGTCTGAGGGAGCCAAAGGTCTCACTGGGCTCACATGACATTGTTACTTGCAGTCTGAAAGGGCTTGTGGGTGTTTGGGGAAAAGACTTGATCATAAGATGGGAAAAAAGAAGTTTGAGATTGATTTGGATGGTGTTGGAATGTAAGCAATTGTCAGTAGTTCCTGTATTTTTGACCCTTGGCAGACCTATACCTGTAGGCAGTCACTGCATACCTGGAGTGACTGCTTATATTCCATTGAAATACCAAATGCTGGGGGCACTTAAGAGCTGTTAACTAGGCTGGAATCAGAAGTAGCCTGGATATAAAACAGGTTAAGATGTTGGCAGTGACAGAACATTTTATTCCTCACAATAGACAAATCAGAAATATGCAGTCTGTGGTTGTGTGTAATTGCAGGTGGGGTCTGGGGTAGTGCTGACAAATCCATCTCTTACTGTGACAATTCAGTTAGTGTTGCTCACTTTTAGAGGCTGTTTGGATAATTGTAGCACTTCACTGACACGGATTTTATCTTCCGGTTTAATGTTAAATTAGGACCTGAGTGAGTTCAAGGAAGTAACATCATGTGTCTTTCCCCGGTAAGTTCTTAGTTCAAACTTTCAACCATTTCAGTAGAGTTTTAGCAAGCTGATATTTTTTTGTCCTAGCCCTGTACCCTAGCTGTTACTGGAAAAGAAATTGGGATCAGGTTAGATAAATACCATTTTTAAAGTAATTTTGAGCAGGTTTTTTTCAGAAAAGCAGTGTTGTTGGTTCACTCCTTGGCAAAAGATGCACCCTTGCTACTCCCCTGGGTTTGGCATGATGTTTGGTGTTTTGAGTCTACACTTGATTTGGAACAAGATTTATTTACTACTAGTTGTTAGCATCTCTTGCTGTTCCTTGGTTGCTGTCCTTTTTTTCATGCTGAACAAAGCCAAGGAATGTTTTGGCAGTTCCAAATCCAACAGTAATTTTCAGATCTGCTGTTTCCCAGCTAATACACTAAAACGTGTTTTGATGATTTGGTAAAACACATATTCTGTTTCAACCTGTTTAGCTCTTAATTTGTTTCTAGGTTACTGGATACTAAACTGATGGCAAGTACACAACCTTTTAAGGTAAATTAATATTACAGAATTATTTGAAGATACAAAATTGCCTTAATATATGTGTATTGAAACAAATTGCACTTCTTTGTATAGAAAGATGTCTAATATTTTCTGTAATGCTCCTTATATTGTAGAAGAATGATTTCTCTTTACCCCTTATCCAAACTTACAGAATCTATAGAATGCAATTTTTTAGTTTTCTGTTTATAACTTTTGTGTTTGAAGTTTTATGGTAGCTTGGCAGCTTGGGGTTTCAAAATATGTAGTTTTTGCTAGGTAGATTTTGTGATTAGTAGATTATTTTCTTCTTAAATAGCATGTCTCCTCAGGAGATTAAAAAAGTGCTGTTCATTGACAAATAGGATCTGGAAGCTGCTTGTATATTGAAAGCCTTAGAGTGCTGTGAATGCTGACATAGATTTGTCTGGAAAAATGGTTTATCATCATTAGGTTCTCTTGTGGCTTTTGTTCAGTGGGTAGCCAGCAGGAGGAAAAAAAAAATACAGGTTTCTCTTAAAATCTCTTACAGCATGAGTTTTATTCCTCTAAAGAAGTCTTGAGATAAGTGTTTGTAAGCTCTTGTTTTCCCATGTGCCTTTGAATTAATTAAAACCCGTGCTGAGGCAGCAGCACCTCTCTTTGTGCATAGCTCTGTGACTCCAGAGCACTGCATGCAGCAGTGCTGTTAAATATACCTGTGGGTGTTGTCAGGTTTGTGTTGCACTCTGCTGTGGTAAGAACAGAGGCTTTGGCATTCTGAAGAGTAAGAATCCTCCACAAGTTTTATGTTTGGTACAGCTGTGTTGATATTTGTAGTTCTACAGCAGATGCTTGGGTTTTTAGGCTGTTGTTACAGGATCCTGCTTTGGGATGTCACATTAATGCATCATTTGAGCTTGTTCATTGTACTTAGTTCTTGATAAGTTTTGAGTCTGTGGACTTGATGAGTGTAAACAGCTAAGCTTCATTGAGAACCAAAGGAAACCTGGTCCTCACAGATCTCAGACAACTTTAAGAAAGATTGTGTGAGATGTTTTGCTTTCTCTGTTGATTTTGCATGTTTCCATTGTACTGATTGACAACATATATTTGATTAAGAACTTCAGTAAGGAATTAATCTGTAATACATCTTTGTGGCTTTGTATTTTATGCATATAGTTCATCAGTAGATCCACTGATGCTACTCAACTATGGTGAAATGTAGGAGCAACTTTCTGATTGTCAGACTTCTTCCACTGGCTCTGTATTACTTTAAACCAGCAGTGTTTACACTTGTAAAACTATTCAAGAATGTTCAGTCAGCAAGAACGTTTCAATAGTCACCTTGAATGCCTTCAACCATTATAATCAATATTTTAAATATTTGCCCTGCTCTTTGTGCTGCCTTTTCCCTTGCCACATGTACCCTGCATGAAACCAGACTCAAATAGAAATAGAAATAATACTTTGGCATAGTCCCTCAATAATTCTGAGCAGCAATAATAAATCCTTATGACTCATTATGATGCAAGTGAGGCAAGGTAACTGAAATTTGTCTTGACGTTCCTCTGGTGCATTAGCTGAAAATAGGACTGTGTGTAAATCCTTAGAGAGCACAAGGTGGCAGCAGTAAATACTCACTTGATCCTATTTGATTTCAGTTTCTAGGGAAAATGTGCTTGGCATTGGCAATTAATGATGGCTTTTCTTGCAGGAGATCATTAATAATACATCGCTTGCAGAACTGGAAAAGCGTTTAAAAGACGTTCCATTCAGCCCTCCTAAAGTTGGTGAGGATGTATGAAAATGCTGTTGTTTCTGTTGATGCTTTCCTCGTCCAGAGGAAACAAAATGCTTTGATTATTTTTACTCTTGGTCTGAGATATAAATTTCCTGCTCCAGGAGCCCTTGGACAAACTTAAAGAAAACTTACAGAGTAGTGACCAGTCATGTGTGTTTAGAAATGACTGAAGTTTTTTAGTAGCAAAAAGGATTTTTTTTGCTTTGAGGTGAACACAAGATATTAAATCAAAGGGCAAGCTTAGCTCAAAGTTCTGGAATTTTCTTAAGCTGCTCACTTAGAAAAGAGAGAGTAATACTGAATAGTGGAGTATGTTGAGAGGGAAAGTTTCAATGCTTGATCAAAATCAGGATGAGCAGTACTTTTTTGCATTGCTGAATGTGCAGAGAGAGCACAAACACTGAGTGCATTTGTCAGTAATGACATCCTTTAATCACTTAGTTTAGTCTTCACTTAAATATCTTAAAAAATCTGAGCATAGGTCAATCAGATGGTTGGCAGACAGGTTAATAGTGAAGCTTTCAATTAGACTGAGTGTCTAATGCAAGTCAGTGTAAATGCAAATCAGAAAAGAAGATATTCTTTGTGGGGAATTCTGCTGTCATTGTCTTACAATTAGTACTCCATTTTGCCTGAGTAGGTCTGGGGATTAAGGGCTTTTTAATAGGAAAGACTTTCCATTTTATGAACCTATTCTTATTTAAAAATAAGACTTACTTTTGAGGAACTTAAGAAAATTCAAAGATTCTGAAAGTTGTATAAACTTCTCCAAATGGTGTTATGCTCTGACAAAATAAGCCTGTGAGTAAGCATACAGAGCTACCTTCATCATCTCTGATAATGTGTTTGTAAATGTGTTTTTCCCCTCAGAAAGTGCAGAAGGATTTCCAAGTTATGATACAGCATCTGAACAACTGCATGAAGCAGGATATGATGCTTACATTACTGGACTGTGCTTCATTTCCATGGCTAATTTCCTAGGTACCTGTGAAGTCTTTTCCAACCCTCTCCCTGGTGCTGTCTGTATCTGCTTATTACATACTGAATTTATTCTTCATTCATCAGGTTCATTCCTGAGTCCTCCGAAGAACCATGTGTCTGCCAGATCAAAACTCATTGAACCCTTTTTTAACAAGTAAGTAGTTGTATAAAAAACCTGCTAAAACATGGAAATACAACACCAGCTTTAGCAGATCCACCTCTAGCTTTGGAATCAATAGCTAACTGCATTTTTCTTTAAACTGAAGGGTTTTTGGCATTCTGATTCATGCTGTAGTGCTGGAGAGACTATGAAGTAAATACCTTTTCTTTTGATGAGGATGGTTTTCTTTCTGCTGGCCTGTGAAAGGACATTTAGAAGATTACCTGGGCTGCTCTAATGGCCTTGCCCATGCCACTGTAGTGGATACAGTTATGATTTAGGAAATGATGCCTGGAGTAAGCTTGGGGAGTAGTGGAACTGAAGAAAAATTGCTCAGTGTTCTTCATGTTGTAGGAGCCTCAGTAAGTGGTGATAGTTAAAAGTGAGTGTGCTCAGCAGACTGGAAAAGCTAAAGCATCCCTATGGTAATATCAGTTCAAATAACACCAAGCATTGGTGTTAGCATTGTCAGGTAACCTGTTTTTAAGATGGCAGAAGAAATACAGGTGTGTGATTTATGGGATGATGCTATGAGCAGTATTTTGCTTTTGAATTGGCTCTTCATGCAAACTCCTTGAACAAACTGAAGTAAAACTTGGGGAATCTAGAAAGCTTTCAGCACAGAGTCGATCCTTTACATAATTAATCTGTAGATTTTACTTTAGGAAACTTCTAAAGATGCTGCAATCTGTCACATAGAGGAAAAGGGTTGAAATTAAAAAGATTCTAGTGCTTACTCTGTTTAAATTAGGGAGGAATTCTGTTCTTTCAAACCAGTAGTACAAGAGTTGGCAAAATTATTTTAGCATCAGATGACCCACACAAATGAGGAAATAGTTATGATCAGTGGCTTTCACCTTTCACTGTTCTGAAAATCATACCATTGTAGTGACAGCAGTTATGTGATTCTCTTGGCACTGAGAAGTGTGAGACATAACTCCATATATTTTAGCAGATGTTACAGATATTCTGTAGCTGAAACATAGACCCACAGTGACTGCTTGATTTGAATGTGAAGGTGGAGATAGAACTGATCAGCACAATTTCATTTTAAGCTGGGATTTGTCACTAGGTTGTTTTCAAGAACCCAGCACACATGCCAAGTATTAGGTGCCAACTGAGCAGGTTAATTTTTCAATCATTAACCAAAATTCTTTCTAGAAATGCAACAAGTACGAACAGCAACTTCTAGAACTGTCACAATAGTACATTAAATTTAAGCTTTTCAAATTAATTGTGTACTTGAAATGTGGCATTCCTCTAAGAGTGAGATTTTGAAGTTGTGAGAGGGAGTGAGAGGAAGCCTTCTGTGTCTGTTCTGGCTTCAGAATTAACTCTGCCTGACTGTAATAAAGGAAGAGTTAATGAACTGTAGGGAGAGCAACTGCCTTTTTTTTTTTCTTTTTAATCAAGAACTGGAAATTACTGTTTGCAGGAAAAGAATGTTTATCCATTCTGTCATTATTCAGAACCTGTAACTTCTTGTTTCAGAAAAGCTATATACTGTTTTTAAATCATGGAAACTTGGAAGACTTGCCATGTCTTACTATGACATGATTTTAGAAGCTTTGCCATGTTCTAAGTGACATCTACCACATCACCTAAGTGAGAGCCTAGAGATGAGACTGTCTCACCTTCTCCTTACAGTGAGCAGCCCAAGGCTTGTGTTTTTCAAGCTAGTTTTCTTTCTCCTGTAATGCAAACTAACAAACCAGAATAAGACAACTCTTTTTTAATAAAGAAGATTTAGCTGCATGTCAGAAGTCAGAGCTGTGAGGTGTTTAAATGAACAAGTCTCTTGCTTCCTTCCTTCAATCTTTGCAGGTCTCTGTGCAGCAGGTGATGTTTTTAGCAGCTGTAGTAGCATCCAGGGCTCTGCAGTTCAGAGTTCCCTAAAGGTCCCTTAGTGAGGGTGTTGCTTCTGGGGCTTTTTTGGCAGTTTCTAGTTTGTGTCTCTAGTTTGTGGCCTAGAGTGTTTCCCTGGCTGAGCAGCCTCTCTTCCTGCTGAGGAGAAAAAAAACTCTGTTCCTCCTTCCTCCAGAAGTTCTTCCTGATCCTGTGGGCAGCAGTCAGAACAAGGAAACCTTTTCCTTTGTGCTGTAGTCATGTTCTTCAAGCAAAACACAAACTACACCATGCAAACAGTAAGCTAAACAAATGGAACTCATACCTTGTGTCACAGGTTTCTCCTGAAAGAAGCTGAGCAGAGGAGCTCAGTGTAAGGCAGCTATTTAAAAGCAATGTTCTCAGTTTGAACTATTATCCAGATAGTCTTGAAAATGTGCTTTAAAACAGACCATGATTTTTTTGGTTGCTTATAAAGTCCTCATTTCAAGATCACTGTATATTACATGTTAATACTTAGAAAGACTTTAGTGATTAAGCTTTCATGTCATTGCTAGGATTTTGGAGATGTTTTGTGTTTGAATGGGCTTGTCACTAATGTGATTTAAATTAGTAAATTTAAGATTTAAAAATCAAGCTTTGATTTTTTTGAACTTACCTTGAAGGTATTACTTATTACTTGAAGGTAGTACTTTTTTCAGGAGTAATTTTGATGTCTTTCGTTATGTCAGCAAAATAATGGAACTTTGTGGCTGGCTGTTGAAGAGTGATGGCCAGGATATAGGTTAATATTCATACATGTTAATGATGAAATAGGTAAAATCTTTAGTTTTAGGGCTTTTGTGAGAGTGGAACTGATTAAAAACAGACTTTCCCTTAGGGTTGTGTGGCTCTCTCAGGCATAGTGCAGTGAGTTATATGATAAACAACTGAGCAGGCCAGGAATTCCAGAGATGCATTTCTGTAATCTTTATGCTTTGTTGTATATACAACATCTTTGAAAAATCCTGATTGTCTGCTGTGAGCAATCCCTGATGAACATTTATGAGTTGAGATGATGGGACTCTTTATTGCAGCATCCAAACTCTTGTGTGTGTAATTTGGATACTGTTATTGTCTCATATACTCTGGAGTTGGTTTGAATTTTTTTTTGTTACCATTTTTTTAGGACAACAGCTCTTCCATATCTTCCTTCTCCCACCCACAAACTTTTAATGACAATGTTCCTTGTATCTCCTTGGGTTTGAATGCTGTTTATTCTTTTGATGTAGCTGGAGGCAGGGGAAAATGAGAACACCATGTTTTATTGAGCTGAATAGAATCATGGTCCATAGGAATAGACATTAACTTAGAAATGTTTTTTTATACAATGGGTATCAGAAACTAAAATCCATGCAAATCACTTGGGTTTGTAGAAAGTTTCTCATAGGGAACTATGTTCTCTGGCATGTACTGGAAATCCCTCAGCTTTTCTATATTAATTTACTTTTCTTTGCAAAATTACTGCAAAGGGAGATTGGTGTGCTTTGTGCAGTTTGACCAGTAACTCCTCACTCACAGTGTAAGAGTAAATGGTTCCTGTTCTTGTGCTTGAAGTAGTCACTGACCTGGGCTGGTAAACTGAGCTGGGTTTAAAAAAATGCCTTTTCTTATTTCAGCTGGGCCAGTTTCTGTGCACAGTTCACCTCACAGCTGTGAATACTGTCATCCTAGCTCAGTGCAGAGGAGCACCATTGACTCCTTGGGGCTGTGCAATGCTGGGACTGGCACAGTGATAGCCTTCCTCTTCTTGTTTTATTTGACTTGCCACAGAAACAAATGTCTTCAAGGAGCTTCCTCAAAATACCTCCTAGTTCTTATTGAGAAGTGGATCCTTTGACTTTGTGATCTGGCTGTAGTCTCTAAACAGTGTAGGAAATAACATTTTTTTTGCTTGATCTGCTTAGCTTTTAAAAAAATGTAGCTGTGACATTGATTTTCACAACATTACCTCAAAACTTCATGAATCAAGCTAATTTAATACAGAGTTCATGCTGTCATATAGAAAAGTCTTACTTTTAATTTGAATGTTCTGCTGATAAATGAGGAGTCTTAAAACCATAGTTATGGATACTTAATTATGGATTATATTGGAACTCAGTGTTCATAATCCATGTGGTGTAAGTTAGTGCTACAAGATGCAGTTGCTTCTGTAGCACACCTGAATTGCACTTAATACTAAAATCATGTTTAGGCTACAGGGAGAATGTGTGTTTGTGTCTATGTGCTGCTTAGTGGCCTCATTGTTTGGCCAAACAAATAAATGTAGGATTTGTCTCAGGGAACAAAAACCTGCTCCTGTTTAATTTCAGGTATATGTATTTTGTTTGGCATAAGTCTGTTCTTGCAGTTGGCCACTCAATATGCTAAAACCTGGGGAAGGGAAGTTTAACTAGTGTTTCTCTCCAGAAGTATTTGCTGTGCTTTTAGTAGACTTCATCTTTATTTTTATGAAAACCTACAAAACTTGCTATTTGAGTGCTTTAAAAAGTAGTAGGTTCCAAGAAATTGGCAAAAAAATTGTTTAAATAACTCAGCTTAAAACCAAACTGCCTTTTTTTTTTTTTTTTCATTTAATAAGACCTCCCACTTACGTTGTCCTGCATGGATGACTGATGCTCTATCCAGCAAAGACTAAACTGCTTTTACTGACCAGCAGAAAAACTGTATTTAGCCTATTTAAGCTGTGCTTATCCCCTGCACTGGGGTCTGAAGAGGGCACTGTCCCTTACTAACAGTGACACTGACATTTCAGATGAAGATGTGAGTACAAATCATAGGTAATAAATCAAATTTGGCCCCTTTTGGCAGTCTGCAGAGCAGCTTACTGGGAGAGCACAGAACCCAGTTCTTTCCTGCCCAGCTGGGTGCCCTGTTATGGTGCTGTGATCCTGCCTAATGTCTTCCACCAGAGTTGGAATGTAGTCACATCCCTTCTGTTGCTCCTTGCTTTGGGCCTTCTTTGCCCTTGTTTTCTTGAATAAATAAAATTCCTGGTGTGATGCCAAGTAACTTTTGAATCTGGTTATTAGAAAAGAGATTCAGCTTAGAGGGTCTCTTTGTTTTAACATAATTTAAGATAAGTTTGGGATGGTTAATTCTGCTTCTTCAGAAGAAACATCTAAAAAAAACTTTAAAAAGGAAAAGGTCTTCAGGCAAAAATTTGCTAATGGTTCTTTCCCATTTTGCTTCTAGGCTATTTCTTATGAGAGTGATGGACATACCATATCTCAATCTGGAAGGACCAGACTGTAAGTAGCTTCTTTCATTGTAATCTTAGTGTCATTCTTATAAACTTCCTGGAGGAGGAAGTGTAAAGATTAATTATGTCTATCTAAAGCAAGGATATCAGCATATCTATTAGCTGTGATTAGGTTATTAGCTGCTTATGAAATGATTTAAATGTGTTTGCTCCCTTATTTTCCTTCAACAAAATAGCAAACCCAGAAATTCTTCAACTTTGACCAGAGAATCTGCATTATAAAGGGGGTTGACAAGAACAAATGAAGTTAATGTTACTAAATCAGTGTTTGAAATTAACAGCTTTATTATTATTTTGGGTTACTCTTCTTATGTACCATATCACATAAAAAGTGGGGTCTTAACTCTGTACCCTCACCCCAGCAGTGAATACAGAATGCAAACTAGTGAATAGTAAATGCTTCTGAAAATCTTGTGCCCACTTTGTTTCTCAATTCTCAGTTGCAGTAGGACCTCTCCTTAACTTCAGCCTAAACATCAGGATTCTTTTGCCACATGGGATTAAGATAATGAAAAAAATATTACTTAAAGCGTTTTTACCTCTCTGGTTATTTCAGTTTACAGACCTGGAGCTGTAATTCTATTGATAATATATTAAGTATTATGTAATTATGTTGATAGTAGATTTGAATGAAAATAGATTCTACTAATGTAAATGTCCTTACTGTTATGGGATGTTTCATTATGAGGGGGAAAACTTTGGGTGAGGGTTCCCACTGATGCTGTGACTTAGGAAAATGTGAAACCCTGGAGATCAATCTGGTCCTCGAATAGATAAAAGTTTAATTTTATGTTGAGGAGTCAGATACATAATGTCTTGAGAATTGCACCCATTTGGAAGCAGTACTGATGTGGACACATTTTGCACTCCTTGCATCAGAAAGCTCAGACTGGAGTGCGACTCTATTGGATGCCAGTGTAATAGTAACAGAATGCAGTTCTAGAGAGATGGAGGTAACTGTTGGAGAGGAAAATACATGCTGTAAGGGCATATATTTAATTTTAAATTCAGTTAGGTGGTCAGATCACTGAGCTCTGGCTCTGCTGGAATGGTAATCTAATTACATTGCATCTTCCTTCCCCAACTGTTTGATATTGAGTGGAAGAATGGGTGAATACTTTGGGTCATTGAGAGAGTGCCAAAGCTACTAATTTGTAAAGATGCTACTTCCACTCGCTGGCCAACTTACAGGATTGTTTTGACACTTTGCCAAGAAGGGTTGCCAAAAAAGAGTCTGCCTCTGAAAGTCTGTCTCTTTTATCTGAAAGCCACTCCTGTAGAACAGACTGCAGATGTTCCAGGAGAACCTGAGCCAGGGAGGCTTTCTAAGGCTCAAACCAGAAAGCATGGCAGGGGTGGCATGTTGGGCTGGCTGTTTTAGGCACTTCTCTTGCTGTTCTGAGATGTAAACCCCACTGTAGGGTGAGGAACTTGTCTTGGGGGACTGTTTTGCAGAGAATCAAAGCCACCTGAGGAGTAGAGCCAGGTTTCTGTGGGAGGTGCACTCGGAGTCTGTATTTTTAAAAGAGAGGTGAAGCACAGCTGACTGGGTGACTGTTGTATATTTCTGTTTGTCAGGTAGTGAAATAGCAAGTTTGTGCAATTTTTCCTGAAATAATGGATTTCAGTAACGTGTGCTAAATTAAATAGTATTGAACATGTGAATGTGGCGCTCCTCATCTTTTGTTACTGTATGTTGAAAACTCATTTAAAAGATTGAAGTTGCTGCACAAAATGACTGCAAATTAGAAAAATAATCAAATTTTTCACCTAAGTAGGGAGAAGTTAGAAATTTTAGCAGCAGATTCACTGTGAATTTAAGAATGAACAGATACAGGAATGTTAGGAATAGTTTCTTTTATCAATATAAAAAGACTGTAGTATCTGAAGCTGAAGTTGTTCATGCTGTGATTTTCTACTACTGGATTACAAATAATTAAACTTTGAGTTGCTCTCTGTTCAGTAAGCTGTACAGCAATGAGTTAACCTTCTGTTGATTGTGAGGTTTTGGTGTTTGACTTGTATAGTGCGAAAAAGAAATTTTAGTCCTTAAAAAATGTTGTGTCCTTCCTATTTAAGTAGTAGACTTAGGGAACAAGATTTCACCTGTGCTCATGAAGGAATTGCTTTCCTAACTGCTTGTGTCTCTGTCCTGAGCCTGACTGAGCTCTCAGTGCTAATGTACACCTGTAGTTTATTGCTAGGAGGTTTCTGCTCAACTCAGGCTAACCTACTTGTTTAGGTGAAACAAATTAAAACACTTAGCAGTAATAAGTGGCTGATGGTCTGATTTTGGACACCTGCTCTATGAATGAGATACACCTTGGGAAGCTGTCCATTTTAATGCTGAAAGTTAAGGAGATCAGAAACTAGAGAAGTTTGTATTAGGAAAGAGCACAGGAGGGTAAAATGAACAACAGTCCCTATGTCTCTATAGCAAAAGAAGAGAGAAGATTTTCCTGAGAGTGTTACCAGGTGCTCAGATTAAAATCTGAGCACATCAAGCTGTGTGTAGTTAACCCTTGAGTTATCCTGAACAAACTGGGGCACTATGTTACAAAGTGGAGCACTCGACTTCAGTGGTTCAGCCTCTAAGTCTAGGCACATTCTCACTGTACCTGATGTAATTGCATAAATCTTGGCCTGTTTTCTTACTGAAAAAGGAAAGGGAAGAAAAAAGCTGCATGACCACAATTAGATGACTGTTTTAGGATATTCTAAAGATACTAGCAGTGACTCTAACTTTAACAAAAGTATTTTTGTTTTGTAGTGCAGCCCAAACGAGATCATGTTCTTCATGTTACTTTTCCCAAAGAGTGGAAGACTAGTGACCTATACCAGCTTTTCAGTGCCTTTGGTGAGTGATATAGTCTGTCTTCCTTTGGTTTTGTGTTGTTATTATTAACAAGTTAAACTTCTGGTTTGTTTTGTTACATTTAGTCCGTGGGTGCAGACTCATTCCTAGTGTAGGTAATGATGAATCTCTTGTAATATTTGAATGGTGTCCTGTGGACTTTGTAATGATGTGTTGAAAATTACTGTTTCTGTTAACTGCTCTTTAAAAATTTTTATTTGGTCCTCGTTGAGTGTTGTGGCTCTTCTCTCCTTTTATTTATAGCCCCTCCTGAAAGGAGGTAAGGGTTTATATAGGTGGATAAAGGGAATGGGGGTTGGTGTGAGGCAAATCAAGGCTTTAGGAACAAGGTTCCTCCTGCAGTTGGTGTAAAGCCAAACTCCAGCATGAGTAAGTCTAGGTGAGCTAACAAGCTTGAAAATAACCAATTTGGTTTCCAGATTGTGAACACCATCCAAGTGAGAAGAAAAAGCAAAAAGAGTAGTTAATAACTAAGGACCAGTAGTCCTGTTGTTGCTCTACTACGTGGAAGTGTAAAATGTAGGTACTTGGACAGCTGAACTAACTGATGGTGGTCTCCTGCTCCTTCTCTTGTGGCTTGGTGCTGTGTCTGTGCAGGGTCTCAGTTCCTTGTGAGCTCTTGGGAAAGATGGGACAGGAAGGGCTTATGGATATGATTGTCTGTAAGGAATACTGGAGATGTAAAATCTGTGAGTGCAGTAGAAATGAAGGGCAGCTTTGAGATGTGGGCATGGCAGGTGGGAGGATGGTGATTAACTGGAGATAGGTGAAGGACAGAAAACAGGACCCAAGAATGCAGCCCCAGTCCACCCTGCCAAGGCATCAAGGAAAAAGCAGATAAGAAGAGTAGTCTTTAGAGTTTAGAATATAGGATGATATGGTAATTCAGTAGTTCTCAGAGGTTGCATGCAAAGTTTGTAGGTTTTGTGTCTTGCGCCGGTTGGTCACTGTAAATTAGAATATTCAACACAAAAGGAGATACAATGGATTGTAACAAGGACCTCACTCTTCTTCTTCTACCTCCCTCTCTCTTACTGCTCTTACCTCTCTTACCCCCCTTAGCTTTTTTACCTCCCTTACCTCATCCCCCCTCTCTTTCTCCCTCTCTCTTTGGGGCTTCCCTCCAGCCGAGGCTGGTGGCTGAAAGCAGCCCTCTTTACCCACGACCCTTGCAACAAAACCACGTGTTTCTAGAATATCTCAGGGCTGCAGAGTTCCATCTCCACGGGTGCCCTTAGAGTGAGCATTCGATGGCGGCTGCAGCGGGATCAGTGTAGTGGAGAGGATGTGGTAGCCGCGGCTGGGGCCCATCGCTGTCCCGGGGCTGTGCCCATCGCTGGCCCGGGGCTGTGCCCATCGCTGGCCCGGGGCTGTGCCCATCGCTGTCCCGGGGCTGTCCCCGGCTGTGCCCATCCCTGTCCCGGTCCCCGCGGGTGCTGTCCGGCCGCTGACACGGTGTGCGGACACGGCGCCGCCGCCAGGGGCCGCGCTGACACACCGCGGTGCTCCCGGTGGGAATTGCCGCTTCCCGCACCTCTGCGCATCTCAGGGCTCAGTGTTTTCATATTTCCCTTTGCAAACTCCAGGTCACATAGTTAATCTATACATTTTTTAAAGTTATGGGTTTGTGGTTTGTTTTTGTTTTTTGTTCTTTTGGTTTTTTGTTTTGTTTTGTTTTTCCGTAAAAACTGCAGAATATTCCTTCCAAAATTCTGGAATACGGAATTACCCGTGCTTTTCCCATTGTAGGTGGATAGGTGCAGCGTGAGGTTGAGTGGTTTGCCAAAAGCTTAAAAGAAAAAGGCAGTAACAGATATGAATTATCCTAATTTATTATATCAGTTAAAGCAAAGTGACTTGAAATCAAGCAGTATTAGTCTAATTTTACAGCAAAATTATTTTGGAATGAATTGAAGCAGTTATAATCTTCCATGAAGCTTCTAAGGAAATATGGTGAAACAGCTGAAAGGGCTGCAGTGTCACACTTGGAACTGGTTTACATTTGCTACTCTAGAAGGGTGTTCATGATTCTGAAATCCTTCAGGACTGCCTGCATACCAAGTGGACACCTGTTCATGCAAGATGTTTTTATAGTCTCAGGGGTGAATGTAGTTTCACTGTACAAGTACTTGCAGCACTATGCAGTCTCTTAGAAGACTTCAGATTGTTGAATTTGTGTTGTTTATTTGGTCATGCTGGTGTGAAATATGAAGTCATTAAAATAGGGTTTGCTAGAATACAGCTTTCATTTATAGCCTTAAGTTCTACTTAAATTAATGTCTTTGTGCTTTTGATTAAACCTTGTACTATCAAAGTATTATAAAAACTACTGCTTAATTACCAGTAAAAGTCATGTAGGAAATGTATAAGAACAGAGGAAAATGTTTCAATGCTGTAATCCATCAATTTAATTTTATTCTGTGGAATTAATCTTGTTTTCATGTTTGTGCTGATATATGGAGAATTTTCAGATTTCTTTATAGAAGAAATACATGTTGCTTCACCTTCATATGCACCTTCATAGCATATTCCACCATTGGCATTCTTCAAAGTATTGAAGGCTTGATGTATTCTGGAAGTGCAGAGAGAGAACTGTCCTGGTTTATTTCTCTGGAGCTGGTGTTCCATTACACTGCTGTCCATGGCTTATCTGCACTGGCCTTGCAGTGAGCTGGCACGGGGCTCTGCTGATTGCTAAATATTGTACTGCAGCTGCATTTGCTTTCCAGGTCTTTATTTGAGTTTCACCATACTTCTGAAATGCACAATATTTGCTGAATGCTTAGCAGTATTGCTGAATGATTTGATTTATTAATCTTATCTCTCCTAAATTCTGACTTCTTAATAAGGATGAAACGTGGCATAGTTTGAGGAGAGCATCTCTTAAGCATGGAGAGTTGCATAAGAGCATTTGTTGCAGTTTACTTCAGATTGGAACTCAGTGTCTGCAATTTAATATTTGACTTTCTTTAAGTTCTGTATTTAAAATGTGTAAGTTTGAGTATAAAAGCAACATGTGTTGGCAAGTATTGAAACCCTTTATTGGCTAAAAATACAAAGTCAGAAGTCATACAGCGTGCAGCAGTCTTTCTGCAACAATAAATAAGGATCTGACACTGAAATGATATGCCACCAATAGGTTGGATTTTTATTAACTTACTTTTATTTGGCACTTAGTGAAAATACAGACACTGAAGTCCATTTGAATAGTAGCTGAATTCCTTCAGGAGATTTTTTTTTCCTTTGTCTATCACTGATCCTTTTTCTTATTTTATACTGAGGGCACAATTGCAAGATAATCAGGAGAATTTTTCTTTCTGATCTCTTTCAGTCTGCTCAGGTGGATTGAAATTAATTAACTGTTTATATAGGAAAGGGACACAATCTGGACAGCATTTCTGTGTTCCAGAGTTACAACAGGATATGGTCTCAGACATCTGAAATGATTCTTCAGAAAATGTGGTAATTAGTTATACAAAAAATAGAGAACTTGATACATGAATAATTTTAGAGTAAAGACTTGTCAATGTGTGTAGAGCAATATGGATTTGTACAGTAATTTCTGTCCTTTAAAGGAAACTCAATGTTGGGGTCCTCCCAAATGCACACAGTTCTGAGCTGCAGTCATGAGTCAGCTCAGGCTTTTCTTGGGTTGAGAAATGTTAGTGTCCTGCCAAAAGAATGTTCTCCCTTCACCAGAGCCTTACCCATAGGCAGCAAAGTTCTATGTTTTTCAAAGACAGACTTATCAGAAATTGAATTTATTTAATAGAAATTCTAACTTTGTGGTGTAGGCTCATCCTAATAGCAGCCTTAGCCCTTCAGTACAGGGAGATGTGAGAAACCATACTGAATTAATTGTGGGTTTGGCAATGATCAAAATGATTATAACTTAAACTCCTAAATAGCTGGCTACTCAAATGTATAGCATGTAAATGAAATCTAGCTAGGCTTTTATTTTTTTATAATTAGAAAATCTGTTTATAATCTGGCTGGACTTCAGAAGAGATTTCTATAACCTTGTAACCTGTAGACTAAATTAGATTTCAATAGATTAAACAACTGAGAATAAATGTATTTTAAGCCCTTTTGCATCATTGTTTTTAACCTTGTAATGTCTGAAGGTTAAATGGTGGTGTAACATTATATATAAACTTGATTTTCTAGTCTATGTGAAAAAAATGGCACCGATTTTCAATGTCTGAATTGTACTAACAGTAAAGCACTTAGATAAGGACAGAAGATGTAAATGGATTTCAGACTATAATAAGACCTTGTGTCTGGAATGGAAATACTTTCCTCTGCTTTTGCTTGATTATGAGCTCTTTTAGTGCTAATGTGACATTTTAAGCCATTCACATAGAAAATGCACTAACTGCTTGATGAATAGAGGGACTTACTTCCAGTCACTGTTCCATTGTAACAGCTTTCAAATGAGGTCCATGATTTTGTGTATTTGTCCTCACATTGGCTCAAATTCAGTTTTTATTTCACATCCAGGAAATGATGTATACAGGGGTTCAGACAAACCAGAGTTTGAAAATTTAGTCTCCCAACCGTGAGTTCTCCACTGATGTGATCAATCTTCTATCTTCCTCTTTTGACTGGAATTTATCATCACTCAGAGCTGTTATTTATTTGAGTAAAGGGCTGAAATTCCTAGAAAATTGCTCCAATTTATTTTGCAGACTCACATAGATACCATGAAGGGAAGATGTGAGGGTCTGAGGGGGTACAGGACCCACATGCAGCCCTGACTTTCTGAATAGTTCCAGGCTCTTATGCAACTAAGTTTGAAATACAAATCTTTATAATGGACAAAAGCCTTCTCAGGTGCAGTTACTCTTAGTTGGCTTCTTTATGTCATGGCATATCAGATAAAAATCTGTGACTGAGTCTAAAATAAAAATAGTCATAATAATTTCTTTTGCTTTTTCTAGGTAACATTCAGGTTTCGTGGATTGATGACACATCAGCATTTGTATCGTTGAGCCAGCCAGAGCAAGTACAAATAGGTATGTGTTGTGGATTTACTTCAGCATTAAGACTTTAACTGGCTCCTGCAAAATGCTCTGGGCCAGCAGGGGCTGGGATTCCAATGGAAAACCACTGGCCTGCTCAGAGCAACTGGACTTCTGTAGCAGCAGCACACATGTGGTAGCAAAGACAGGACCAGACTGGGAGTTTTGTGTTTCGTTCTGTGATCCTCCAAGTACCTAAATCTATAGGTAGAGTAGTGCTGGTTTCTTCACTTGCTGCAGTATTTATTTGGGCTGTTTAGTGTTACTCTGCACAGACTTTTGTGGTCTTTGCCTCCAAATACCCTTTGGACTGATGCATTTAGATTGACTTACATTTGCAAGGAGCAAATGCAGAGAAGCCTTTGGTGCATTGCAGAACATATGCAGAATAATAGTGTCCAAAGAGCCTGGACTGCTAATGTGTCTACAGTCTGTTGCATGAACAATGTGCAGTCTCTTTGGACTTAGTTTTTAATTTTTTTTTTTTTGAACAATTGAAAATATTGCTGTTAGTTATGTGGGAAAGCAGTCTTGTTGGTGTGTGGGGGTTTTAGGTTGGGTTTGTTTGTGGTTTATGGATTTTATGTTGTTTTGGGGATGGTTTTATTTGTGTCTTGGAGTGTGTTTTTTTAAAGATTTTTGATGGAGTGTAGTTAAATCCACAAGCTCTTAGTGGTTTCTGTAGTTCTTTTGGGCATATATTTGAGGATTTACCCCTACTCTAACTTCAGGAAACAATGGCTGGAAATAGGCCATTGTACTGGGATATGTTCTGGAAGTGTCACCCCCTTTACTGAAGTGCTTGCATCCAATGCTGTGGAGCCAGTGAGAGCAGCAGTAGATGCAGCACTTCTGATTAACTGGTGACAATCTTGTTGCACTTTAAGACCTACCCAGGCAGAATTCCCACCATTAAGTTCTAAAAAGAAATAAAACAGATTAGAAAACCCCACTGAGTTCACCATCATCTACCCTTACTAAGCTCAAATAAAGAAGCTTTCAGGGTCTGGATGTACAATCAGGACATCTCTCTAATTCCTTATTAACATCCTGGGAGTGTTTATCATCCTTCCTCATACATTCATAGCTCTGCAGAGGATTTTGAGAGCTCATCTGCAGCCTCCTTACAGCAATTGCTCCTTAGCAGTGAGAGCCATTGTTTCTTCATCTATATATAGATTTAAGAATGAAATAACTTCTAATGAGAGGTTCCAGTAAAGAGTTATGTCAAATAAAGGCTTCCTAGATGCTGCTACAGTAAATTTCCCACTGCTGTCACCTCAGTTACTTATCCATTGTCTAAATGCTTGGCATATACATTATCACCACTACTTTTTCTTGTTGTCCTTTGTTTTGGTTTGGGGTTTTTTTGTTCTGTGGGGTGTTTTTTTTTTTTTTTTTTTTTTTTTTTTTTTTTTTTAATAGCAACTACATATTTTGAGAAGAACTGAATGTCTGCAGAATATTGAAACTGAATTTTTCTGGCACTGCTCTGTGTCTTTTTTTGTTCTTTGACAAGCAGGGAGGCTTGTTCTGTGGTCTACGTGCTGGGAAACGTGTTATTTGTTTGAAAGCTCAGGTGATTACAGTCTTTCATAGATTTTTATGAAATCAGGTTAGTAGAAATTCCTATACTGAAAGCAGTGAGCCAGCCAAGCTGATAAACTAAAGCAACCTCAATTACCAAAAATCGTGTGATTTTTTTACTGTAAAATTGCTTAAAATCCTTGATATTTTGTTGGTTTGGTTGGGTTTTTTTCCTGTAATAAATACATTATAATATCAATTCTGTTTCCACATCTTAAATTGTTTAATGAATTGTTTTGGTGATAAAAGTCACTGTTTGTACTTGTGATTTAGTGAGATGTGCTTAAGTGAGGAACCTAGAAAAAACTAATAACGTGGCTTGTTTTTTAACCTGTTTCTATAAATATCTGCATCTTCTGGACTTTATAAAAAGTCTTGGAGGACTGTGAAGCAATATGAATACAAGATGTTGCTATGGGTATACTTCTGTGCTTGCCTCTTAGAGAGGTTTCTGACTTTGAGCTGGTATTAATAGGTGTAGTTTAGAAAAAACAAGTGCAACAAGAACATCTATGGGACACAAATGGATCGAGGACATGAAAAGTGCATGGAAATGTCCCCTAAAGTGTTCAGATTTCCATTACAGAGGAGTCTTAAGTACTGTAAAAACATCCAGACTTGCTTTGCATCTTTCTAATAAGGAAATTCAGTGGGAAAAAGTGGTGAAAATGGGACTGGTTTTGTAATTACCTGCATGGAGTGTTAACTGATTTGGATCTATCAGATTTTGAAACCCTGTTCATATCTGGGAGGTGTCTCTATTTTTCTGTTCCAGCAGTGGTTCAAATGCTGAACCACTGTTAGTTGGGCTGAACTAAGATGAAGTTCAGAGACTTGAACAGCAGATCATTTAGAGACTGAGCTGCCATCCTCCCTTGATGTACACACTCAACACAACCAGCTGATGAATCTCCCTGGTTGCTTAACCATTTACCTCCAATGCCTTTTAATTTTGTTCAGCTTCATAGATGTTACAAGACAACTTGAAATATGATTTGTCTATTATGGCTAGTTTCGTGTAACTGTATCTAAGGGTAGTACTGAAATTGTTATAATTAATTACCATGCTTAACCTTTACAAATGACAGACCTCTCAAAATGTGCCACTGTGCATAAGCTGTTGCTGTGCTGTTTTGTTGTTTCTAACTCTCCTGGCTTCAGTATTTTACATGGGCTAAAAACTTGTTCATCAGTATCCTGGGAATGTGTCAGATTTCTCACAGATTCAAAAATCCTTTTTGAACGTGTAAGGAATAAAATATATCTCTTCATCCCCCAGAGCTCTATAAAACGCTGTGCCTGAGTTACATAATATCATGGATGGTAACCATCAAAACCTAGTCCAAAACTGATTGATAAAACATTGGCCCATAAGATTTTCTGTTTGTAAAGTATACATTTGATTAGCTAAATTTAGCTAATAAGCAGCTCTTCAAATTTCACAGGGTAATCAGTAGTGTTTATGTTGCCAGGGAGAATGTGCATTCCAGGGTTTTAATTGTTTAAGTGTTACCCTGAAGCACCTATGAATCTTTGCATAATATAAAAAGACTTGTTTGCTCTTCGACTTTATTTCCTCTGAAAAATAAGTAGGGAAAAGGGCAGTATTTATAGGCAATTTTGGAGCAGCTCCTAACTTTCTAACTGAATATGGCATGCTTTAAAACACACAAACCAGAAACCTTGGGAAACAAAGAGTCAAATGCCTTAAACGTCTCATTTTGCTGCTCATGATAATGTCCAAGAATCTTCACTTGAGTTGACTGTTCATGTGACTTGCACATTGGCAGTCTCTCAGATTTCTGATGAGTAGAAAAGGCTTGTTGTATACAATCATATTGCTGTCTGTGGCTTGAAGTGGAAGCTGCAGCAGGGGAGATGCTGAGGAGCAGTTGCAGTCACCCTGTCTGTGCAAGCTGGAGCTGACCCTTGCCAGAGGAAGGTTCTTGCTTTCCAGTGGGCTCTGTGCCCCTCCTGCTCTTGGGCTGCCACAATGTCATCTTAAAGCCAAAAACAGGTTTATGAAAGTGATGGTTTAGGTGGCTCTGATCTGAATTAACCTTTTGCAATATGCTGTGCTGTAAAATGATTTCAGGCTACAAGCACCTGAAAACTAAAATGGACAGTAAACACAGTGTATGTTCTGTTGGGATTTGCTGTTCAAAGTAGGTCATTAATAAGAATTTGTTAAATGGTTGATATTCCTTTAGTTGGACATCTGGGAGACAAAACTTCTGTTGCCAAGTTGCACTTCAAGTGGCATCAGCATTTCTGTCAAACATGAAGCATGGATTTGTTAAGTGTGTGGCAGGGATAAAACACTGTTAAAGCTGATGAACACAAGAAACTTCAGAACTAACTTTTGGCATACAGCTTCTGGCTCTTAAGATTTTTGTCTGCTAGATAAGTTTGCCTTTGGATGCTGTTCAGCTTTGTGTTTTTATAAGGCTGGCTTTTCATTTGGAGAGGTTAGTATGGGATAAGTGCTGTTTCAATGATCCTGTGACTTACAAGGGTCTAGACTTCATCCAGATAGACTGGAAATAATGGGGAAAATGGGAGAGACTTCACCTTGTCTTAATAAAAAACTGGATTTATTTGACAGTTTTGATGAATAAATCAGTGTAACTTGAAGTATTTGTGTTTCGGCCGCTTCAGGCTCTCAGAGTTTTGTGCAGTTAACTTTGTGAATCCTCAGTTCATGCTTTGGATCCATGTTAAGTTCTTGTTTCTCATGGTTTCCTTGAATGTTGTTTTGTCTGTTCAGGTTGCTGGTCCAAAAAGAACCTTGATACTTAAAGGGGAGATTCCTGTAGGTGTCTTTGCCCTTGACTCAAAGGGAGTCATTACAGCCCATCTAAAATGTACTCTTAAAAACCACTGGTGCTTGGAATAGGTTAATTTTTAAAACATGGGAAAGTGTTATAAGTATGTTTAAAGTTTTTAAAATGCTTGAAAATAGAATTGGGCTTCGGAGACATTTTATATGGTTATATGTTGATGAAAATAATGGACAAGTTTATCAGTGGTACCTCAAAATGCATCTAATTTATTTTCCCTTAGCAGACAGCTTGCACTTAATTCCCTTTACCTAAGGCTTAGGTGCATTTTAGTAACATCTAGTTTCTGATTATGAGTAACTTCTGCAATATTTTAAGACCAGTGGTTCAACTTCAGAGTAGTTTAACCTGAGAATCTTCCTGAGAATGTGTTTCTTGCTGTTTTAAAATGCAATAAATATACTTAACCTGAAATTTTAAATACGTGTGGAAAGCAACTGGTTGTCGTAAATGGCAAGCCCTGAAATAATGTTAAGTTATTCCATGTGTTGGTGCCCTGATACATGAGCTCATACAGAATTTAGTGTGTGCAGGATATCTTCTTCCTCTTGTTCCCTGCTTTTAGACAGCAGGGGAGCAATGGACTAAAGCAGGTGCAGCAGCTGAAATTGTGATGGCCTTTCAATGATTTGTGTTTAAATCATTCATCTTGCTGAACTTGTGAGTTTCTCAGACAGGGCTGGACTTTATGGTTTATTAGTGTTTTACTTTATTAGTAAGTTTACTAGAGAGCCTTCAACTTAGCATGAGTGCTTACCGCCACAATTTAAATATCTAAGAAGTATTTTGAGACTGTGTGTTTATCAGTCCCTCCTCACTGAATTTGGGGAAAGAGCACATACTAGATTGTGTATTGCCCAGAGTCTGCAAAATTACATTTCACATGACTGTGTTGTCAGCAATAAGTTAATGTGAATTTTTTGCTAGGTACATTCTGAAAGGAGGTTGTAGCCAGGTGAGGGTCGATCTTTTCTCCCAGGTAACAAATGATGGGACGAGGGGAAATGGCCTCCAGGTGCACCAGGAGAGGTTCAGATTGGATGTTAGGGGGAATTTCTTCACTGGAAGGGCTGTCAGGCATTGGAACAGGCTGCCCAGTGAAGCAGTGGAGTCATTATGCCTGGAGGTATTTAAGAGAGAGGGACCAGGTGGTTTGGAGCACATAAAATCAGCTGTGGGCCAGACCCTGTCCATTTCTGTCTGAAAGTCCTGCGGGTCTGAGCTCTCTGTGCTTGCAGCAATAGCAGACATGGAGACTTTCTGACTAGAATGGAAATGTTCTGAGCAGGTTATGTTTCTAACTTGTAGGTTCATAGATCTGAACATTTCACTAGCCATGCTGGGAGTTGAAATTCTCCAGTGTTTATTTAAAATCTGTAGTAAATGCAGGGATTGAGATGTGGTGGATTTCACCTTGTGTTGCTCAGGAATCTCAAGAGCAGCAGGAAAATG
This sequence comes from Sylvia atricapilla, assembly GCF_009819655.1. Lineage (NCBI taxonomy): Eukaryota > Metazoa > Chordata > Aves > Passeriformes > Sylviidae > Sylvia > Sylvia atricapilla. The sequence continues at coordinate 14,007,372 of NC_089154.1, forward strand.
AATTACTGGTTTTACAGTGGAACCTGTGGTATAAATCATATTAGAGATAGCTGTTTTACAACTTCCAGCATTACTGATGTGGAATTAAGAGAACAGATGATAGACTGCCTTCGAGGTGCCTGCAGCCATATTTTTTTCTCATTAGCTAATAAATAAGCAAAACAAAAAAACCCACCCCAAACCCAAAATGCACTTTGTACTCTGTAAGTTTGAATAGGGGTTTTTCTTAACCTTGGAAGTCTTGTGACTACCTTTTCATTTGATTTGGATTTTTTGAAATGAGTTGAAACAAAAACTGTGAAATGTATTAATTACTGAGATAATTAACAGGGTGCAAAGGTTAAGTAGCTTGAATTCTTTTGGTAATTAAATAACTTCATCTGTAAGGGAGTTAAAGCCCTTTATAACATTCTATATATGTGTGCATAGCATGAAATATCTCACTGGACTTACATTATCATCTCTGTTCTTTGTTGAGGAAAATATTTTAAGTTTTGCATAAAGATCCTTCCTCTTTCTTTGGCATGTGTTGTACTTAGCACTTTATCTTCCTTCTGTAAAACCATTTTCTTTCAGATCACCTCTCCATTTCCCCCTGTTCTCCATCATGGAGGTTCAAAGCCTCATTTAGGTTTGCTCTCCAAGTTGCCATCCTCTTTTGCAAGGTGAAGAGCTGCTTTGTCCCTGCATTGATACTGCTCCTTGCTCTGCTGAGAGAACAACCTCTGTACAGTGCTCTTTTATTTAGGGTCTGTGTAGGCACCTTCTATCTTCAGCTGATACAGGAGAGGAAAAGGGAGGGCAGCACTGTGTCCAAATTGGTGTTATCAGTTTGGGTGCAGCCTGCAGATAGTTGCTGTTATCAATTATATTTTAGAGACCCTCGTCCAGCTAATTAGTCATGTGTGTTAACATTTTGATGCCTTGCGGCAGAAATTGTCCCATATGCTTCAGTCTCAAAGACTGAAAACTCTATATAGGCTAACAAAAGGGGCCATTAATGTAATATTGACAAATTCACTCATATTATACAAAATATAGTTGAATTCTGCTTAGACCTTGATGATGTCCATGGATATAGGATCATGTACTGTTTCTTTAGGATATATGGCTTCTCTGGGGATATGCTTGTATATTTGCTGTGGAGGAATTCAGCTCTGAATGTTCTGCAGGGGACAATTCCATTTAGGGTAATTTAAAACATGCCCTCTAATTTGGGATGTTGAGTCTTCTGCTTTTTGTTGGTAAAATAGGCACACAGCAACTGCTGCTCCCACTCCTGAATTTTACTTTGAGATACTGGACTATGCATGTGCACTTGTGTCATCATGGCAAACTTCTGGATTGTTACATGTGGCATGAATAGCCCTAGTAGTCATTAAATAAGGCTGTGGAACAATCTGGTGAGTATTGATAGTAAAACAAAATCCTGACTTAGCTACTTAGTAATTGCACACTGTTGCTCTGGTTGAGGCAGTGGTTCCATGTTTTAAGTAGAACGTGATCAGATATGATTAATGCCAAGGTCACTTAAAGGCTTCACAAGTGAAATTCAGTATTTCATAAGCTTAAGTTTTTAGTATTTTAGTATTTAATTTAATCTGTATAGCTCTGTGTGTTCTTTGTATTTATATGTTGTGGCTTTTCTTTTACCTACACAGTTCACCAACACATTTCTCTATTTATTAGAAGACTTAATATTGTCAGTGGCCATCTGTCAGGATGTTGCTGTGCAAAAAAGCAAGGACTTGGCAAAAGGATATCTTTGTACACATTCCTCTTGGACCATTCAATGACAGTCAGCCTGTTTGATGGCTTCCCTAATAACGAGGGAAGGTGCTGTCCTCTAGAAATGCTTTTCCTAAAATAATTTGCAGTTACTGTTATTCTGCTATGAGATAGGAACTTTAGGGCTGCAATTAATGTGAAATGCAGCCATGTGGTGTTGGTCACTAGGTCAGGTTTCTCACAGAAAGATTTGTCTCATCTCTTACAATTTAAAGAAATAAGTCAATAGCCCCCCTGAGTTCTCTTCAGTTTTTTAGAATTCACAGGGCACTCTCGCAGTGCATTGCTTCTGTTGGGAGTGCAGAACAACCTGATTGTATTTGCTTCATTCAGCAATATGGACAGCATACATCCAGAAAGCATCAGAGAAAATGTATTAAACTCTTACAGGGAGCTGCTCTTCGAGCCTGTGAAAGATTGATTTATCTGTGTGGCTCCTTAGACTTCTTCATATGCCTTCATTTCAGTTTTTCACTGATGAACCATGAATTATTATTATTATTCAGCATGAAACATTTTATATTAATACATATGCTGTATATGTATATACATATATTTGTGCACATAGGAATGGGTTGCTGTAAAATACCTGCCTTATTTCAAGAAAGCAGAGTTGTCTTTGTATAAAAATACTGACTCTTGTGCAGATTTATTTTAGAATTATCTTTAGGCCTCAAATGATTTGTTTTTCTTCCTTAAAAAAGGGCTGAGTTTGCTTGGGAATTAAATAGCAGACTCATAACTTCGGTTCATAGCTTGTAGCAAAACAAATAATGTTATTGTATTTTAACAAATGAGTATGTATCAGATGATCCATGGTAACTTTGTGCTTGATTTTAGCAAGTAAAAACATGCTTGAGTTTAACTAAACAAATTTTACCCCGAGGAATGTTGGCTGGCATGCAGTAAAGTCCAGTGAGCCTTATTAATTCATTCATGATGTCTGTCCCATAACTCCATGGACAATAAATATTGTCCTAATTCTTACGAACAGATCCTGTAACTTTGCAGTTCAAAACAAATATAAGGGAAGTGAAAGGAGGTATGTCTGATACTCCTTGGTTAGTGCAACAATCTCGTGGGGCTGTTAATCATAACTACTGCTATCTATACTTGGGACTAAAATTAGTCAACATTCTTGCCTGGTTTTAGATACATTGCAACAGCAGCATCTAGATCCCATGGCAGGTACTCTAGGTATCTCATTTCACTGTTACACAGCAAATGCACAGGATGGACAATCCATCCTGAAAGAGGAGAAAAAACCACATCCACCCATCTTCCTCACCTTGTCTGAAATTTGGTGTTGGAGCTTGCCATCTCTAGTGCTTGCACCGGGGGTAGCACAGTACAACAGCTCGGCTAGAATCCAGAAATGGGATATGCATCTGAAATGGCTCTAAAAAAATTGCCAACACAAAATAAAATCAGCATTTTGTCTCCACTACAATTGCAGTCTTTTAAAATGTGCGGAAAAGCAATCTGAGGTTTGAGGGTGGGTTTTTTGTTTTGTTTTGTTTACATTTAAACTGGTTTACTGGGTGGTTTACAATACTTCCTTTCAGAGAGCTAGGCTGAAAGCTGCAGAAGACACCAGTTGACAGTCAGTTTAATTTGCTGATTCATCTGTTTCAGGGATGGCGTCAGGCCAGGTCTTGGCTCATACACTAAGGGCTGAGAGCTGTGAAGATGCTGGGACTTGAAGGAATGTTGTTAAATTGTTACTGAGTGGAGGCAGTGAAAGTTTTTTTTTTTCTTTAGTTTTAAGCCGCTTCTAATTTTGCATTGACAGAAATCTTTCTACCTTGAACTTGAAGTCTTTTTTGGTTAAAGGGAGATTAGACATTAGAAGGATACAAGGATGGAACAGCTGGCTATTAGTTAAGTGCTTCTTCCATGGATATCTTGTGCAACCAAAAATGCAGCTCAAATAAGCTTATGTTTCACAGCAATCAAACAGAGTTTTGGCACAGGCTTTGCAAATGTCGTCTTTTCCTGGCAGACTTGCAAAATAAACCTGCTGGGTTAAGTAATGAGACTAAAAGGGAAAAAATCCAGGAAATCTTTTCTTGCCAACAAGCAATCTGGAAGAGGGTTACGACTGAAGAATTGATCGTTTCTAATTTAAAAGAAACATCTTAAGTAGATTTAACTCTTTTTGCACAAAGTCTGACTTTGAGAAGAGCTTTGAGCATCTAGTTCAGACATTGTGACTTCTAGAGAATATGGCATTTTGGGTTTGTTTTGGTTTGTTTTTTTAATTGCTAACAATGGAACTAGAAATTGTTTTATGAACAGAACAAAATAGTTTGCAGCCTTCTGCTTTTCAGAACAAGCTATTTCAGTATAGGGCATGCTGTCATTTAAGTGTTGTGTATATAATAATCATTCTCCTTCTCCATAGCTGTAAACACCAGCCGGTATGCTGAAAGCTATAGGATCCAGACATATGCAGAATATGTGGAGAAAAAACATGAAGAAAAACAAGCCAAGAGAAAATGTACAGAAGATAGTTGGAAGGAGATGGAGAGGAAGAGGTTAAAAACCCAGTGCACACCTTACGTTTCCCAGAGTCGATATTACTGTGTTAACAGGTGAGACTGCTCTGCCAGCTGGTGTTCTTGCTGCATTTCTGTCTAAAATCTAGCAGTTTTCAGGTAGTTCTTAACTAATACAGGATGTTTTTCTGTATGTATATCTTTGCACGTAAATCAGTCGTGGTACATGAGCTGTCACGAGATGATAGGTAAAGGAACAGAGGGAATTCCATCACGAATGTGATCAGACAGATTTTTAAATGCTGAGATCTCGAGGGCAGGTCACATCACAGCTTCTGAGCTGATGTAGCAGCACCACTTCTTTTAAGGAAAATTTAAAAATCATCTTCTTTATTCCTATGACACTTGTGAATGGCTTGTGTCACGTGGACACTTCGTTGTCATCGTATATCCTTGTAGAGACAGTGCTGGTTTTGGGCTGACTTTCCATGGTGATAATAGTGGTGTGTGTGTTTCTTGTTCCACTTGTTTATATATCTTGTTTACCCACTGATATTAATGACAAGGTTTGGATATGATGGTAACAGGCAGCTTCTTTCTCAGTCATCTGTGTAGCTGAGCATGTGAAGAGTATTTTAGTGTTAATATAATTGTATAAATAACCCATCAATTATCTGTTCTTCCTCCTGCGTTCTGCACTTTCTACCAATTCTATCAATTTCTATCAATTCTGTATGAAAATAAGTTTGAGTGGAGTACATAAGCTACATTTCTCTAAGCAGATGTTTTGGGGGGTTTTCTGTCCTTTTCCTCCCTGCCCTGTGGTTACACAACCCAAATTTGGTGGTCATAAAACCAGTACTGAGGTATTTCTGCTTTATCTTTCTTGGAAATGCTCCATTAAGTTCTAGTTCTCATTACATCTTCCTGTAAATGTTAATCTGTCCTGTAACAAATTCGCTAAACTCACTCTGTTCTTCTCATGACCTTACCATTTTGCAGGTGTGTGTTTTGGCAAGCTGTCAGATGTTCATGCCTTTTGTCATGGTTGGAATTCTAAATGTGTTATAGACGTGTTTGATTCAAAAAAGCATATGGAAGAAGCTGATGATACAACCCGTATCAAATGGAGTTAGTTTAATTGAACTGTTGTACTCAGGAATCCTGGGGAGGATTCCTCATGCTGGGAGGAGATGAGGAGCTTTTAGGATTGTCATGGCACCAGCGTGCACGTGGCTGAGCTCTGTTACTAAGGTGGCAGACTATTAAATAGTCTGGAAATACTTTCTGCACCCTGAGTTTGCTGCAGAGAAACACTGAAAGTTTTGTTCCTGCCAGAGAAAGTGTCTCCTCTCAAGGAATGTTGGAGTTTGGGTACCTCACAGGCTCCAGGCAGATGGTAACAGTGGCACAAAGCTGAAGTGCAGGAATCTGATTTGCTGTTGTCTTGCAAGGAAATTTAACATCCAGCACAAATGTGTAATTTGGAAAACTGCTGAACGAAATTCTTTCCCTTAAAGTTTGACATACCTCAGTGAGTTTTTTGCTTAAGCACTTACTCTGCCTGAAGATTCTTCATATATTTTTTTCATCTAGTGTTGTAGAATTCTACAAGAAGTAGCTTTTTGTTTTCAGGTGATCAACATTTTGATAGCCTTAGTAGCAGCCTTTATTTTGTTGACAGATCTTTTGTAATTAATGTTACATAATTTTTTGTACTCCTATTATTCCATTAATAAAGCCATTTGGTTCTGTCCCAAATTCTCTCTCCTGCAGGTCTTTTGACATGTTTTTCTTAATTAAATTTTATTTGTTACTAGTTATATTGAATTCTTTTGTCAATTTATACTTTGCAAATGCTTCTTCTGAAGTGTCATCTGGTTAGATAGAATGTGGAACTGCAAACCACAGTCTTTGATTTCACTCAAGACAAACACTTTTTCTTTCTCTGGACAAAGGTATATAAAAATATTTATACCAAAAGGTATATAAAGTTTTTCTATTTTTATCTACTGTATGCAATAACTTTGGTATAAAGTATAATATCAATATTTATATAAGCAGTCAGGACAAATAGGTATGTGTGCATGTGTATTTGTCCAGATTAGCTGAGCTGAGCACTCAGCACTGTGATGTATCCAGCAGCTGATCCCTTATAATAGCTTCATGTTACTACATCCTTTATTTATTTATTATTTAATAAGCTTGCTGCATCAGCTTCTGCCAAGGAGCACAGCTGCAGGATGGCAGTTTGTCTCCATGATGACAATGTGGCCTGGCTTCTTTCTCATGCAGTAAAGAAGTTGTTGAGTATTTCTCGTAAGGAACTTTTATCTTAAATTGATGGATTGATAAATAATGTGACAAAGGTTCTTTAATTCTTGTCTTGTTGATAAAACTGCGGTCCTGTGTTGTAGAGGATACAGGAGTATCTGTAGAAAATACTTCAGAAAATAAAGTTTAGTAGTATTAATAGCAGTCACAAGATAAAATTATTTATAGTTAATATATATCCCTTGCATATAACTTAATACTACTGTTAAATATAAAAATTTATTTCAATGCAAATATGCCTAATTATTAATGTAAGATGGAGAAGTAGAGGAAAAACTGCTGCATTTGAAAAAACTTCAAGTAGTAAATAAGATCCTCTTGTCCAAATCTGTTGCTATTCAGAACACACTTAGGAAACAGATGGAACTGGCTATGTTGTGCTTAGCAAATTACTGCCTGCCAGCTCTGCCATGACTGTTAAATGCATGGCTTTAGGAGCTTTTCCTTAGCAAAATAGTGTTAAACCATAGCAGGAAAAGTCAAATAGGATGTGCTCTGTGGAAAACTAGGTACCTTGCTCTGTTTGTACTGATCATCTTCTGGAAATAGTAAAATAGAATAAGAGCTATGGCAAAAGACTCACATGAAATACAAAAAGGGATACATCACTTTGCCTTACAGACATTCTACCTAAAACTATCAGTGCTGCATCTTCTGTCAAGTCAAGGGTGCTGTTGGTAGCACCACTTCCTTGAATGTCTTCATTTTGCCAAGGATTATCTAATTTTTGAAACATGCAAGTGTTTCTGCTGATGATTCTTATCTTATTCTGATGAATATAAAATAAAATAAAAAATTTGGGAGAAAGGAAGACAATGATTCTTCATTATAAAGCATGTTCAGTTTGTATTTTGTGCTGCCACTTTTTGGTGGTGGGTTTTTTTTTTCCCCCTTAAGGTATCTGCAGGAGGACTAAGAGGCCTAAAATTAATTTTTACGTTGTTCTTTAGTTCTCAGCTAAATGTGCGCTGAAGGTCAAGAACTTGTTTCTTTTTAATTGCAATAGCTTCACAGGACTTATGGGAAAAAAAATTAAATTCAGCCATAAGACCATTCAAGAAGGGATCTTCTTCCTACAGTGAGTGCAAGTTCCTTTCTGAATGCTGAAGAAATCCTGGAATCATAATTTATGGCTCCTGAGGTTTTTATTCCTAATGTATTTTTCAGAATGGCTTTCCCTAAAGTAGAATTCTTACAAGTTTTTCTGAACTATATTTAAAAAAAAATAGTAGTTTTTCATTTCCTAAATGCTCCTTCTTCCCTAGATTTTTTTTCCAACCCTAGTTTTTGCCTGTTTTGCAATACTGAAGTGTGTACATAGGATTAACAGTTCTACCCAGCTTTTTTATTGGTGGTAGTTGGTGGTATGACTCAAAATGATGGTTTGTAAGGAATCATGCAAGAAGGCCTTCTGTGTGTGAATGTTTGGAGGAAAAACCAGCTATTCATCAAAGTAAATGGTGTTTGTGCTCCTAAAGTGGAAGTAAGAGCATGAGATGTAATCATATGTTTCATCTTTGTTTATTGCCTTTGGACATCCCAGACAGACTCTGTTTTAAGTTGCAAAATGTTCAGCTGAAAAAATTCCATTTCAAAGCCAAAACTATACTGCAAAATTTAACAGTTCTTCCTTTAGCTGAAACCTTACTGAAGCACTGTAATTCACTGCTGTTGATTAAAAAGAAAAAAATGTACCTTGTAAAGCTTTGTTTTTTAACTTAGTATTAATATTTATTTAACTCAGGCAATAGAACATGGTTTAGATGCATTCAGCCATGTTGTGTAGTTCTAATTAAAAAATAAAAGTTCATAAATCTAAAAACCCTTTTTAAAATTGGTTGTTCTAAAAGCATTATATTAGACATTTTAGTAGCTGGTGTTTACATATCTAGAGGTTCATAATGGGAACTGGTTTTTAATTAGCCCCTTTGCTACTGCATTCTCTTTTATACTCATGCTAATTTGATTTTAATATTGTCATTTGTCTTTTAAGGAAATTTAACAATAGCATTTCAGTGGAACAAAAGCCTGTGCAAGGTTATTTCAGTGTGTGCTGAATGGAATGGAGCTCTGAGTTCATTTTTTTTCTGTGTTAGTCAGACTTCATTCAAATGCTGCTAATGAAATGAGTGTGCAATTTTTTGTGCTTTTTATTTTACTGGCTTCAGGAATAAGAGGACTCTGCACTTGAAAGCTGGATTCAAAGTTTATATATGGAGCTTAATGGTTTTCTCTACCTTTATACAGAAATTAAAACTGCCTGTAGTTCCAGGATGAAGTTAGCACGTAGATTCCTTCTATTTCACGTTGTGGATTTGAGGCTTCAGTTGTGCATGATTTGGTGTCTATTGACAGTGCTTTAAAGAGCTTGCATATATGAGAATAAAATGTAAAACCATGCAGGGATAGAGAACTGGTTTAATTACATTTCAGATGAGTGATCTCATCAGAATAGCAGCTGAGACCTTGATAGTACAAAGAATGAACACCTTGATCTACACAGGATTGGATTAGATAGCAAATTTATGGAGTTTTGTAATTAAGCCAGATCTTTCAGATAATCTAATTTCACGGTACACCATTTACAAGAGTTTATTTTTCTACCTTCCTAGGTGTTAATAGGTGTACAACAACGTGTACTTATGTAACAGTTAGTCTTGACTTTTTCATGGTTTTCCTTCTTCTGTGTTCAGTTTTACAGGCACCAGTACAGTGGGAAAGAGAAGCATGAGTCCTATCGAGGAAGAAACTGGTTCTGATGATATGGAAGAGGGAGAAGGCCAAGATCCAGAAAATGATCAGACAGACTCCTGTGCAGAATCTCTTCCAGATGGTAAAAAGAGAGCCAAAAAGTTGAAAAAGATCAAGACAGAACAAGTTCCAGCAGGTAAGTGCAATGTTCATGCACATGGTTTTTTGTTCTGTTTGAGAATGTTCTAGGCCTCAACAGAACTGAAATTCTTTGCTTGGAAATCTTCACTTCTAGGAGTAACTTACTCCATTACCTTCCAAGTTCTCCTTGAAACTGAAGACTGCACCATATAAAAATTGTAAAAAAAACTCAACAAGCAAACCCAAAACAACGTGAAAAAGCAAAGAGCTCACTCTAAGCCAAAACACTCACAACCAACCAAACCCCAACCTGACACCACCCAAAGGAATCAGAATGTGGTTGATTTATTACTTTTGTTTACTTTCTCCCTTAAAATAAAGCTTTTTGAATATTTTTTTTAGGTATTCCTAATTTTTTTTTTAATGTGGCTTTGTAGTTAAGGTTACTCAATGTGTTTTGCATATCATAAGCAAAATTGAAGGCATTCTCTTCTGATACATGCATGAATACATTCAGTGTTCTGTGTGGTGTTTGTAACCATAACCTTTACTGTGCTTTATTTGGCTGAAGACTTTTCACCTAGGGTTGGTGTGAAGGTAGGTGTTTTCAGATTTTAATACCTATATATTTTTTAGCCAGAATACTCAGAACTGACTATCTGGCTAAATGCAGGCAGGTTACAATCAGATGATGATGTTACACCTTGTAATTTTTGCTGTTTCGTGAGTTATTGCAGCTTGTACAAGAAAAGTAAATAACTAACCTTAGGTCACATGAATTGAAGCACCAAAAGATTTTATGTTTCTTGATCTATTTCTTGTTGATTCTATTTCAAAGTTAGTTAATAATTTCTTGCAGAAATTGGACTGTAATAAAAATTAAATAGTATCTTAATTTGGTCCAGATGACCTTACCATATTAGTCATCTGGAGCACTGCCTGCATTGAAGTATATTCAAATATTCATAATTAAAGCTTCATTACAGCTGCACTAGCAGCTTTTATCCAGAAAGTGGTATTGTACACCAGGCATCCTTTCTCCTGACTTAATAGAGTATAATCTTTCTTAGCTGATTCAAAAGCTGTGCTTGGAAATAGTTTTCTTTTTATTCAGTAGGGCAGTTGGGGCATGTAAGCAAATTCAAAATGAAAAGAATATCTGTGGTAATTCAGAGTATAAAATTCAGGCTCTGTGTTTGGCATTATAGGAGTATGTGTTATTGGTATTAATGATTCATCTTTATTCTCCAATTAATTTGGGGTGGAAATATTCTTCCCTGTCTTAACAACCTAAATAAAAATAACAACAAGTACACTTGGGAAAATAGCATTTAACTTTATCATCCCAGTAATTGCAAAACCAAAATTACCTAATTACTAGGGTTCAAAATACAGTATTTACCATTTATGTAAGAAACCTGAAATTAGCCTTTTTTTTCCCCCCCTTTTTTTTTTGTAGGTACCTATTCATAAACAGTCTCTTGGTTTCTCTTTGTAAATACTGACTTGCCAGTAATGTATCTAGAACCTCCCTCTATAGGAAAATATGTCCTAATATCCTCTGAAAGAACAACAACAAAAAAAAAAAAATCTTGATTTAATTTTTTATTCCATGATTCTGTCTTCTAGGAAGCCTCACAACTAGATCCACTGGAATTTTTGAGGTCCCTGAAACATGGTAGGAAACAACTGCCTTAACAAGTGGAGTTGGTTGAAAGCAGTTGAGAGGATGCACCTCTTGGAAGCCATACTTTATTTAAATAAAGTGGTGTTAACAAAGCAGTATGTGTCCTGAAAATCAGTTTAATTATTTTAAACTGTTTCTTGAACAATCACTGTCAGATTTACTCGTGTGTATATCACCTAGTTCATGACTTGTCGTTGATCCTGTGAAATCCTTGCTGTTGTAACTGATGTTAGGTTTAAGAAGCAAGCCTCAGTGTCCTTTGGTCACCTCCTTTGGCATGCTGGCTGTGAACTGTACAAGAACTGGCACTGTGATTTTGTGCTAGGCTGTTTCCTCTGCTTGGGGAGTTACCACAGCTCTCCTAATATTTAGCTCTTTTTCCAGGCAGCATCAGTTTGCTGTCAGCATTCTAGAAACAGGTAGAACTGCAGTTTCACATACTGCTTTCTACCTGTTACTTTAACCAGGAACATATTTTGAATTTCTGTTCTCTACCCCCAGTGCAGGTGGTATTTATCTAAACACCAGCCTTCCACATACCTTATCCTTTCAAAAAAACTGTTACTTAAAAGTTTATCAAACGTTAATTTCCTGGTGGGAGGTAGTTTTTGTTTTCACATCTGTCATTTCCACTTTTAAATCCTGATTTTGTAAAAAATGTTTTTTGGTACCTGTGATAAACCTGCTAACTGCACCAGCCCTTTATTTGTTTAAAAGAGGATCTGCATTGGTAGATTTCAGAAAATGTTTGATATTTAAATTTTTGTATCATGGAAATAAAACCAAAATATGTATTTCCATAACATGAAAATTAAAGACATTTTCTTAGGAACTGGTTTGGTTTTATTTATTAAAATCTGAAATTGTTTGAGTGAGATTTTTTTTTCTTTCTTCCTAATATAACAATTTTTTGTTGTCTTGTGAGTAGCAGACCCTTTTGTTCTGTGGACTGTTTTCAAGATATTTGTGAAATGTGACCAAGAAAAGCAAGCCTATTGTCATAAGATTTAAATTGCTGTGTATTTCCCTTGGAGGGGTGAAAACAAAAGAATTCCACAAATCAGCAAGTTCGGAACCATTTCTGTGGAAGAGTGAAACATTAAAAAGGCTTCATCATCTAATGTTTACATCAGAGTGGGAACCACAGTAATTTATACATGGAATAACCTGTTTGAAGGTATGTCAAAATTCGTAGGTTTATAAGGGATTGTGAACATGCATTGCAAAGGGGAAAATCATTTCAAGATGTTAAACATGAAATATTGCATTTCTAACCTTAGAATGCTCCCAGAAGTACTATAATAAAATTGTTTAATAGCAGCTCCATCATCATATTCTCACACTAAAATGTGGGAAAGATGACTTGCTATTAGTGATGCAAGGGAAAATTTGTAACTAACTCTTCTGCTCTCAAGGATCCAGAGACTTTTCTTCCCCAAGACTCACGACCTTAGGACTTACATCACTTACATAATTTTCGTCTTGAGTATCCAAAGCAATTGTAAATTTAGTTCTCAGAATATGTGCAACACCTAATAAGAGTTGCGTGGAGTACTCCTCTCTCCTTGAGGTGGTTCAGGTAAATCACTCGCTGTTCTATCCTAATGTTGGAGTGAGTTATTAACTGTATATCCTAAAGAATTGGCATAGTGTGATTTGGGACAGAGCTTGTGATGACAGAAGGGTACAGAAGTGTTTAAAGGGGTTGTCAGAAGTATGGGTTAAGGGACGAGGAAATAGCTGCTCAAGAGACACAGGGCCAGGCTGTGCCAGAGAATCCTCCTGCAGTCTGTACCCCGAGGATATTGGGATCTCCTTTACTCTTGAACACCAATGCTTACCGACCTGCAGGGAAAATGTAAGTCTTAATTACATTACAATACAATCCCTTCAGACTTGTTTCTTTAGAGCAGGCGACATCCAAAAGTCTCTGCAATACAGAGGTTAACATACCCACTGCTTCTGTGCACCTCCTCTCGGCTGTCACTTTGAGAGGCTGGATGTTACTGATCTCTATCACTAATTAATACTGCTTGAGAGAACAGGGTTCTTGCATGCCCTAGTCTTGTTGTGTGTTTGATTTTAGCCCTCTGGGTGAGCTGCTAAACTGTGCTGGCTGTGGCTGTAACCTTTCTGACACAGTTTGGGTGTTGTCCTGGGCAGGATCTGTGGGCACTCACCCTGCCCCAGACCTCACTTTTGTGTGGGATTTGCTCCCCTTAAGTCGTTAATTCTAGGAGGGAAAGAATGTAGCTTAAATGAGATCCACATTTATTCCATAATGTCTGTTTAAAATATGTGCGCAGAATTAGTTTTTGGGAAAGCAAAGCTGTCATCACTAGCTGTGATGGCTCTGGGCCTTGCTGCCGGCCGGGGCTTTGTGCTGCTAGCGGCTCCAGAGGTCAGTGGATCACAGAATATCCTCAAGATCTCGAGTCCAGCTGCTGGGTAGCCGCAGTGTGTCCCCGATAGTGTCCCCGATAATGTCCAAGTTAATGTCCCCGCTGTGTCCCCGATAATGTCCCCGCTGTGTCCCCGCTGTCGCGGCTCCCCTCAGGGCCGGGCGGGCACCGGGGCCGGGCCGCCGCCTCTCCCTCAGCTCTCCGCCGCCCTGAGGGTTTGTGTCTGTGCCTTTCTCGGTGGGAAGGAGCCGGCAGCACCGTGTCCTCGGCAGTGCTGGGTGTCACATTGTCCCCGGCAGCCGTGTGGCCGCTGTGGCCGGCCCGGGCAGCGCGGAACCGGCCGCGCCTCGCCGCCCGCTCTGAGGGGAGCCTGAGGGCGGCCGCGGAGGGGAAAGGTGACAGGGTATAGACGTGCTGCAAGGAGGCGTTGGAGGATTGAGGGGTTGCCTTGAGAAAATGAAGGGATTTTGTCAGAAGTGTTTGAACAAAAACACTTGAACAAAAAGCGTAGGCCTGGATGTGGGAACTACTGTGGAGAAGCGTGAGGGAGGTGAGCCCGCCACAGCAGAGGAGCCAGAACCGGTTTATTTTTCTGGAATTTAGACTTGACAGTGATAATTTATCTGTGGTGATGGAGTGCTTCAGTGTTCGCCTCAGAAAGCACACTAAAACGGTATTTGAAATAATTATTTTCAAATTAATTTCAAGCATTAATGGGTGAGAAGTGTTAACGAGTCCAAATGCCCAGGGCTGCAGCACAGGATGTAGGAAGGTGCTGGTAAATGAGAAATAGAGATAATTGTATAGCATAAACTAAGGGAAGAGTGTGGGTGTCCCTAAAACATGGATTTGAATGGGCACAGGTAAGAGACTGAATGAATGTTATATGAAATTGAGATTGCTGGGAGTGCAATGGCCTGTTCTTGGTCTCAGATTTGAGCTTATGCTTTGGAGCAAAAAGTTAAAAGCTTCAGATGATTTAGATGGAGACCTACATTTATTATGGAACCAGTGGTAAAACTAAGAGAGAGATAGAAAGCTAAAACTTCTGATGATTGTGGGGAAAAAAGTGAATGTTGTAATTCTTTCTTTCTTTAAACTTTCGAGTTCTGTCACGGTGCCCAGAAAATGTCTGGTACCCTGGATGTGTTCACTGTCCTTAAATCATGGTAAATGTAATGCAGACAAAAATGTCCTTTGCAATTCAGTGTTGGAGCAGAAAGAAGAATCCTGACAATCAAAAGTTCTTGGCTTCCAAAGTGTTTAGACTACTGCCAGCTGAGCAGATGTGTACATTGAAGAAGATTCCTCTAGTTACTCCACAGTCCATTTAGTAAATTAATAAGTATTTGCTTGTTGGTATTGTACTGTTAGAGCTTTAAACATACACTGAACCAACACTCCCTGTGTGTTTTACAGATGTACAGCCACATGTGCATTGGATGAGGAGCAATAGATGGTTAGTCTGAGTTTTATAGGCTCAGGGTATTCATAACTTAGGGTGTTCTTTTTGGTTTAACAGGTCTGCAAGAAGCTCGTCTAAAGAATATTTTTTCTCATCACAGTAATTATTGGCAGCCACGTGTTTCCATGAGTGCTATAGCAGATCACAAGTCAGTCCCAGCTCAAGGCAAACTCGGATGGAACACATCTCTTCAGAAATGCAGTACAGAAAACATTCAGCCAAAGTGGGAAAACTTAGATTTCCCTGTGCTTATGTTCATTTCCTAAAGGAGCTGATAGTTGTATTTGTACATGAGCAGTCTGCCAGTTTTGCAAACACTGTTGTGGTTTCTGAGTGACCCTGTATGATGGGGTTGGTGGTGGTGTGCAGCACAACATGAAAGTCTGGAGGTTGTGGCTGTGCTGAGCCACTTGAACCCTAATCTGTGACCTCTTTTCAACCCATCAAGTGACAGAAAATACAGTTGCATTAAAGATGATTGCTAAAAAAAAACTTTGGAGTTACCAATTCCGTTTATAAGCCTCAAAAGATTTGCACTGTTACTGAGGTAAGGATGGCTATTTTATTTGATTCTAAATATGTATTGTAACTTTGAATATTTATTTCAAATGAGATTTTAAACTTAGAACGTTTAAAATTACTGAACATGTTTAGTTCATGTGTATATTTAGGGGTGAGGGGTTTTTTTATTTGTTCTTTTCTTCAATTAGATGTTAGGTGACTTAATTGTAGGATGATTCTTACTTCAAAAATAGGTCTGCTCCAAGTATATGTGTCTACCATTTAAATTTTTTGCATTAGGGGAAGTTGCTTGCCTCATCTGCAATAAATAACTGATACATGTTTGCTAACAACACCACAGTAATTTAAAACTGACCCTCCATTCTGTTTAGAAAAGGTCTACACTTCAGCCTTTCCTTTCAATTCTCTCATATGCTCGATTTAATTTCAGTTATCCGATTTTTGATGTGCTGTTGAGAGGCTGCCAGTTACCATTAGAAACTTACTAAAATGGTGTAGAGCTGCTGAAAGTGGAAATAATAGTTCAGTTGTTTGCTCCTGTGCTGAGTGTGTTGTCTTCAATGAATAATGCAGTGTTGCAAAGAGATGATTTGCCAGAGAATTTCCCCTCACTGTTACTGGACTCCCTCACCCGTAGACTAATAACCCTTTCTGCTGGGTTGTGCCATGCTCCCCTGGGGTTTTACAGTAATTGTTACTAAAACTGATTAAAAGATGGTGCTACTAAATGATGAGTCTGTGAAGAAGTTAATGGGAACTGGCAAATTTGAGGAGGTAAATGAGGAGTTGCTTGAAATGTTTAATATTCCACGCTCATAGAACACGTCACTGTATTTTTAGTATTTCAATCAGGTTTCTTAATTGTAGTAAATTCTTCTGTCTCATAGAGGGTGCAGCTCTAAGGTGTTCTGAGGTGTTTAAAACATCTTAATAATAATTTCTAGTGGATATTTGCAGTGATGCACAGAGGAATTTTTGAGACTCACACCTTTGGTTTTAATCAGGTCCAAGAACAGGAATTTAACATCTAATTGTTCATTTAATTCACGTCTAACATGAAATTTGGGTTGAGGATGTGTCTAAAAAAAATAGAGAATCAGTGGCAGAATCACTCATTTAATACCTTTTAGCCTTTTTATACCTTCCTTTTGCTTTTTGAAGAAAAACTAGAAGAACTACACTAAATAGAAACTAAATACAAAAATATTTTGGACTGATGGTTTTAGCAAATACCTCTTCTCCTTACAGATATTCTGAAAGATATTTTGAAACCTTATGGTGACAGTAGCAATAAGTCAATTCAGGATGAGTACTAGCACATACTAAAATCTAAATTAATGTAGTTTATCCTAAAAAAATTATAGTGGCAGCTACACGAGCTCTACAAAACTGTTGGATTTCTAAGAAGACTAAAGAATAGAATATTTCTCAATTTAGTATATTTCCATACTAGTAGCACTCACATGTTAGCAGGTGGAGCTGTTTTTTTGCCTTGGAAGTAATCTGTAAAAAACCTGCATCTGAAATTGCTCCTCCAACATATAAAATAGGTCTAATAAGCAACAGTACAGAGTAGCATTTTCTGAGGAAAGTGCACTATTTTTCATGGCAAAAAATGGTTTCAGTGTTCTGAGGGGACTCCCAGTATAGTCTGGCAATTTTCAAAGACTTTCTGAATGTACAGACTCATATTTGAAGGGACCCTGTCTGGGTTTTTTTGTGTATATTGGTGTATGCCTAATCTTAGGCTATGTGTGTTATGAGGAAGAGCTAGAAGCTTTGGTGCACGTGTCCCAGGATCTTAAAAAGCACTCAGACTTCCATATTCTGGCTTGCCAAAACAGACACTTGGATATTTTGCTGAAACAGATTTTCTGTCCATAGATGCTTTTCAGTCTACTGTAGATGTTTTCTCAGTTCATGTACAGAATATGGGAAGTTGTGTGTTTTGCTTCTGCAGGAGTTCAGACAAGATAAAAATTGTGATAAGTTCTGAATTCCAGTTTCAAGGCACTTCCCTGCCTTCCATCTCGAGCATATTTCAACAGTTTAAGGTAATGCACAACATATTTAAAGCTGGCTATCACATTCTCACCTATTTCTATATAAAAATGCTCACCTATGTTAAATAAACCAAATACTTTCTTATTTCTTGAATGCATTTCTGAAAAGCAAGGACACACATAAACACAGCATTTAGAAATGCAGTTAAAAAGCCTTTCAACATTTTTTAATGTTTGCATTACATAGTTTTGCTTGTGTGTATATTACCTTCCTACTTAGGAATAAATTATTGGGATAAAAATTCTGCTGTGAATTGAGAGTGGAGTACAGTTTCAAATGTAGTCACACAGTTTAAGGTAGATTTGTGAACTGTAATCAGTATTTATTGCTCCATTACTCATTTTGGCAAAAAGGTTTCACGTTGTTTCTCTCTGCAAGAGCTGAAATTATCCCTGTGTTTGAAATTGCAGTCTCTTTACCTCTCACAGGCTGTTGTATGACTCAGGCCACCTGTGTAACCTCGGTGTGTTCATGGGTAGAGCACTACATTTCCACGTGCAGGGTATTTATGTGAAGTGGAAGAGAAAATGAATTCTTTTTCGTGGTGGCTGTTTAACGTACTGTAAGGATTGTGTTCATGCTGCCACCAGTGCAGAGGGATTCCTGCAAGCAGGAAGGCTGGGGGCACTGACAGACAGCTCATCAGACAGCCTGAGAGCTGTACACTGTCACACGTGATAAAAGCTGCAGAAAACTGCAAGAGTTTTGCTTGGAGGCTGAAGAGTTAACCCAAAACTAAAAAAATCCTACTGTTGCTGAAGGAAAATGAGCAGAGGTTATCAGTGAGCATGAGAGGTTAATTAGTTGGTGAACTCTGGTCTGTGTCTTCACATTTAATGTTTCTTAAACAGAACTGAAACGTTGTGCAGCTAAGATTTCATGCAAGGATGCTCTTTGACCAATGTGACACTGGAGTGAAAAAAGGTAAAATTGTTTTCCTGTCTTGTTGAATAGCGTGGAACTCTGTCAACAGCCTGGAAGTGTTGAGTCCTCAGCATACAGGTGTTTCATGCTGGGGAAGATTTTATGGCTCTTGTCCTTCTGAGGGCCAGTTAACTCATAGTCACTGACATTACTGTTAACATGCATTAATAGTGTAATGAGCTCTAAGGTCACTGCTGCTTGTTTGCTCTTCTGTTAAATGCCAATAGACTGGACTTTATATCACAAACCTTTACAAGAACCTACTTGGTTTTATGTTAACAAACAATACACAAACCTTTAGTCAAACAGACACAGGAAAATGAACAAAAGGGGTTTTGTATTGTCCAAATTCCTTTACGTGATTAATTTTACATCCTTGAGAAGAACCTCATTTAATAATTTAATTTTAGTTTGTGAAGGTGAGAAATATTTTTCTTATCAAGCATTCCTAGTAGAATCCTGGTTTACTCTCTGTTTCTTTGAGACAGATGGAAGATGCTGTTTATACTTCGAGTTTTTCAGCTTTCTGCTCAGTTTTTCAGTTTATAGATAATTACTGAGACTGTGAGCAGATTTTGCTGAGAAAGACATCACTACAAGAAGACATGTTTGTCTAAAGAGTCTTTGAAGAGAATATTCAATTTCTGTTCCATCCTGGTTTTGAGAGGTCTTGGTTGTATTGCAAGGCACATTCTAAAACTGAGGTACAAAACTGTGTTGTCTAGCTCTAGATGGGAGTATGTGATGAGCACAGATGTGGGTGTGATATGCACAGGAAGAACAAGGCCAAGCCCTGGAGTCTCAGTACTGTGGGAAACAGAGTCAGTGATCTTTCTGCCCTATAAATCTGATCGGAGTTTTATTTGCTGACAGTCCAACTGTAGAAACTTCTAGGAAGAAGCAGCAGGAAGCTGACACTTGTCTAGTGTTCTGACTAATGTAAGTGCCAGCTAAATCATGTTCAGGAAACTCGGGGGTTTGTCCTTTTTTCTTAATGCTGAAATGTATTTGCAGCTCACATAGGTTTAGAGTTCAGTCTGGCAAAAAGGTCAGATGAATTTTAAGTTTCCTCTAAGGAGAAGTGAGTTGCTTGTCAAGTTTAATGTAGGCTAACCTAGAAAAACAGAAAGTAAAAATGTTTACTGTGGTGAGATGTAAATACAAGTACTTGTAGTAGATCAGAAAAATTTCCAGGACTCGAGACATATATATTTTCTCTTGCTGCTTTTGCTTTGTGTCTTCTGAACCTACCAGACATCAGTGCTTACTCCATACACTAGGAGAGCCCTACTAAGATCTATCCACAATCGAACTAAAAAAACCACCCCATCGCACTGAATTTTCAAAGCTTTTAGTGTAAGCAGGACAGAGTTGTTATTGCAGTAACAAACTGAGAGTGCTGCTGTTTCCCAGACATTTTTCTGTGGAATAGAAATAAGTGTGAATGATCCTGAGAGAAAATCTGAATTATGCCAGTGATCCCTCTGGTTGGGTGGACCCATTTTAGCATGCTCTGGCTTGGTTTTAGGTAAGTGAAATTAGTACTGGAAACTGGAAGGGATTTTAGGTAACTGAAATTAGTACTGGAAACTGGAATGGAAAAAATGGGTAATATAAATAAGTTAAAGCATCTATGATCATAGATACACAGTATCTGCTTAATAATAAAACCAAGGCAGGGACTTAACAGCCTTTATAAAATTCAAAATATCCGAACAGAAGAATAACGAGAATTGACATAGTTGAGTTGAAAATCATGAGTGCTTTACTTCTATTTCATTAGAGGAAGGTAATGGCTTAGTGATTAAATAATGTTATGCCACATTCAAAAGCACAGTCTCCCACTCCCCCTTCATTTCCTGAAGTCTGAGCCCTGTTTAAATCACTGTAGAACTGCTTGGCACTTAGTCATACTCAGACATGCCAGTTCTTGTGCTTCTGTGATCCAGCTCACTCACGTGGCTGCAACTGTCTCACACCTTTCATGCTCTGGAAGACTTTTTTTCCTTTTAGCACTGAGTTTTGTGGGAGCTACAAATGCAAGGCTTGGAGTTTGAGCAGCTGCATGAGTTCTCTTGTACAACGCCCAGTTCTTATGCCATACATGCTACTGAATTGTATTCTACAGAATATAATTATATTCTACAGAATCCTGAACTTGGAAGCTAAAATGCCTCTAGAAATCATTTGTCTGAAACTAAAGCAATTCTTCATAGAGTGATTTGTCACTATTCCACCCTGGGATGTTTATGACAAGTTTCACACTGAAATTCATGGTTGGTGGGACTCTGTAAACATTTTGATCTTTGTTTTAATATATACTTACTTGAGATTTTATAACAAATATGAATAATGAATTTTTCTTCTCTTTTAGTTTATTTGTATTTCCACTGCTCTGTTGAGGATTAGAAGCAGTGTACAACTTAACCAGAACTGTTCACAAATGTATTTTCAAACTTAGTGTAGAAAAAGATACAATTTAAGGGAGTTCTTACTTGCTTTCACAGTGCTTTTTATTCTTGTGACACAATCTTATTCTTAAAAGACAGGAATCCTTTAATTTTTGGAACTGTGTGTAAGTAGCTATGGCTGGGAGACTCAACTCTGAGTCAACCTGCAGAGGTTTAAAGTGTTTTGTAAATGTGAATTTAATATTGTATTCAGCTCAAGTTTTTAGTTGAGGGTGGTTCTTCAGGGAACCTGTGAAGATTTACAGCATTGTAGGGGGAAACTACAGTCTGTCCTGTCTTTGGTAGCTCTAGATAGAGTAATTGCTCTGGCAGTTTTACTGGCACTTCTTTCTGTTTACTATAAAATCATATCACAGTGAATTTTACTTTTGTTTTTCAACAAAATCAAACCAGAAAAATTAATATTTCAATAGATCCTGGGGCTAGAACAGCTCCAGCACTTAATCTGAAAGTTGTTGTGGAGCTGTTTTATTGCTACCAATTTAGAGGATGTTCTACTTAACTTATGTTTCATTAGTGTGATATAAGTGCATTCTATTGTCTGGTTTTGTTCTGTTATTCTTCCCTTTAACAGCCACCTAAAAGGAACAGCCACTGAATTGCTAAAAATGAGGATGAATGACACATTGTAAGGAAAGAGGCTCTGTGCCAAATTCCACACATTTACACTGCCAACATTTATCCACAATGTTGGCAAAGTGGAGAAACACTTCTGAGCTGCTCTGTTATTTATGAGA
The DNA here is from genome assembly GCF_009819655.1 of Sylvia atricapilla. NCBI lineage: Eukaryota > Metazoa > Chordata > Aves > Passeriformes > Sylviidae > Sylvia > Sylvia atricapilla. The sequence continues at coordinate 14,029,096 of NC_089154.1, forward strand.
CAGATAATTTTTTTCCCTGGTAGGATGGCGCTGGATAATCTGATTTTTGTCACTGTCAGCTTAGCCCCCAGTTTTTAGGGTGCCATTGGGCAGCACACTTTAACCCTTCTGTGTCTCTGGTTTCTCCATCTGTAAAATAGAAGTGATAGGATAGTTACCTCTCTGATGTTACTCTGAGTTTTAATTCAGTTGAGCTCCATAAGTAAATTTTATTTTCATGTGAGGCATTATTGCATATTAAAAGAATCATTGCATAAATAAATTTAGTATTTATTCACTTGGTATTATGTGATTTGGTTTTTTCCATGAATGGTGAATTAACTTGTTTTATGTCTATTATAAAGTGTTTGACTTAATCAGGTATGACAGTTTTCTTCAATTTCATTTGACCAATATGACCGTAGATATTTAAAGATATTCTGCCTCATTTGTTCTTTCTGAAATCCTTCCAGGATCTGTCTGCAGAAAATACATGAAAATACCATATTTTTGTGTCTCAGTCCTCTCCCCTTCCCTCTGCCTCTGCAGTGTTTGAACTGAACCGTGTTATTTAACTGAACTATGGTATTCTAATTCAGTGCACAGGGCCAGTGTTGTTTTATGGAGTCTCAGTTGATGCAGTGATCTCGCTCCCTGCCTGCCCTGCCCTCTTGTCCTGAAAAGACCTGCAGTGCAGCTTTTCTTGGGATTGTAAATCCCGTCTCAGAGCGGGGAGTTGGAAATGTGTGTTCAGTCGGTGAGGACGTTCCTTTCAACAATGTGGAGTCAGGCTTTGTGAATTTGGAAGTGAATTACTGTGTCAGAGATTTCTTGGAGAAGTTCGTTCTGAGCAGTTGCCTTAGGCAAAAAAGACAAATTCGTACTTTTTGAGATGTCTTCACAACAGCAGGCACTGAAAGTGTGCCCGAGGTGTCACAGATAAATATTCACTGTAAACCTAACCTGGGCAGTTACACAGGAGCTGTTTTTTAATGAAACTTGAATGCTTCACAGGACTTATGCAGTACTGGGAGGGGGCAGGGGAAATGAAGTAAAAGAAAAATTAGAATAGCTGTTCTTTGAAATCATAGTCTAGGTTTTCCTGGATAATATTTGTGTAAAAATGGAGGTCTGTGGGCCAGCATAGCCTTTTCATCTTGATATTTGTAGGAAAAGGCACAAAGTTTTTAAAATTCCTTGAATAAATACGCAAAAGTACTTTCCAGTGACATTTAGTATCTGCTACAGTTCTCTTCAAATATTTTCCTGCTGTAGTTTAAGCATCATATAAGGACAAAGAGAAGGGTTTATCCTGTTGCCTGTGGTCAGTGGTGTGAGACATACTAATTCCAGTTCATGTCCAGTGCATTCCCTCTTCCCTAACAGACAGACCAGGACTCCAAGATTCAGGCCACTTATCTGTAATGCTCTGATTGCATTACAAATGGGAGTAAGTTCAATTTGGATTTTTGTCTTTTTGTTTCAATAATCTAATTATTATTTTTGCTTTTGAGTTTGTGTGGAAGACAGAGCACAGCAAAGAAGAAACAATACTTCAATTTATTTTTTATTTCAATTTCCACATATGCTCTCTTTGTATCCTTACAGCTTTATTTTTTGAATGAAAGGTTTAACATTAATTTCCTGTTAAAGTTTTTTTGGTGTTTTGGTTTTGGGTTTTTTTGTGGGTTTTTTGGGGTTTTTTGTGGGTTTTTTTTTAAAGTTTCAACAAAATCTTTCTTTTGTTTTATTCAAATACTGTGTTTTCTCTTGTGCTGTGTTTGGATTTATTAGGACATCTAAGCAAAAAGTGAATGTTGCTCTTTTTAAAGGTCCTGTACATTCTGCCAACTGTGCACATTGCTGGTTAGCAGATCCCTCCAGGAGAGGGCTTATGAAGGTAGCTTGAAAGTGTCTGGATTTAAAAACCATGCAGAGTAGAAACTCATAAAATACATTATTTATGCAGAGAGAGTTCTTTTGGTGTAGAGAAAAAGTCTCTGGGGCTCACAAAGAAAGGTAGCAAACTATAAAAATATTTTTAATTTGCTTAGGATATAACTCTTCATGTAATAAATGCAGTGCCTGCAAAGTGCAGTATCCAACTCTGTAATAGAAGCACCTGAAGCTTGAACTTAAATTGGTCCAAAATAATTTAGCCAAGTTGAACCATACATAAGTCACTTACACATTTTTTTCTAATTTACAGTGTAAAGTTTAAAAATATTTTACTGCGATATCAATGTTGAGTGTGTGCAGAGAGACTTTTGTGCAAATTAAATTTAGCATTTATAGCTTCCTGACCTTCAACTGACTTTTTTTCCAAGTTGCATTCTTAGATTGCTGCAACAGAAAAACACCTTTATAAACAGAAAGAGTAGAATTAACATTAACAAGTAATTAACAATTCTTTTTCCTTATTAAAAGCTTGTGGAGTCGTAGTGCACACAATGCTCTCAGTTTAAAAGGTGAATGATGGTGTTCACATTATTTCCCTTGCCCTGAAGTAGTAGTGTGTCTGTAGCTTTAGTATCACAGGAACTTCTAAAGAACCCTTTCTTGTCCTAGTGCAGGGCTACTGGACCCTCGTGTGACAACGGGACAAGGCATTGCTGGAAAACGAGTCTGCATGAGGAGGGACTTGAGCACCTTATGAAGCCTTGGAGGTAAAGAAAGGGGGAATGGAAAAGAGCAGTGTGATCAGGACTAATAGAATTGCAGTATTGAAACAACACATAACAGGCTTACTTCAGTTTGAGGGTCTTTCTCCTTAAATATACAATGAATAGATTTGTTAATAGAAGGTAAAACTACAAATACCTTTCTTTTTTATTTTTTTTCAGAAGTAACCTTTAATTAGTTTCTTTAGTGTAGATCACATAAATGGGATCAGGACTTTTTCCAAGATGAGGGAATATGAAGATGCTACAAACTGCATTGTAGGAATCTTCTCTAAAGGAATAGCTACATGTTAGATGAGCAATTACCATTACACTAAAAGCAATCAGACTAACCTTCAAACCATGCTAACATTGAATTATTTGAATTTTATGAGTGATTATCATTATGATTACCATTATAATGGTTATTGATTATCACCTCTATTATGTTACAGAGTTGGACTCTGTGCTTGATAATTCACTACTGTTACATGAGAAGTCCCTTTTGATAAAAGTACACATCAAAATGTGACTGTGGTTAAAACATCTGAGTGATTTGAAATAGCAAGCTTTCCCTTTGGTGGAAGATAGCAGGCAGGAAAAGTGTATTTAAACCACCTATTTAAAATAATTTTGAAGTAGACAGCAAATTTTCCTATACAGTCTGGTGCTTAGGAGTTCAGGAAGCATTTGGATAACTCTCTCAGGCACATGGTGGAATTGTAGGGGTATCCTGTGCCTGGACTCAATGATCCTTGTGGGTTCCTTCCAACTTAGGATATTCTATGGTTCCATGAAAATACATAACAAGTAGGCATTAATAAAATATCATCTTTATTTGCAGAAGAGCCAAGTGATGTAACAAAGTACTTTTTATTTCAGGATGACCTAATTAGGGCATTATGGCCAGGCTTTCCAAAGATTCATTGGTTTGACCTTCCTGAAAACTTTTGCTTCTTTCCCAGAAGCAAACTGTCATTTCTTTGACCTCAGTTTAAAAATCCTGTAGTGCAGAATTCAAAGTCTTTAGGGACTTTGTATAGAGTAAGCACATACTGTGTGTTATTAAATGCATTTTAATTAAAAGACCAGTTTTATAAACAAGACACTCAAACCACATGTATTCAGGGCTGAGAATTTTACTTTTGCACAGGCCTATGCAAACCAATAGATGTTTGAAATGGCTGAGCCATTAAATAGCAGTATTTAATGAGATTTTGGTAACCAAATCAACTTCAGACAAGTTAGAGTTCAAGCCTTGTGCAAACAGGTGCAATTGTAGTGGCTTGAATGGATTTGATTACTGATGTTTCTTGGGAGGCAGAAAGAGACTGAGATCAAGCCTTTTGAAAGGCTGCACATAAGGGGCAGTTGCCAGTGTGTTTCCCCACAGAATTTTAAGATATAAGTTTTACCTCCTGGGGAAATTTTCTATTTAAAATGTTATAGATTTGCCACTGTTGCACTTGCCAACGTTGTCACATTTGCAGCATGAAATCTCCTAACTTAGTGTGCATTAGCTTGAGCTATTTTGCACATATACAATTAGAGATTATTAAATAGGGTTCAGTTAAACAATCTTCCCCTGAAAAGCTCAAGTGGAATTTTATTTGAATAAACAAAACCATTAGGAAGCCATCTGTTTAAAAAATATCTAGGGCTTGGAATCTAATATTTCTGTCTGCATTACCTGGTATTGCACTGCTGACTCTTGTATTTGTAATTATGTGAAACCCACACACGTTATATAAAAAATGAGGATTTTTATAGTAACTCTAATAAATGTTTGTGATTATTTGTTTGCTGCTACAAATTGTCAGAGCATCAATCCGTTGGTCTCCTAACTCAGATTTCCCTAAAGAACTGTACTGTTCAGAGTCTCCATCACTTTCCTAACCCATAATTATTTTTCGTAAGTTAAGTGGAGAAATAATGTCATAGACATGGCAGACTGTTACAAACCAAATGTTTTGTTACCTTTTACTGAGCGGTTTCCCATTTGCTACTTTACTTTGGATGGTATATAAAGCCAATAAGCAGGTGGAAATTGGGTCATAGGAATCTTTCTGGTGCCAAAAACCAACTTAATGGAAATTATTAAACATAGCTGTATTTTGTAAAGGAGCTTTACTGTTCTCATCTGAATTTGGCATAATGTTCTGTATTATGTATGTTTGAAACAATTGTAAATTACTGCTGAATCCACTTGGCTCTCATCACTCCCTGTCAACAGCAAACACATTTTGTACAGATATATGTTCACTGGAATAGGAAGTCTTTTATTTGAAATGTTACAGCTTTGCTTTTACATTTTTATGTTATTTAAATTTCAATATTTGTAATTTAGACAAGAGCTGAAGCTGTAAAATTTGCCTACTGAAAGCTGTTTATTAGCTTAATGCTTACTTTAAAAATTATTAAATCAAACCAGTTTTTTTGAGTAGGACTGACAGCTGAATGGGTGATATTTAATGCTGTAAAGAAATCTCAAATTTCCCATTTTCATACCTGACTGATTGTCCTTAAAGACAGATTGTTTGAAAGTCAGTACACAGCAACTGCTGTCGTACTGTTGCTGTGTGCTTTTGGTCTACAAAAGTGGCAATTCAGTGCACAACCCTCAGATGTCAACTTTGACATTCTGAAGAGAAGGGCTGTTTTCTACATGAGTGTGGAGTTCCAAAAGATACCCGAACTTCATATTTCACTCGGCTTTGCCTTTCCATGTTCTTCTCCCTTGAGATTCAAGTCTGCAATTCAAATGTTTTCTCCAGTAGATACCCATAAAGAGAAAATAAATTAGAATGCATTTTGTACTATTAAGAGTACTAGTTACAGATCTTAGCAATTTGAATTATATAATCATTTATTTGTAATTAAATGGATATGTGTTTTACATAATCCTTTTTTCTTTAAGAAAAGATTTCTTTCATATAAAGATTTTATAGTACATATCCTATCTTACACTGAAATAAGTGTGCTCTTTTCTATAGCAGAAATAATAACTCAGGTTTTTATCTGCAAGAAAAAAATTGAAATGCCATAGAGGAAATATTTCTGGAGAAGTATTGTACTAAGCAAGATTTTCCATGATTTGCCATGCAGTTGAAAGATTGGTATGTTTTTGAAAGTCTGGACAGATGAGCAATTTTTTTTGAGGACATGCATGTCATTTATTAAACTTGAAATGCCTTTCAAAAAGAAAAGACAACTACTCACTTTCAAAAGAAAAGACAACATTTCAGAATCTCTGTATCAGAATTTTTGGCAATGCAAATTCATAATATATGTTAATGCTTCCTTCATTAGCTTTGATGTCTAATTTTGCAAAACATTAAATTTTCTATGAGCGAAACGACAATTTTTGCCATACTTTAATTTTTTTATGAGTAATAAACCCAAAACAATTAGAATGCTCTGGAGTGACTTAGACAAAATTCTGTCAGATTGATTGATATAAAACGTTTCAGGATTTGTTTGTCACAGTTTGTCAGAGTTAGGAGTGAGTTAAATCTGTATCTGGAATTTAAACATGTGAGTCACAGCGAGATCTTCAATAACAAATGTTTTGACTGGGTGTCCCAGGTGGAAAAAAGAAACTGGCCACTTAGATCCCACTGAAGAACAGTTCTTTAGTTCTCTTTTGACCTCACTTCTTTATGAATGTTTTACTGTTTCCTGTATGAAGAGAAAAAACCCAACCAACGTTCACACAGCTTCTTTTATGGTCATGATTCACCACTATGGCAATCGAGCAAACCTTGGAAGAACATTGTGTGGGGCTTTGCCAGTGCTTTGAAGTGCAGGCAGCCAGAGCTGTTTGGACATGGTTTGACTTGAATGTTGTGCTAATGTGTGAGTTCCAAAGTTCTTGCTTGTGGTTCTCCACCCAGAAGAAAAGACAATCACAATGCACCCTCATACTTTTTTTTTCTATGAACAAATAAGAAATACATAATAATGAAGAGGCATTGAAAACACTAAAAATGCAAATTGCTGTCTTACAAATAAATTATTCTTATGAGTAAAGAAGCCCAAGGACAGAATTAATTACCTGTAATGTCAAGAAAACAACTCTGAATGTTGTCCTGATGCAATTTTTGGTATATCTACAAATGGTTTGAAATCCCAGTTTAGTAGCTTGGGTATAATTTTACAATATAGGGAAGAATATAGATTCCATTGGGAACAAGTGCTTGTCTCAGGTAGGAAATCTTGCTCTGGCATTTGGCTAAAACCATAGGAAGAATAGACAAGTAACAACAGCTCAATTTGTGTAAAAGTTATTCAGTGAAGAGCATCTCTGTAGTGAAGAGCCATTTATAGGTATGACTGCATGGAAGGTTTTCCAAAATAATCATAATAGTGTTAACTTCTATTGAAAGTGAAAATTTAACAACTGACCTGCGAATTTCAACTGATGCAATAGTAAGAAGCAGGTCAGCTGGACATGGACAGGTTTGCTTTTTTCCCATTCTTTCTCTTGAAGCCTATATACCTTTAAGCTTTGTTTGACTTAAGTGGAAAGCAGATTTCTCTCTGGTTCAGTTTCCAGTCAGATTATTTGTCTTCTATTCCTCAGTAAATGTGAGACTTTGCTGGCTGCTTGCATGTGTGCTCCTGCCCCAAGCATGAGCACTGACAGCTGTGCTGCTACATTCTCTGAAAGGTTAAGCACAGCTTTTCCTTTTGCCCCCCTTTTATGCACTCAGAGTTTATAGTTCACCTCTTGGAAAGATGTGATAGTTGAAGAAGACAAGCACAGGTGTAAAAATTTCATAAAATCAGTGATTCTTTGTATTAGCTGCCATCTATCATACAGCTGAGAAAACACTGCATATACTGTGTATTCTTCCCTTCCTTGGTTCTAATGTTGTTTTGGGCATAGTCTGTGCACTCTGTGCCATCCACTTTGCTAAATTAAGTTGCATACATGTCTGTGTCACAGTTCTGAAGCCAGTTTTCTTCTCATTTGGCTGGCCCTCAGTTAGCAAAGCACACCTCACTGTTCCTTCTCCATGCACAAGTTCTCTTTCTTTCTGTGATTCACAGCATTTCTCAAATGCTTTCGCTTTTAAGGTATGGTTGTAGCTGTTGATCTTCCTTTCAATTTTGGGGAAAATCTATAGCTTAAGACCCTGGACTGCAGGCAGAGTTTGGGTGAATTTGTTGCCATCTGGCTCAGATACCCCATTGTCCTTTTATGTTCCCTCTGAACTGGGGTGGGACATTTTCCACAGCCCCATGTCTGAGACATGGATGACTCAGCCCTGACAGCATATGGCTGATTTCACATCCTCTGAGGTTTTTAATGATACAGCAGTTTCACAACCACAACCACAGTCCCTACTTTGCACTCAGATAGATTTCCCACGTCGGCGCAGATGCTTTTTCAAAGGTAGTTTCTTAACAATTCTGAGTGTTTTACCTACAAGCTCTACTGGTGGCATTCTCTATTTCATGCAATACTTATTCACCTCACTGCTTCTTATGAGCAGACTATGTAAGAGGTGTTAGAGTGGAATAAAATAGGAAAAGTGAGAATTATCACACCACATAACTTCTAAGCAGAAAGACGATTTACAAAGCCAGCAGCTGCTTTATATAAATCTTAAGATATAAGCAATACTTCTCTGAGCAAAAGAATCTCAGACTGATTATGAATCAGAAACATGAGAAAAACTAATAGACACATAGAAGGCTAGAAGCTTGGAAGCTTAATTTTGGCTTCAGAAGTTGTGGCTTCAAAAGCCACATCTCTTTTTGTTTCCCCTGCTGTTGTTTCAAATAGCATTATCTTTGTTATTTTTGACTTGCACACAGTGAAGCTCCAGACAGGAATGGTCATCTTGATCCTGGCTTCATATTCCTACCTTGCTGTTATACCAGTTCAGGGAAGAGAACTGGCAGAAAATAATTCCCTTTTTTGTGAGAATAGCATCTTGCTTGCTTCACTCCTTGAGCTTACTTAAAAAGATAAGCAAGGTCCTTCTGACCAGCATCATGTCAGGAGGTGCTGGTTTGGGGAGAGGGAAGAAGAGTGTCACCATTGGTGCTGAAGGAACTGCACTGCATTAGCTCCAACATCCCCACTTTCTCTGTCATGTTGAGCTTTTTCAAATTAAATTGCTTTTCTTAGATTTTCCTAGACTATTGGACATATGAACTTATTACCTAAAACTCATTGTGTAAAAACTCTAGAAATTGAAAGAGCCCTGTGAAGGAAGAACTATTAAGAGGCAATTGTAAGAGTTCTAATTTTATATCAGTGAACATTATATTATATGTGCTTGTATCTTGAAACATTAAATATATTTCTTGCCTATGAAGAATATAATTTAGAGACATTTTAATCTTCAGATTCTGCAGATATGATGTTTTGGCACTCAGTCCAAGTGTCAACAAATTCCAAATGAGTATTCCTAGAAGTTATGCAGCTGTACCCAATATCCACATGTGATAGTCTGGGATGTAGTTTGGGTAACTATGAATACCATAGCAATCCTTAAAACAAACAAATACACAAAATCCAAAGAAACAACTTAGAAAATCAACGTGGTAAACTTCAATTTATTTTTTTTTTTTAAGTAAGCCAGAGACGTGTGTTCTGTACTGTCCTTATTGAAAAACAAAGGTCTGGCAGCTTTATTCTTTGAAATTCTGGAATGACCCAAAGGCTTGGAATTGAGATTTGATGTTGGCAAGAAAGTGACCTGCCTGTTGAGCATGTGCTTTTGTTATTTCTGTGAAAAATCTACATATTTAACCAAGTTTTAACCCTTCTGGGCCTAACTCTGAGTATGATCTCTGCTTGCCAGATGTAAGCAAAGAAATCTTTAATAATTTTATTCCAGGTTATTTCCATTACCTCTCTCCACATGAAGCCTGTGCATATGAGCTCCACTGAGCTCTTGGATAAGCTCTGTCCCCTCACAGGTCTCAGTGTGACTGGACTGCAGATACTGTGGCATAATGAATTCAGAAATCTTTAACTGCTGTAGAAGGTAATTCAGCTGAACCCCACTGGCTCAGGAAGGCAGTTCCATTTCGTGGGGCTTGAGGATGATAAAAAGTCAGTAAATGGGGTGACATCTAAAGACTTATCACTTCTCTCAAGTGTTTGGTCACAGCTGGAGAACCCAGGTAGGTGAATTTTTTGCTTCCAGAGTTCAGTTCATCTGTCTGCTCTGCAGCTCAGCTGTGCCATTCCAGGGCTGCAGGACCAAAGGAATGTTGGCTTTGTGGTCACTGCAGGTCATGGGTCTGCGTGTTAAAATTTAACAAATAGCAGCTTCATTTCATTTGCTCAGCACTGAACTGTAGATTTCCCCAAAAATTTTTATCCGGAGGAATTAGCATAAAAGGTTATGAACCTAAATTTTGGATATGGCTAGCATGAAAAAAGTAGTGTGTGAAAGGTTGGCCTTATTTGATATTACCAGCAGTTAATGGTTACAATGTGTTTGCAGTTACTCAATCTTTTCACCTGCTGCTAAGAGAGTTAAGAGACATGACAGTTAAATCTGATTATAATGGTTTAAAGGATGTGTTCTGTCCAAGGAATTCTGTGAAATTACTGAATTGCAAAAGTTCTGAACTTGCTTTGTCTTTGTGAGTTGGAGATTTTTCTTTACAGAATCAAGTTTATGTGTGAACCCCCTTACACCTACCTCCTTTTAACTTGTAGCTTTAACTAATTATTTTGTTATTTTAGGCTTTCATTTTTATTGACATAAACATAATATGTAGAATTAAATAATCTACATGTAAACTATTATGTTATGTTGATTATCTTTTTCTTCAGAATCAATTGAATCTTTGCAAAACTTGCACAGGGATTCTAGAATGCTCCTCAAGATTAGGCTTGTCTGCCAAGAACTCTCTCCAGTTGTGCTAAAAATCTTCTCAGTTCCTGTCAGTCTTGGGAAAATCCTGTTTTTCTAGTACCTTAAAATATTTTGGAATACTGACTTTCTGATAAATCAATGCCATAATTAAACTCCAGTGAGTTTGCTGCATCCTTTGCATCTCATTTATTAGATCCACCCTTTTTTTTAAAGCATCTTTTCAGTAACAGTGCAGTTCCTGAAAAGAGCAGGATGATTTATAATTTTAAAATATGAAATTAATATTACATAATGTTACTTTAAAATAAGTTTAAAAATTTGTCCTTTGTATCAGTTGCTCTGTATGGTCAGTCTATTAGAAAATTATAACTGAAGACACAGAAAATGAAGGGTTTTTTTGCTTTTGCTTTTCTTTTTAAACATTCCAGTTAGTGAGTAATTGTCCCATGGTCCCCCTACTCCACAGTATGAATATTCAAACAGCTTGATATATATTCCAGTAAGAAACTTAGCATTAAGTAGTAGTGAGAAGTTTATGGTAGTTTATGTTAGGGAGAAGGACAGTTGTACTTTAAATATGCAGAAAATTTAAAGCAGAATGTCTCTGTTTAGTGAAAAAAGAAATACATAGACAATCCCATGCATTGCTGCCAAAAGCATGAGTTATAAATTAATAAAAATAGTGTAAGTGTTGAATACCATTCCTTATGTTTTCCCTTGGAGAATGGGATGTTTTCTTTTTTGCATGAGTGGCAACGAAAATGCAGGAATTAAATAACCAAAAAAAAACACAAGCAGAAACAGACCAAAATAAAAAACAACCCCCACTCAAAAAGAATCCCCCAAAACCATTGCTGTTATTTCATAGGGCAACTTCTGACTCATGGAGACCACAGTCTGAGCTTGGATTGGAAAGGTTAGATTTTAACCAGCTGAATTTCATTGAAAACTTCGAGAATGAGAGAAATGGCAGTTACAACATAATTTATCTTGATAAGCAGAGAGGGGGAGACTCACCACATTCCCATAGTGCAAACATTTGTGTGACTAGGTTTTCTGGTTCTTTTTTTGCCTACTGAGTCCTTGACAGCTTTTCTGTGTGCCTTTCTAATGTGGATTTCTTCTGGGCTTTTCCTTGAGAGGTATTGAAGAACATGAGAGAAGCACAAAGATTTTATTTCTCATGTTTTATTACCAGCTCCTCATTACCTTTACCTGTTGTATTATAACTGCACACACTGTGAGGAAATACAAATAAAGGCACAGCACATAACAGAGGTGTGTAAAGAGATTCTAACCAAGGGGCATTATTCTGTACATGTGATTTGGGACTATGGAAAAAGAATTGGAAGTCGTGTTTAAAACTCCCGAAATTACTCAGGATTTTGTGGAGTGTTTAATTCAGATGTTTTTATTTCAAATTGTTCAAATCTAAAAGCTAGGTAAAGGACTTTGCAAAGGTATGTCATTCTGTCAGTGATCTGACAATCCCACTTGTATAGAAGAATGTATCTTCAATGTCAAAATAGATTATAATTCATAATGGTTATATTTTACTTTCATAAGCCTTTCAGAAAGTGAGAAACAACAACAAAGGGGTGAATACATGTGGTTTGGAATTAATTTTGAAGGTATGAAAATGGATTTTGAACAGCTGTGGTATGTCAGGGACTTGAGTCAATAAAGGGGAAATAAGCCAACACCAACTGAATATTTCTGGGGATTTTAAATATAATATAAATAACATGTTCCATCTTTGAAGCAGTTACAGAGTGCATCAGAGGTATTCAGGAAGATTGGTGCAGTCACTGGTGTTCTTCCCAGGGGAGTTCTTCCCCACACTGCTGTAGTCCATGGCCCTGGGAGTGTCCCTGAGTGTCCCCCATGAGTGTCACCTCCTCCTGAGGAGCAGCCAGCGCAGGAGACTGCAGTGGACACCTCTGTCCCCTAGGCCAGAACTGCTGCTGCCACACATTCTGGGGCACCTGGCTGCCTCTGTTCTGACTGTATCCACCCTGAAGTACCACAATGTGTCACAGCAGCCTCCTAAATCCAGTGGACTCTCAGCAGACAAGGTCCTGTTATAAATTCTCATTAGGAGAGAAAAAACGCCGTGCTAGGAGCACAGGATTTTCCTCAAGCTTCTCAGGAAATACTTGTATTTATTTTAGCACTGACAGGCCAACGATCAGATTATACAAATTTGTTTTACCAAGACTAGGCAGGAAAGGTAGTCAGTGTCACAAATTATCTTCTTATCAGATTCAGATTTGCTATCCCAATTAGCTGTTCCAAATTCTACATTAACAAATTCCATTTTAGCAATCTGGAATTTGTCCCCTTTACTTCTGAAACCAGATGAGAGGGAGATGACTGTATGCTTCCAGTTACCACAGAAATCTTTTAGAGAAATCTTTGTAATTCTTTTATAATTTCCTTTCTATCGAATCCTTTCTTTTAGAAAATTTTATTAATTTTTTTGAGGGAGTAGGTGGAAATGTTTTTAAAATTCCTACTAATATAATTGTATCAAATGTAATATATTTTCATCATCATCATACTTAACTATTAGAATGGAGTAGAGAGGTAGAGAGGCATTGACAATAACAGATTCAAAAACTGTAAGATTAAAATTATATGAGTCCTACCAATTACTTACAGTCACCTTGATGTTATCAGAGGTTCTTCACACAGAAATTGTAACAGGAGTTGATATTTGCAGGACACATATAGTACTTACCATCTTATATATTCCTTACAATACAATTCCCAGATATTATGATGAACCATGAGGGGAAAAGAAGAATTGGCTCTTGTTTGGGATTTTTTGTTGTAGGTTTGAGGGAGTTTTTAATGAAAAGGTGGAATTTTCCTTTCAAAAAGATGAAGAGTACAATAATAATTAAAAAATAGCAGACTTGTTGAGGCAAACACATTGAAGTCATTCAGAAAAATAACTGCATGACATCATGGGAGAAAGATAGAACCAAAAAAGGATAACTCTTGCAGGCCAAATAGCTTCTATTCATTCCCAAAGAATTTGTCCTACTCACACAAGAATTGGGAGAAAGAAAGAAAGAAATAAAACCTTCATCCTTGGAAGCTCACAAAACACAAATATGTTGTCCCAGATAGAAAATGTCAAAAAAGTTAAGAAAAAAATAAAGCAAAGCCATGATTCTAATCAGGAATGCTCACTGAGAAATACTGACTTGCTGCTCAAAAAAACAGTTCAAGTTACTCCCAGTAATCCAAAGAACTCCTGGAGCAATTGTGAATCACTCCATGCTTTTATTATCTTACATTTTCAGCAAACTAGTATTTGCGTATTAAATGATGATTTTTGACACATTTTTCTATCTCCATCGCTCAGAGCAGCAGGAGGAGTTTTACACTTTTGTGAATTTAGCAAGGTGATTCCCAGGCACTTGCTTGGCACTGGGAAATGTCAGAAACATGAGCTGCTCCACAAGTTGATCTGTGGCCTGTAGCTTATCCTGTTCTTAGGCAAATAATTGTGTTTAAACCAACCCACATAGTTCAGGAAGAAATGAAGAATTTGGGTTCAGAAGGCTTCCAGGACTGAAGTACTACATCATCTCAGGTTTTATGCCCCTTGATAATAAATGCTGTGCTAGATGCCATGGGGTAACTCTTGCTCTTCTGCCACAGGCCTGTTTCTCTGCCCTGTTTCTTTACCTGTCCTATTATCATTTTGTGGTTTTCTATTCTTCAAGGGCATCTGTTTCTGAACAGGTACCTGCTCCCTGCCTCTTTGTTGCCTCTACATCATCTAATGATGGCCAGTTGCCATTACTTCTCCTTCCCTCCTGTTTGCAGTTTTCATATCATGTAGTCCAATCCATTATCTTAATAGAAATCTTATTTGTCCTTGAATATGTTCAATATGCTTAAAAATGAGTATATTATCAAATTAACATATAAAAGTCCTTGAAATTGATGTTTCTGAGGATGTTGTTAAGCTCATGCACTGTGTTAGTCACAGCATTCTCCTTTTATCAAACAGAGTGAAGGAGCTGCTCTTGTTGAGAGGAAAATAGAACAGAAAAAAAAAGTGTCAGAAGTTTACAAAAGCAGGAAGGCAATATCAAGAGGGAATTGGCTGTGTTGTCTGAAAGCTGAAAAGGGACTTGTTTAAATGGATACAGCTGGACAAGATTAGGATAGTTGGGCACCTTTTAATGTGCCTATAGAAGTAAACAATTATTTTCTTGTACAGTAATCACAATTATTGAATTGTACTGCTGCTGCCTTCATAAGGTGGTGCATCTTAAAATAGTGCTATTGTCACGCAGGCATGCAATTTCCAGAAATAACACCTAAGGCTTCAGAGATATATTGGTGCTTAAAAGCAGATTTGCTGTCTTCCTGGCATATAAACTTTGATAAACTTTATTGATAAAATAATGACATAGAGTATTTGAGACACTTTTAGCTTTGTGATTTAAAGACAGAAACCAGTAGTTGTAAAGTGCCAAAGCACTAGAGAGGAAGTGCCATTCTTAGAGGAACTTAGATCATGAAAGTTGCTCTATAAGACCATTTAGAGTTTGAAGGCAGCAGACCAAATCAGACTAAGAATGTGGTTGTAATGATGAGCAGTGCCACTTGAATGTTTTACAGGACTAATATGAGATTTCTAAACTCCTGGGCACAAGCTTTGCACTGTGAAAACACGGTATTACTGTTACCAATAATTTTGGTTGCATTTATTTATATGCATGTATGGATTTAAAATCACAGTTGTACTGTGGTATGTAAGTATCTTAGGTACTTCATATGTATTTTCCTAATGAAAAAGTTTTAATGTTAAGATTAAGGAATATTTCTCACTCGTGAAGAATGTATCTAAACTCACCAATTTTTTTAGTAAGTCAAGATGCATCCTTTATGTGAATTTTGGAGGGAGGTGAAATGGCATTACCCTACACCATGACAGCTGCATTTATCTGCAAATTTGAAGATTAAATGTTAGTTTATAATAATTTTTTTGCTACCGTTATGCTCACAAAAATTCCCATAGTAGCAATGTTGTTGCCATGAGAGTCTTCAATGTTGCTTCAGCATACAATTTGGCCTACTGCCTGTAAGCTTACATTTGCTTTGCAGCTGTCTGTACTTCTGCAGGATTGGTTCTAGGGAATCACCAATTAAAAAAACCCAAACAAACAAACCCAAAAATCAGCATTCATTTCAGAGCTATGAATTGTGTGTATTCAAACATCCATTTCTGATGGACCAGTTCCCAGGTAATTTCTCTGAGCTGATTGTTCTCATCCTTGCTCAACTCAGAGATTAAATTTGTATCCCTTTTGTAACAACGTTCTCACTCCACCTTTTAAAATATTGGCTGTTTAGTCTGTGTTAGTTACTTTGGAGTTCCTGAAGAGTCAGTTCCCAGGGAATGGCCACAGGTTTTTTCCTGTAAAGAAGCAGTCACTCCCAGAACGGTGCTTTTCTGCTTTCCATCTTTCCCCAGACAGTGCAGATTTAGAGGAACAATTTTATTGGCATATGTACAAAAGATCTGTTCCCCCGAATCACGAAAGTAAGTGTCCTGCTTCATCTGCCTTGTTTTCTTACCATGACAGAAAGCACTGAGAAAGTCTTCCAATTAGGATTTTATGCTGGCAGAGTCCTCTTTAGAAAGCCTGTGTGAAATGTGCATACGTGGTAGGAACTAAAAAAAGAGAGACCTTTTCTTTTGTACTGTCCAGAAACAATTCCACATCCTTGCTTCACTCTAAATTCACTCTAAAATGTAATTGAATGAGCCTGAAGATTTATTTAGTAAATTGTCATCTAAATCCATTGAGCAAAGAAGTGTTTACTGTAATAGTCCAGAAATCTTTATAAATATAATTGTTAATCCCTTACATTCAGGCCCAACAAAAATGTGTGCCAATATCACTTTCTCCTAACTGGAGCCTATTCATCTTTCTGAACAGATGAAATGCATTTGTCATATTTATCAGGAAATCTAGGGTGAAAAACACAGCCTTCTGTCTGAACCTTTAGTAAGAATAAGGGAGTTGTAGGTGGGGCATTAAAAAAAGGAGTCATGACAATTTTTTTTCATGTGGGTACACAGAAACACCACCTACAAAGGTAATCAAGGTCTATATTAAGGAATCACTTTCAAAAACTTATGGTTCAGATTATTTTAATTGCCAGCACTTCAGAGCCTGATTCTCAAAATGAGAAAACGATACATGGAGAATAAATAGAACATTCAGTGTTTCATTTTTTGGCGTTACAAGTACATTTTAGATGGCATGTACTAGGAAAACTCAGAGCACAGCATTGGAATTTGGATTAAATTATGTTTTATTTCTTCCAACAGAGATAAATTAAAACAAATCCTGTGTGAGCTGGTTTGAGTTCAGCATTTTGCAATCAGTGCCGTTAAATAAGCAATTGAACTAACCTATATACTATGTGTCAAATCTTTCCTTATAAACTAATGCATTTGAGTACATATAAAGCACTTACTGTTATATTCCAAATGGTGCAACTGGTGATACATAAAATAAACATCCACAGAGAAAAGCCACTTTTAGTTTTTAGTTTGTAGATGGATGTTAAAAAAGAAAGCCAAACCTCCCTGCAAATTAATTTTATCCCATAAGGCCAGTAAAACAATGGCAAAGTATGCAATCTGCCTCACAGAAAGGTGATTTAGTGTCTTCATGGCCCTAAAAGAGCTTGGTGTGCCCTTCAGTCTCAAAGACAATTTCACCTGTTGTGAAGCTTGACTGAATTATCAAAACACATCACAAATAAAAAGTTCAAGGTGTTATTTCTTCTATTTCTTAAAGCCCCATGCAGCTTTAAAGGTTTTGCTTCTATACATTGGAATAGAAAGAAGAGTTTTCCCATGATAATATTATTGCAAAGGATTTTAGGCATGAACTGATTGTGGATTTTTAAACCATTCTGAAGATTAGCAATATTAACAACATGTTTTAATAATAATGCCATTAGCAATGTATTTGTTAACATAAGTGGAAGATTTGAAAATGATTAGTAGTAGGATAATATGAAATTGAATTTTGTGGGAGATGGTCAGAAAGGAAGGAGACAGTGGAACACAAAGCTGCTACAGCATTATCCTGTTGGATTTCTAAAGGGCACTCAGGCATGTTAAAGACAATATAAGGTTAAGGGGAAAAATGAAGAAACAAACCCAATTTAAATTTAATCAAATTAGATGTCTTTTACTGTTGCATACTACAAAGAACAGGTTAATTTTCCTGTAACTTAACTGCAAATACTACTTATTTATTCAGGAATCAAACTCGTTTCTCTTTCACTAAGTATGAAAATAAAAAAAAATATTGTAGAATAAGCTAAGAGAAATAATTTGCTGTCATCCAGAAGATAAGCAGGAAGTGAGTAACAGGATGGATTTGTGAACAGCAAACCAAGTTAATCAATTCTGATTTCCCTCTATGACAGGGTAGCAGCTCTTATGAATGAGGGATAGGCAGTTGTATATTTTAATTTTAATAACTCTTTTGAAAAATGCCTCAAATAACATTCTCATAAACCATCTAGGGAAATGCAATCTAGGTCATGCATTGGCAACATTAAAGGCTGTGTGCCAGACTCAATTTCCCTCTCCAAATTCGGTGATGAAGAGCCTGGTGTAAGTGGTGAGATGTCACATGTCACCCAAGATGCTTTGTGCTGGTAATGTCACCTCTGTAAAGGCAGTGGCTTCTCACCTGGACCCCTGCAAGTGTGCAGTGAGCCCTGCTGCCAGGGCAGGCACGAGGACACAGACACAAATGGGCAGTGAGTGTGCTTGAACAAGAAATAGCTCCCCGAAGCTGAGCTCTGCCTGCTGGCCAGCTTTATCGGCTCTCCTGATGGCAACTGGAAAGGCCAGTTTTTGGGTTTAAGTGCTGGCTAAACCCCCAGATTTACAGGTAGTTGTCTCTTTGAAGAGGTGCAGTATAACTGGGCATCCCTCTGCCTTCTGGCCTCTCTCGCAGCAAGTCAAAATTGACACCTACATGTTTGTGTTACTCTTCTGTACATTTAGGAGTGGTTGAAAAGTACTCATAGTGCTATCAACTGCAGAAACCTCTTGCTTCTTGGTCCATAGCAAAGGGAACTGCTCAGCAGTGAAAATATGAAGAGCTGTATTTGGAATGAATGCTTACAGCTTGAGAAATAACAGGTGGTAATGAATCAGCAGCAACAGCTAGCTGTTCATTCTCTGCTAAACTGTCCAAAGCTTGGCTTAGAAGTACAAGAATTAATTAGCTGATGTCAGGATTAGAAGCAAGGATCAGTAATGGACCACCTGGGTGTGTTTATGTCCACTGAAGTCAGTGGATAGTGCTGATATCAGCAACAGAGAGCAGGACTGATGCGAGCCAGGAAAGTAAGAGTGACCTGGCTCTGCTTCTGAGTTTTGTTTTGGAGGTAGATTAGTAGCAGAGTTTTCTGCCTGGTGAATGACTCTGATCTGTTACTCATCAACTAAACAAGCCAACACAGAATTAAAACATAGCAACTCTGCTGCTCATGAAGCAGAGTGTGGGTGCCAGCTGTGCCCAGCTCTTGCTCTGGAGTGAACCTGTCAGCCTGCATGTTGGGACACTTGATACCCCTGTGTGTGGGGAAGAGCCCTGGGAACTGTTTTGGAAGCAAGATGTCATCCTGTGCCATCTGCTCTGGGTGGACCTGCTTCAGCAGGGGCATTGGGCTGCACAATCTCCAGAGGTCCCTTCTGACCCCAGCTGTTCAGTGCTTCTGTGTGACAAATGTCTGAGAGGGCCACTGTCCTGCCTGGCACAGCCAGCCACAGAGCAAAGAATGTCCCAGCTGAGAAAAACCACCATTTCATTAACTCACCAGGTGTAAAGCATGAGGAATGCAGAAAAGCTGTGCAAAGTACAATAAAGCTTTACCAGAAGATCCCAGAGCACTGTGGTAGAGGTGAAGAGAATATAGTCAGCCTTTATGAAATCTTGGTTAACCAACAGTGGGCTAAACAAGATAAAATGTGACAACAGAAGTATACTGGTATGATCTGGTTTACTGACATACTTGTATACAAATACCTTGACTAGCATGGGTAACTGCAATAACTTAAATATTAAAAATCCTAGCAAGAAATTGCTACAAGATGCTGCTGCAGTTAATAACTCACATTTTAAAATGTTGATAAAACAGCAGAAGTCAGCAAGACTGCTGTTTTTACAGGACATTAAAGGATAGCTATTAAAACTTTTTGCCCTGCACATGAGTATTTTGAACGATGCAAATTACACTTCTGTGCTTCCTTCCAAAGGTCTGTAGGCAATTAAATTTCTCTTTCCAAATGTTATTTTTTTTCTTTAAAGAATGTGTGTACATCATTAAACCAAGCTTGCTCTTCTACCTAATTTTTTAGAGAAGAACTATCTTCCTATTGGCGTATTATAGGAATGGAGCTCCCTCCCCCTTCACAGAAGATGGCACAATTCAGAAGAAGTTGTTTGAGAACATACTCAGTTTAATTACAGGATCAGTGAACACAGCAACATTTTCTTGGCAACAGGTAGAAAAGCTGGCAGTTACTCATTTTCTCTGGAGCAGTTTCTTGGCATTGCATCGCTGCATTAGAAACTTGGATTTTATTTCTCACTTTGTTTTTCTGTTCCCCTGCTTCATTTCCTCTTTATCAGTTTTCTCCTAGTGGTACATAAAAATATACATGCTGCATGCTTTGTAATGAAGAAAAAAATTAACTCGTTTGCTTTTAAATCATAAGCAGTCGTGTAATGTGGTTAGAATCCTATGCACATACATATGCATCATTTGATAATAAATAAGTTAGATAAATGAAGATCATGAAGAAGAGATAAGGGTTGAATGTTAAACTGATGCAATTGCCATTGCTGAACTTATATATTAAAATATATTACACGCATAAGAAAAAAATCAGGTTTATAATGTAAATCTACTGGTACATCAGGCAAGAGAAAACCCTTAGGGTAGAAAGAGAACAGCCACCAGTAGTCCTTGTGACTTATGGTAGAGTTTAATTGCTGTAGCCTTCCTCCCCCACTGCCCATGAAGTCCATATCTATTGATCACTGCATATATTACGTTGAATTTAATACTTGGAAGTAGATATCATATATTACCAGCAGTAGTTTTCAGAGAAAATCTATTGTTCTCCTTCCCTTGTCCCTTGGAGAAACTAAAAACAAGTAAGAGAAGTGCTGACTGACAAGAAAGATGGTGTAAGCCCTGTGTATCTTTACTTTTCTATACTTTAATACAGTCATACAGAGAATATGAAGAATTAATCAACAATCTGCACAGGATCAATGATGGAGCTCTCTGGGCAAAGATGAGCCACAAAAAATGACACACTTAACAGTAACTGATAGAAGTTTTAGAAAATCATTTGTACACCTGTCCAGCATTCAAAACCAGCTCGCTTTTTGCTATGTGCTTACCTTTTTTTTTTTTTATTGTTGCTTTTAATGCTATCTCAAAATAGGTTTCTTAATAATTTTCTCTTTATAAGCATATTTCTGCTCAGCTACATCATTATTTTTGTGCATGTACAGCATATGGAAGATAGAAACAGATTCTTCTTAGGAGCATGCCATGCCTGAACTCTGGCCTTATCATTTTAGTTCATTTTTGTAACTCTTCCCAAGCTCCTTTCATCCAAAAGGAAAAAACCAGCACTAGAAATGTTTCTTTTTTGTCGTCCTTTCCATTACTTAATGCCATTGTAGAACAGTAATTGAATGTGGCTCCAGTTACTGATCTGCATCGTGTACATTGTCACATCTCAAAACAGTTTCTGGTTCTGCAGTTTCTAGGACTGAAAGGAGTACCAAAATCAGGTAATTTTTTTTTTTTCCTCTTAGGAAGTAATTTTGCTCCAGTGCCAAAGTAAAATATTTGAATTCCTCTTTTGAGGTCTGAAAATCAGAAAGTAGGGCAGTACTTCAGTACTTTATTAGGTTAAGATGTTATGCTGTGTTTTGTTGAAAACATAGCTTTAGAATTGGGTTTTTTTAAAATATGAATTGTGGAACAGTTTCTGCCCATTTGTACCCTTCCATACAAAAACCCCAAAAGATTTTCAGAGGAACAGGACAAAAAAAGTTAACAATCTAACAGTAGAGCTTCTGGAGAGCTTTAAACTTCTCTTCTAAGCACTCAGCACAGCAATAACCTAAAATTTTAATTTAAATTTTTGCATGATGCTATGAAGTGTTTGTAAGACTCTGTAGTGTTTTTCACTAAGTCTGGAAAAAATACAGTAACATTTTTTACCAGAAGTGTTGATTATCTCTGTGTAGATCTTACTTAAGGTCTTGAACTTATCCTAACAAATAATGAGGGGTTTTTTAAGACAGAGATGGCATAGATCTCTACCCACAGATGCTAGATTTTCTGCCCAATTTCTGTATACTGTATTCTGTCAGGAAAATAGTTACTAGGACGAGAGAATATTTCTTTTTCTGCAGAGACACCTTCATTCTGGAGCAAGATTCTGTTTCTCTGATTACACACACAGCAAATATTAAATTCAGTGCTCAGTACCTGTGTCTTCAAATAGTTTATTGAATCAGACAAGCAATCTTGGAAGCAAGACTCATGTTCAGGTACTCACTTGTTCAAGTCTGTCACTGAATTTTGCCTCAAAAAAAGGCAAAACCTTTTTTTGAACCTTCAGGATCTTTCTGTGCATTTTAAAAATTGCTAAATATCTACATATAGTATTTGAATTTGATTTTGAAGGATTTGACTGGAAAACATAAATTGGAATGTTATTCCACTGGTTTTAGTTCTTTTTCAGAACTCAGTTGAGTGCTTAAAGAAGAATTTTCTATTTAATGCTACTTTTAGTAGCACTCTTCTCAAGTAGTCTTTCTTTGGAAAGAATGTTAAATATGGATTTGCTCTGTTCATCTTGTTTCTTCTTTTCCTCTTGACCACATTCTTACACCACAGTTTATGTAATGATAAATATGAGAGTAACGCCTGCTGATTTAGACTCACTTTGGATGATAAATATGAGAGTAACCACTGATGATTTTGACTAATTTCTGATTTCCTTTCAGGGCTTTCTCCTTTTATTTTCAGGCTTAATCACTGCTATTGTAAAATATTTGCTGTCTCCGCAGATGTTCCCAAAGGATTTTTGACTATGACTTGGGTGTGTCCTGTTATTCATACATATATAATTGATCCGTCTACATGTTGTTAATTAACTGCCAGTTAAGTACAAATCTCCTTGTTTTTTTCCAAATATAAAGTACACTTTTTTCCTATCATGGTGTTCCACACTTAAAATAGTGTCTGATGAATTTACCCAATCTTTATTTAGATACACTCATCATCGTAAAAGATAAAACAAAACAAAAAATTTGGCAGCTAAACTTAATAGGCTTTTAATTGTTCTACTTTTACTAGATTCAGTAGCTGAATTTGGTGCAAGAATATAATTTTTTTCCTGAGGTGCCCAGGATCATCATGTTCTCAGACTGAAAACAGTCCTAAAAGTCCAGACTTATTTCAGCAATTTTCTTTACTCTGAATTGAGAGTTAATATTCTGTTTCCACTTTTAAATGTTAAGAAATAATTTCTTTTAAATTTTAAATTTCTTTTAAAAGTCTTTATCTTATTTATTTCTAACAGAATACTTACTGAATCACATGGTATTTACTGTGACTTCTCAATAGTGATGTATGTTTCTTCACCTTTTGCAGAAATTGTAAGTCATTTATTTGCAGAGTGGAGGCTCACCATTAGTCTGATTGTCTTACAATTTTCTAATAATTAATGTGAGAAAAAAGCCTTTTCTGAACTGAAATTGTGGTCATGTATCGCTTACTTTTGACCCATTCTAGTGTAGAAAGCAAGCAAATTTGCTTCCAATTTTTCACATAGTTAATTTTCAGTTTGATTTGTATTTTTTCATAATCCTTTTCATATGTTGTTTTCTTTGAACTGAGTTGTATTATTGCCATTTACAGTATCAACCCACATAAGAGCGAGGAATGGAGGACAGAAAGGAAAAGTAAGAATAAACAACTTATAGCCTTAATAATTCTTAATTAGCTGCTGCTTTGGATCCTTTAAACATGGTGATAATTAATGTGGAAAGCTCTGGAAGCCTTCATAAGCTAACTTGATCATCTGAAGAATGCCGGGACTTATTAGGGAAAGTTCATGATTCATACATAAGGATTAAGCCAAAAGAATCTTGTGACCTAAGCAGCCTGGCTCTCCAGTGGTAAAAATGGGATTTTCTTATCTTACAGAAAATCATAATTGTGACAGACAGGGGGGATGGGAGCAGACAGGACACGTTTGGAGCAGCACACAGGCTGTAGGGAAATCACCACTGTGGCACGTGGCTGGTACCATGGTAGAAATACAGAGTTAAACTGCTGCACACAAAGTGTTCCACAGGGATGAATCAGAACATTCCTGAGAAATGGTAGTGAGGAGAACTGTAACATGAAATGTGGAGGGGGTTTTGTTCAAGGTCTGAGTTATCCTTAAGAAATTTTTAGTCATTTGTCTGATTGTTGTTCCCTGGGTACTAAGCACTTAAACCCCAAACCATGAACATTTGTCACAGTGGTAGGTGGACAATTCTGGATGTCAAATTTGGAGGGATGACATGAAATATAATCCTTCTTCTAATAGTAAATATTGACTTGACAGAGTCAGTCAGCTTCAATACTTCAATTGCCACAACCGAGTTAATAATTTAAATTTTGATCTGTTTAGAGCCTGTTTTGATGTTTAGAGCCTTGAAAAAAAAAGGCCTTTGAAATATGAACAATAAAGGATGCACAGCATAACTGAGCATTGCAAACCAACTCCCTGAGACAGTCACATAAACACAGTAGCCTTTTGCAGAGCTCATTGACATAAACAGTCGTGGTTATATTTAGATGCCTTGCCACCTCTGTTCTTCTCTCCTTTTACTAGTGCTCTGTATCACTGCATTTGACAAATTGAAGGGCAAATTAAAAGTACAAAAGCTGGAGCCATCATCACTTTTTAAGTGGAATCTGCACAAGTCACAAGCATGAGAAAAATAAAACTCATATTGCTTTCATTTCTTTTTAAGAATGGATGAGTATCAGCAGGCAAAAATATAATCATTGTATGTAACTGATGATCCTCTTGGCTTCTTTAAAAACAGTGCTGGCAAATTCCTTAGCCTCCCCAATGCTGAGATTTCTGGCAGGTATTTGAGGGTTTCAGTGGTCTGAGATCTGTGCAGGAAATACATTTAAAGCTTCATGCAAAGAGATGGTTTGTAGGAAAAATTTCCCATCATTACACTCCTGTGCTTAGTCACAACATCTCACACTTACACGTATTCACACCTTCCTTTGCCATCTTGTGGAGCTGTGGTTGAAATAAAAAAGTCATACAATGAAAAATATAATCCATAACAGTGCATACAGCAAAGTCCATTACTACTGTAAATTGTATCTTTGGTACTATGAGCTAGAGATGTTTTATTTACTAGCATCTATTCCTATAATCAGTGCATGTGCAAGAAGGTGTCTGCCCCAGACAAAAGTGAGCCCTAGAAGGCTTTATAGTCTTTCAACAATCTGTACAGTTTGTATTGGGAAAAGTATTTCATTCCTGTTTTATTCTCATTCCAAAGTTATACTCGTTGTGAATATCTAAACATAGAGAATATACATAATCCTGACACTTTTACAGACATGAATTACCTCACTTTTCAACACAGCTTTAAATAACAGAATAGAATATTTTACCCATAAGAAAAGAATAAGCAAAACGAGGTTTACGACAAAAATTAGATATTTTAATTTTCCCATAAGCATTGTAAAACAATAGCAAAATATACTTTTATTTATTTTATGTTGAGTAAAAAGAATAAAAATTCCTCAGTTCTGGACAAGGCATTGTATCCAGGCAGTCCTGTTCCTCTGTGGAGTTCCCTCACTGAATTATGTTCAATGGAGGTTACAGGGCTTCTGGCAAAAGCACAGTTTGCACAGGGAAGAATAACACATTTATATATCATAAATAAAACCACTTCTATAATACTATACAGGTTTAGGATTTAGATTTTGGAGCCAAAGCCACCGCTATACTCATTGTCTGCTTCTTTGTGAGTATTGCCACTATCCATAACTCAAAATCATAAAGGATTTCCTCATAATAGGAAATGGACCGAACAACTCAATTTTACAAATACCTGGAAAATAGAGATTATTTTTAAAACAGTGCTGCATTTTGCTGAGTTATACTGTGCACTATTTATTTTGACTACCTTTAAAAATTTGATGTAAGTAACTGAAACTCAGACTTTATCAATATTTTTGGAATGTGGTGTATGGACTCTGTAAATTCCACCAGTGCCCTAAATTCCACAAACAGAGTGGGGTTCCCTGCAGAGTGCTCTGCAGCAGGCTTGTATCAGAGAACAGCTATTTCCTGAATCTACTCTAAATATAAGTAACTTGGGCATTTTCGTTAACAGTACTTTATTTGAACAATCTCATTGTAATGTGCCTTAATTAGGAGATACCCATTTTTCCCAGCTATAAGCCATTTTAGATATCAAATTTAGATATCGAACCAATTCAGGTTTACAAAGCTCTGACATGGGGCTGAAATGCATTTTTCAAATGGAGCAGATTTCATTACCTTCCCACAAACAGAACAGAGAGCAGGACCACTAATAACACACCCATAAATCTTTCATTAAAAGCTGACATAGATAAAAAATGATAACTAAAGTCATGCGGTTATTTAAAAATACTTTTATTTTCAGAGTATAAATATTTTTTGCAGTGAAATGATAGTCAATTCTCTCAAAAAATTGGTGTAAAGCTGATTTTCTTGTAAAAGTGAGAGAGATTTCTGCAGTATTTATATACTCCTACACATGATAAATGGTGTCAGTGCTGTCTTTTTTATTAGCATGTCTTTCCTACAGTATTTATGACATTAGAGGATTAATAGTATTGGCTGCAGTCGAGTGCAGAGAGCATTATGAAGGCATCTCCTGTGTATTTTAACTAAACTATTGCATTTTAGGACAGACTCTTAGGCTAACAACTGAGTTTGCCTTTTCCAGTAAATCCTTAAAATATTTTCTATTGCAATTTGTCCATAGTGCCAAACACTTGAGGAATTCTAATGGAACTGTGTGTGTGTGCTTTTTTGCTTTGGTGAATAAGTGGTTATCACAATTAATTCAAGCTAGTGAAGATTTTGCCAGAAAACTTCAATCCAAGAATTAAAAGACTTTATAGCAAACTATAACCACATTGTTTTCTGTCATTAACCACTAGTGATTCCTGTAGGTCATTGTTTAAGGTGCCTGCACTGAAAATGTGCTTTCTACATTACTCATTCTAGTCAAGCAGTTGCTTATGGATGAACCTTCTGCTACAGGTAAAAACCCATTCTAAGATAGGGAGTAGGAGTTACATTAATAATGGGTGTGTATGAGGAGTGTAAATATTGAGGGGAAATGTATATTTGTATAATTGAAGCACGGAATCAATTATTTGTTGTGCAAAGTGTGAAATAACACCTACAAGCACTACTTCTGGACCTAAGTTTTAAGGACAAAGTGTAGTTTTCCTAGATGACTTCTGGATTATGCTACTCATTTGACAGTGTTCTGCAGCTCAAAGCAAGTACCTGAGACGTGTCTCTGGGATTGCATCACAACAGCTCTTTATTTGGTCCAACTGCTAGAATAATGCAAAAGTCATTATCCAGTTATCAGGCAATGGGCTTTTTTATAAGAAAGTCAAGCAATCTCCTTCTTGCCTGAGGTCACAGCCCAGCCCAGACAGTGTGTGGTGTGATGCAGAGATACACAGCTGTGGGACACTGCCCTCACACACACAATTTCTCATTACCTTGCAACTCCCTCTGCAGCAGAGGAGCCTGTTTAAATGCAGAATTAAGTGTAGAATTTATGGTTAATTTGTTGTGTCCTCTCCTCCTAAACCAACAGGAGCGTTCCAGAGGAATGAGTACAAAGAAATTGCCAGTAGTAATATCTAGAAGGTCATCATCCTTATTTATTCAGTGTGTTAATCCAGCTCTCCAGAGAGGACCTCGGGGACAGGCACCAGCCATTTTTATCAACCAGCATTTACAGTCTCCAGTGCTTAATCACTCTGCATTTAATAGGGGAGGGACCCTTCCTGTTCAGCACAGTTGTACAAATGAGGATTTTAGTTTATGAATATAGCAGAAACATTTCACTTGGTAAATAATCAGTCATGAAAAGGTTAGCTTGGATAATTCCTTCACTTTTCTACTGGTTTCAAATACTTCAGACTCACTAATTCTCCAGATTCTGCAAGAATCACAGCCAAAATCTCTCGAGTTTCATGTTATTGCTATCATCAGTATTATTTGCTGTGTTGAAATGAAACCAAAATCAGCTTAGACACACTGAACGTGTTAAAGGGAATTTGGTCTGGGTTTCCAGTTGATTTAAAGCACAACAGCCTATTCAAATCAAGACTCTTTTCATTGATTGAGACTTGTTTTTTTAATTCACACTGATCTATGTGACCCTTGTAATTTATAAAAGTGATTTTTAGGGGGAAATATAGAAATAGGGACTCAATAAAATGTTCTGAGGACATTTTGCTGTATTTCGTTAAAAGCAAAATGGTCTCACAAATCTACTCTTCTAAAGGCATGCTAAGCTTATGGTTGTGCAGGTCAGCTTCTGATTTCAAAGCCTTGGAGAGATGTCAGGAAATAGAGACACCTGTTTCTGCTGGGGTTTTTTATGCCTTATACCAGAGGGATTTTTACAACACAATGTTTAGTGTATACTTTTATACTGTAGAAAGTTTTACCAATATGATGATAACAGCATAAAAATCCTGCTGCCAGTAATTTTATGGAGACAATTACTGACTCTCTTGCCATTTGGACTTTCTCTTTGATCACGTTACTTCTTGTGAGTTAAATGTCTAGTTGCTTTATTTTCATGTGATATTAGCCTTGTCTAGTTCAATTTAGAATGTGTTTATAGGTGGAAATTATTTCTGCATGATAAATGCATGATATTTTCTATATTGATGCTCAATTTTATTTTGTCATTTAGAGTATCTGTAGGTTGCAGGAATAGATTTGTGCAGTTTATAAAGTGGTGTCATAAATAGAATAGGCAGCCACAATGAGATAACATTATAATACTCCTTTTTTTCAGGATTTCTTCTGATCTTGTATGTAAGAAAAATAATGTGCTGACTTTTCATTTTTTAATCCTCTAAGGAATATAGTGACTTTAAGGATAATTAATCCCTCCTTACTTTGAGTGTCTAAAATCTGGGGACCATGATGAAGAAGAAGACTGTTTATCAGTGAAGAATAATGGTACTGTCATAAAGAGTTATTCATCCTCCCACATGATAAGCACCTCAGGTAGGAAGGACTCAAAGAGGAATTTGAATGAGTTTTTGAATGATTCTACTCTGAATCTGGATTTACCTACAAAACCAGACACCATCTTTAGGGGGGTTAAACTGTTAAGTCACCCTACAAACATTAAAATGTGGGCTTTATAGAGAAAAAGGGTATTTCCTTTTCATCTACTAAAGCAAATCATAATTGTGTGTATATATAGCTACTGGTTAGGTCTTGCTCTTTAACTGATCATTTATTGCTGTAAGACAGAACCAGGTACAATATATTATTTGCACTCTAAAACACTTGTTCATTATTTTAATCACTTACATTTAGACCTTGGCTAACAATCTATATGGCTGTAAATCTGAAAATGAAGTAGAAAGAGATATTTCATTTATAGGAGTACAGATAATGTACTTCCCATATTATCAAAAATCACTTAATAAAGATTTATTATTTTTTAATTTTTTTTTTACTTCACTAAGAACTAAACTAGTCATGCTCTGTAGGAATTCTTTCTAATACTCTCCTGAGTTTATACTCCTCTGTAAAGAACTTACCATTCAGCTCTATAGTATATTTTTTTTCCATAGAGAAGGAAAAAAAAATCAATCGAACAAACAACCTGCTGGCCTATTGTTTTAATTGCAGGGGTTCTTGAAGTGCCTTTGTAGATTACTTTTGCAATGATGTCTGAGACCCAACCTAGCCTAATAGAACCCAATTTAAAAAGTAAAAAAATATCTGCTTTAGGCAGGAAAATGAGTCCAAA
Organism: Sylvia atricapilla; assembly: GCF_009819655.1. Taxonomy (NCBI): domain Eukaryota; kingdom Metazoa; phylum Chordata; class Aves; order Passeriformes; family Sylviidae; genus Sylvia; species Sylvia atricapilla. The sequence goes on from NC_089154.1 coordinate 14,058,796, forward strand.
GTGCTAGATAAGTGATCTTTTATGATCTGTGAGCTTCATTCTACCCTAAACATTAAATCTGTCACACCCAATATAAGACAAATGTTATCAAACAATATTCTCTGCCATTTTGTCTTCATTTTATTAGCTCCTTATAACACAGACCAAGCAAAATATTCTTAAACCTCAGAAGACAAATGTTTTCTGTCTGTTTCCTGTGCTTGCCATATGTGCTCTATTCATCTTAGGATAGAGCCTCAGCTGAGTTGTTGGTGTGAAGTTGAAAGACAGTTGATTCTTTAGCAGGGTGATGCTCCTGTAGGCTCATCTGGGACATTTCTCCTTGTTGCTGCATTCTCACTGCATATTATCTATGGTACAGGCTTGCATAAATTCCCATAAAGATCCATTAGTATCCTGCTTTCCTCATGCCACAGTCAAGGTACAGTAGTTGCATAAGTTATGTTACCTGCTGATTATCACAACAGAGACTGTGACAAAACAGGTATCTGCTGATTGTCACAACACAAAGGTCTGCTGCTGTTAAATACCACACACTTCGGAGGAATTTCCTTCCACTGCAAGAAGCTTTTAACTTCACAAAAGGCTTAAATTGAAATGTACACCTTATAGATCAACTTCCCAGGCTGCTCCCATTCTGGATCTTAGAACTGCTCTTAGCACCAGCTGCTTAATAGTGGAACTGTCTCCTGTCTCAAGAGACCTCTAATTTTAGTGTTCTGGTTTATGAAGGCCATATCCCACACCTGAATTTACATGTACATGGCACTGTCTGATCTGTTGTCTAAGTTTTAATATTCTAGATTGGAGAATAACAAGAAGCCAAAATAAGCAAATAAATATGAGAATTTCATAAATAACAGAGTGAAAAATAATTTATTAAGTTATTGAACTCAATAACATGCCAATAGCAATACTCCTGTGCTATTAGTCTCAGAGTAGTTCAATTTCAAAAACAGTAACCCCTAGCTGACTAATATTGATACAGTGAATAAATATGCTACCAAGAAAACATAATATTTTCAAGGAGGCCAAGCATCTGCATGTAAACAATTCCTGCCTTGTAGCAGAATGGGATTCAGTGTCTATGAACACAGAGGAAAAAAAGCCCTTGCTTTTTCTCCTTCAAAACAGACACGAGTGTGTTTACTTCCACCAAATATCCACTTCCACCAAATATCCATGTGTGCCACTCTCTCATGCGCATTCAGTTGCTGTAAGAGTAAAACTTTTTTATTCTTTTGCATGAACATCCTGCACATGCATCTCCCATGACTGTGCCCTCAGTCAAAGAGGAAGTCCTGAAAGACTGTCAGTGTGTTCAGCCATGAGCTCTCAGTGGGAAGCCAAGGCAAAGGACACAATTCTTATACAATGGGCAAAGGTACCTACATTCCACAGTGCCAAGCAACCAAAAAATCCAGAAGTTCCTAGTCCTTACCCTTGCCCGACTTGAGGCATCTGGGAATCATTGAAGTCTTGTAAATAACTGAAAATATTACCTGACTGGTCACTGATCACATCTTGCTAAAGTGTACATTTGATCTTACCCTAATTTTCTTGTCCTTTACCCCATATTGTGAGACAGGATATTAAAATAAGTTCCTATGCCTTTGACATAGTGTAAAAACATTTTCCAGACAAAATGTCAGTGTTTACTCCTAAATGTGTTATTATTATTGTTTCTCTAGAGCCATAAAAATTAGCGTATACCACAAATGTCGATGGTGCCCTAAAGCCTGTCTTAGTGGGGCAAAGGGGCTATAGAATAGGATGGTTACCTTTGTAAGGGGAAAAAAAATCAAAAATATTCTAAAGTAATTGTTCAATAAAATAAATGCTACAAAAAAGGCATTACAGTGTAGGATAAAGGTCTCTTCCTGCAACCTAGGAAGACCTTTTTGCTTATGTTTTTATCATCTGTTATTAATATACCCACATCCAGGTTTTGCTGGTAAACTCTGATCCTACATTGCTGCCTTACCTCTTTGTTTCTCCTTTTTTATATTATACTGCATTGCCTTATAAAAAGGAAACTAAAAGTGACATTTGGGATGTATGTCGGGATTTTTAATATTTGTTTTGGCAGATCTTAGTTTACATACAGATTTGGTGACGATATCAAGAGTCAAACACTCTCAATTTGTTGTAAGGCATGTAGGCCTACACCAGAAAAATAATCAGGCAGGAATTTAATTAGGCAAGTACTAAATAAAAGGACATTTAAATACTCTGTATTTAGTTTTCAATATCTACAACAAACAAAACCATGGAGACAAGATCTCAACACCTACAGTTAATGTGAAAAGACACCAAGCAGAGTTGACTAAGTCACTACTCCAAATTCTGCCTGTTGTGCCATGAATTCAGCAGAGTTCCTTATGAGTGTTAGAACTCAGACTGCTTTATCTGTACCACCTGAAAATACAGATGCACAGAGCCACGGTGTAAGTTCACAAAGGAGGCAGGCACATTGAGGAATTTACTACAAACAGAAAGAAAAATTATCTATAGCAATGAGAGCTCTAGTCACTAAGAATAGAACCCTTTTTTCAGAACTGTTTTTGGCATTGACCAGTTATTTTTCATTTTTCAGCAGCACATTAGAACTTTCCACCATGTTTATCTCTTGCTCAAATGAACTAATAAACTCCTGATACAACTCTTAATACCCCTTATCAACTTGTCACGCATGGCAGTGTTTGTTAACTTGCAACAAGAACATGTTTATCTTTTTGCTACAGTCAAAGCAAGCAGCAGAACTGAAAGTTGATGTGAGAAGCAGCTGGCAAGTGGCCTGAAGTCTAGAAACTTTGCTTTACTCTTCTATTTTTTTTCACTCCCATGCCTCTTCTCAGCCCAAATTTTACTGTATTCCTGATGCTAAAGATTGGCAATAATTATTTACAGACTAAAAAATACTCCAAAATAGTACAGCACCTTGAATTTATTATTTGTTCTTTCCAACCTTTTAGCACCCGAGTGTTAAACACATACATCAGGACTGGGAGATGGAGAATCACCATACAGAGTAGAAACAAAGTCCCTGTCTCCCAAACATGTTGAAAACTCCATGTTTCTGCTGTAATACTGCCATTGTCTGGTGCCTTAGCATGAAATACGTAATTATTTTCAAGTGTGCTGTAGGCAGAATAGGAAAATACATTTTTCTGTTCTCTGTAAAAAGATGAAAATATATAATAATGTCAGTACCACCCAATATTGTGCTTAATTCAAAAAGTTAAATATTTTAGTGCAATGAGATGAACTTGCTATTATAGGAATTGTAATTTACTCTGTGGATTTGCTGTTCAAGGGTATATATATATAATATATAATACTCTGCTTGTATTAGCTCCTAGTGAAATCAGTTAAAACCATGTAATTAAAGCATGGCTGTTTTGTTTGCCCACTGGAGCTGTAGGAAGTTTTCAGTTCCATTATTAACGGTGATAAAGGAAATTCTCTTTGGGAGTTGGGTGAGATGAAACTCAAGATGCAGCAGTTCACCATCTCTTGCTGACTTGTGGGTGACACCTGAGAAAAAGTCAGTGAAACCATAAAATAGCAATAATAGAAGTGCAGTGTGCCACTGCCAGGCACAGCTCAGCCCTGCCACTGCCTCTTGGGCTGTGGTGTCACAGCCTGGCCAAGGTGGCCTTTGGGACACTGCCTCCACACTGCAGCCACAGCAGGCTCCTGCTTTACAGGAGGATGCAGAGGTTTGAGCTGCCTAACTGGGGTCGTTTTTCCACTCCCACAGCTCCCTCCGGGATGTTTGCAAGGGCTGTTATCAGGGAACTGCAGCTGTGGCTCTGTCTTTGCTTCCTGGCAGAAGTTACCTCTGGTTTGGGGTGGGTTTTTTGACTTCTTGGAACTTTTTGTTTATTAGCTGGATAATCTGGAAAGGAGATAGGAATGGAGCTGGTACAGAAAGATACAGTGTTTAAGGCCAGAGCTGACTATTCCAGGTCAAAACACATTCTGGAATCCCTGTGACAGGTGAAGGGCTGGTGCATGCACCACTGGCCTCACCTGGGTTCTGCTCAGGGCATTTGGCACCTCCCTGCACTGGCCAGAGGGCAAATCAGGGCCTGGACCTTCAATCCACAACCTCCTGCTGCAACACTCACCTCCTGATGCTCAGACTGGAACCAGAACTCTGAGAGTTTTCATTTCAGATACGTTCTAAGAAGAGATTTGTTTCCATTTTGGTTTTAGACACACCCAGAGTCTTAACCTGCCACCTAGCAGGAATAAAGAGTGCCTGGGAAAAGCCTGGCCATCTCTCCCTCCATGGCAAAGCGACAGAGCATCACTGCACTCCCAGTGGACTGTGCCCTCCTCAGAAGCCTCAGCAAGGGCCGGCCACACAAAGACCTTTTGAGTTGAGTAAGCATAGAATACCTGACAACCCACAATGTCTTCATCAGGTTTGATCATAATTTTATTGTGAGACTGTATAAAAACATCATTGGCATGTCTTGGTGCATTTAGTTTAACTAAATGTACTGGACAGATGTATGCATTTGATAAATGGCCTGATGTTTCCAAAAGCAGTAAATATTCTAAGTGAGGCTCACTTACAGCAGTCGTTCAAGTTAGCTGGCAAAACATCTGTCATCTTTTCAGAGACATAAATGCTAATTCTTATGTAAAAAACAAGCAAGTTGTACCAAAAAAATGAAGCTCTCACTCTTAAGCCCAAACAGATCCCTCTTAAAATCCAGTGCAATTATCAGCATGTCCCTTGGATTTATGACTTATGACATTTATTCGCCAACAGGTGGTTGCGTATCTTGCCATTTATATTTTAAGCAACAGTAAACAAAACTAAAAATAAGGTAAGACAAACAAAATAAAACTCAGTGGTGTTTTTAAAGTGTTTTTTAGAGAAAAGCTGTATTTATAAGCTAGGTCTTCAAGTAGTTCTCACCAGGCCCAGCAATACGGAAGAATACTGCAAGAGCAATAAGGATTTTTAGGGGCATTATGATAGTGTAATGGAAACACATCTGCCCCCAAAAGTCCCTCATTTTCCCTGCGGTTAAAAGCCATGCAGGAAGTGGTGAATGCTGTGGAACATCAAGAATAAAACTATAAAGAAAAGATTTTTAAGTTAGAACAACTTTCCAACAATACCTCAGGATTTCATCATTTTCTGTTAGTCCGCTGGATAGGAAAACTGTAGTTTTTCAAGGATCCTCTAAGTTATTAGCTCTGGATGTATAAAATAGTTCTGTGCAAGCAAGAAAGTGATTTTTGAGGCAGCTACCTTAGAAATACTATTGGGAAGTGAAAAACATTTTGCATGAATCCCAGACAATACAGGACAATTTTTCTTCTTTCAGCTCTCCAAAAGAAAAAAAAAAAACAAATGAAAACCCCAAGATAATCATCATTAACTCTTGACCTGCATTTCTCATTTTAAGGATACTTCAGTGACAGAGTGGACATTAGTTTATAGAAGAAAATTATACATAATAGCATTATAGAACATCTTTCATTTGAAAGAATTTTAAAATATTTTCATTTTAAAATGAACTGTCCGGGCAGTTTTCCATACACACAGAAGGACCAGTCAGAGTAAAAATACAAAGTATTTTTTAGTAGGCTGAATTATCCATATTTATAAATATCCTCAGTAAAACAGGTAGCACACTTGAACTTTAAGTTATGCCCATTCAATTGGCATGGCCAATGAAAAGTAACTATTTTTAAACAATCCCCACTGAATAGCACCTAACAGGCACATTCTTCACAGATTCCTGTAGCACAAAGCATAAAACAGAATAATATTGTGGAAAAAAAAAGCAATGATCAATTCCTCATGTTATGTTCTGTGTAATACATTTGCCCTTTGTTGATGTTAAAGTATGAAGAATTAACTGAATTCTTTTCTCAGGTTCCAGAAATTTTAACATGATGTCACTTGCATTTTTATGGATGTCGATCCCGTGAATTCAGTGGAGATACTTCTGACTTACAGCAGCACCAGGCTGACAGAGGTGTGTGTGCTTTGTGTGATTTGAAATGAATCTCTGATTACAAAAGAAAGCTTTAATACCAGCAGCAGCAGCATCAAAGTGAAAATCAAGATTTTGTTGACCATAAAAGACCATATTAAGATTTTTTTTAACAGCAGCAATGTGTAACAACTAGAAATGCCCTTTCAGTACAATTACTGCACTCACTTTTCCTGATGCATGTAGGCCAGTCCTGAAACATCCTGAAATGATTTTTCTCACCCTGTCGTACAACCCTTTATACATGCCTTGTTGAAGAGGACAGGGGTGTGTGTGTTCTGTTTTAATTCTTGTCCTGACCTACAAATGAAAAGCTTTACTTTAAAAATCAGTGTCCAAATACTATTTTATATTGGTTCATATAGAAAGCCAAGATTGAAGTAAAAGGATTTGGACTGTCTGAAGCTGAGATACTTCAAATAGCAAAAATGCATCAAATACTACTTTATACTGTTGAATTGTAGTCTCCTCCATTAACAGCTAAATTCAAATTAACAGTATGAACTGAAAAGATCGAAATAGTTTTGTTTAAAAGTTCTTCATAAGTATCAACAAGGTAAGTATTCAGCATACTAGGAAATCAGATAGGACTCAACTTTTTAAGATTTCTTTTGAGTGCAGCTAGGAGCAGGTATGCTCCAAACAGGAGAAGAAAAGAGAAAACAAACACAAAAGTCTGGAGCCTATCTGTAGAGAATAATGATTCCAATATTTTAAAAAATGTTGGTAATGAAAGATCCTTATATCCAACAGGGACTCAGAGATCAGGGGAAACCTCCTGAAACCAACTGCTAACGTGTAGTCAGACACCTCACAAAGCCAGTCCCCTCAGTACTGTGTGAGGCTTCATTTCTGTTGATGTTATCTTTATTAACTCTGGAGGTTAAGGTAAGAAAGGTCCTGAAAAATCATTCCCAGGCTGAATAAGGCCTATCCATTCACACTTGAATATACAATTATTGCCCTTGCCCCCAACCCTTGTAAACAGGAACTATTGGGGCATTTTGACAACAGGCAAAACCTCCTGATTCTTTGTTTCCTTTTTCCCGTGTTTATAGCTGTACCACATTCCCTCCACGTTTGCACTGTTTGGTTGAGAACAGCATATGGCATTGCAGCAAGGGATTCCTGTCGTTATTAACTGATGTGCATTGTGAGCTGGGCAAATGATGCTTTAAATTCCCTGATTTCACCAGAAGTTCATAGTCTGAAGCCACATGGTCGGAACCACTTTTCTACCATGTCTTCCACTACAGGTGCAGCTTCCAGGTGATAGCAATGGTTTGCCCCTAATCTTTTAAACCCATTAAAAAAAAAAATCCACTTCTTTGTTTGGCTTTTAAATACAATTTCCAAGGCAGGTAAAATGATCTTTTGAGGGATGTCCTTAGAAAATATGCCTGAACATACTGGTTTGTGTTTGCACAGCCTTGTGGCATGAGGTCCGGATTTTCCACGGGGAAGCAGTGCTGGTGATTAACACTGCAACAGGGAGCAAAGAACAAGGCACAGTTGAAAAATCAGAGCTCAGGTGTCTGTGTTCTTGCCCCGCAAAGACTCTGCATAAAAGCTTCTGAAAGCTTCCTAGGAAAGGACAACTGATTCTGTAGCCTTTAGTAAGGCTAAATTTTCAGCTGTTCCAGGTCATGAGTTTCCCAACTTGGGGTCGTTCCCTCTGTCTCTCTTTTTCTGTGACTGGATCAGAGGGGAGGCACCAAACTTTGCTGTTGCAACACGGGGTCAGGAGGTGTCAAAGGTTGAGGCCCTGCTTCAGAAAATGCAGGGCCCAGAGCAATCTCCAACCCAAGCCCCAGCATTCTGGTGGAGATCCTGAGCTTTTCACTGCTTTCAATAACATTTCAAAAGTAAACAGATTAGGCCATTGGGTAATCCTCTGCTGATTCAGTGTGTTTGTAAGCTGGGTTTTTAAAGGTTCGCTGAAAAATGCAGAAAAGTCATTCTAAAAATGTAGTTTTAAATTTATTCTAAATAGAAGGATAGCTAGTAGGACTTTCAATTTTATAAATTATAAATGCAATAAATAATCAGGGTTGATATTTCTAAATATTTTTTCAATAATTAATGACCTTTTTATCTGAAGAAAAACTAATTTATATTACAAACACACCATCTACTTTTTATCTTCTGTAAATTTCTTTTTTTTTTTTTATTTTTTCATATCAAATAGCAAGATAGACTGATCCTAGGTATTTAATTATTAATGCTCTGGATACACAGTGCATTTCAGGAGTCTCAGCTCTGAGGCCAGCACCCCAAGCTGCACACAAACCTGCTGGGAAAACCAGTGTGAGGGAAAGAGATTCAATTTTTATAACACAGATGTTTAGGAAATCTATCACTGTTTTGTCTAATCATCATTAATTTCAGTAACACAAACAAAATGAACAGACATTGAAAGTTTAAAATAAATGCAAGATATCTATAGCAGCAGAAAATTGTCTGTTCTACTGCACACCAGAGACAAACAGGAGCTCTTTCTGTAAGCTTATTGATGGGGGAAAAAAGTGAATAAAAATATAAAAATATTGTATGAGGAAGGCCTACAGAAGCATAACAGTGTTCTTTAACACTGCTCATTAATCATTTAAATAGTGTATTAATTCTATAGCTAGGTTATTGGTGCTAGAAGAAATGCAAGTGAATTTTATATATCCTCAATAGAGAGTCAGATAGAATCTATTTTAAAAAATAATCTAAAAATAGCTGATTAACAAAGTGTGATACATAAAGCACATCTTACTGGAAGTACAAAATTATGTGTTAATTTAAGAGCTTTAAAGTAACAGTTGGTAAGAAGCAACTGTGGTATTTTAGCAGAGCAGAGCTGATCTTCGCTGCTGTTTGCATCTGAGTGTTTCTCTTTTCCCTTAAAGCAAGATCCTCACACTGATCCACTTTCTCATCTCTGATTCTCTGCTCCTACATTCTCAGAATACTCGAGAAGAGACCACAGGAATTACACCAATCCCAGTCTGACAGCTAGGAGGATTGGACAGGTCTGGAATGTTATTCACAAACTAAGTACTAATATACTTGAGCACAATTTAAAAACAAAATATTTCTACAGTTCAATTTTTAACTTGATTGGTTTATGAAAATGTAGCCTTTCATGAATGCTGGTTCTGAACAGTGTTATTTTATGGAAAATAGTAGCTAAAAAGCATATTAGCACCACAGTTCTGACCTAAGCTCCTCCAAATCAGATTTCACAGTCTTAAAACAAGTGAGGAATTTGTTGCACTCAGGTTTGGATACATCCTATTTCACTTGTGCTGTAATTATATTGCTATAAAATGTGAAATACTAGAATTCTATAGAAAAATCTTGAGAAGCCATCCTGATACTCAGTTGACTATAATCCTGATACTTATAATAAATCACACACCAACAACTTGAACAGTGTGTAACTGTCTCACTTCAGCTGAAAAGGCCTTTCTGAAATACTCAAATTGATTCAGTCTGTGTAGGTCAACACTTAAAATTAACCTGACTGCAATGACAATGTGACCACATTGTGAATGTCTGGATGTTGATGTGTAGCTTAAGCTGGTGATTAGCTGGCATTAAATGTCAAAACTATGACAGACACATTTACACCACCTGAGAGGATGCTCCAGCATCTGTGTTGTGTGAAACATTGTATAAATGACATTGTGTGAGTATCGTGTTCAATCAGTATTAAATATCTGTGCAGTGTATTTGGAACCATGAGAAAGTTCAGTGCATCTACCAGCATTTTCAGCACTTTCCCATGAGGAAAGTACGTCTATGCAACTTTTAAGTAAAAAGAATACTTCAATTCTTTAGTATATTGAGACCAAAATGTAAATAGTAACATGAACTTAAACAGCTCTACCAAGGTCAGGTTTACACTGCCTAAATCACAATAATATATTCCACAACCTTTACCAGTACAATAATTAGCAGCCTTTAAACTGAATCATAGATACAGACTGTACACACGTAGACACACACAGACATAAAGGAACAGTTCAGGAGATACATTTCCACTGAGCACTTTGTGAGCAAAGAGAAATGAGGTGGGGATTGACAATACAAATGCTATCAGTGTTTAAAAGATTTTTTTTCAAGGTTTAAATTGTCTCTCTTTTCTAGGGACCATATTTTCTCCCAATTCACCTGTATTGTATGACCACCCTTTGAAAGGTGACTTTTTCTTCAGCTTTTCCTGGCTTTTTAAAGAGAAAAACACCACCAACAGTCAGAAAAGTTTTATGTTTAACTTTCAGAATGATTGTGTTTTCTATCCACTTCTTATTGCTGAAGACAACATTAAAATTAGAACATGATTATTTATTTAAAGTGTATAATAGCCCTTTCCTAAGTGCAGCAGTAGTTTACTACTAAGTTTACTGTCCATTGTAAGAGCCATAATGTGCTGTTTTCTTTTGCAGAACAAAGTGACCACCAAAAGCGGGACTTTGTGGGCCAGTTGGATAAAACATAAGCTCATCTCGCCCCCAAAACCCCGACTCTGGAACCACAGCCTTCCAAGATTCAATTGGTAAGTCAAGTATCTTTGTAAGATATGCCCAATCAACTGAGTCACTGCTTCCAGTGGGTCATTTTCAGACTAATAAAAAGAGAAGGTTATAGCCCAGTTGCAACACACCCTCCTTCACTTTCTGGACAGCATGAATTGCTAACAGATACTAATTAATGGCATTAATATTTTATGATCTATTAAGCAGGTATGAGGTACTTTTTCAAAGTGTTTATAAAATGACACAGAATAAGTTATTAGACCCAGCACTCAGAATATCTGTTAAGATTTCTTCTCGAAGTACGTAACAAGTTATTATTTATCTGTTTCACTGTATTTCAGACTAAAGACACATTATAGAGAAATGTCTGTCATTATTCTAAATTTATTTGTACACTAAACTAGAAATTATTTTCAATTTACTTGAAAACTGGTCTCTTCTTACTAACAGTGATAGTGTCAAGTATTCAGCCCCACGTCATTATCCTACTACCCTCAATATTATATTTTGTAAGATCTTCTTTCAAAGATAAGAGGAAAAGTAGAAATTCACGGACAAAAGGAACATATATGCTAAATCTTCACTTTATAATTCCACAGAGCTTCTAAATAAAATCCATGTTTAAAAGCTTTACACTTTACACCAGGATGGCCAAAGTAGGTTAATGCTGTCAGTTACAGTAAAAGAAACTAATTGCTGTCCTTGAAAAGCCACTATTACACTCAGTCTGCTTTAGATAATCAAAATGCGGAGCTGAGGAATGCTGTCCTAGCTGAACTGCTTTACAATCACCAAACACATCCTGAAAGCAAAACGCACAGAAGTTGATGGAAATTCTGGCTAAGTAAAAACGTTTAAATAATTCCTCGTTCTACAAACCGTACATTTTAACTGACTTATTTATGACTGTGATGATTTAGGAGATTTTTTCTGGCCGTGCTTTCACACGAGCTCCTCAGACGGTGCGTATCGCACGGGCATTTGTAGTTATTTGTGCCCGGCCAAAAAGTCGCCGCAGAAGCCACGCGGAGGCAGCGGGACAGGAGCGGGGAGCGAGCGGACACGGCGGGGAGCGGACACCTGTAGCTCCCAAGGGGGCCGCTGCGGCGGCGAGCGCCCCTTCCCCGCGGGGCCCGGCGCGACCCTCCGCGGCCTGCGGCAGGTGGGCGCGGGGCCGCGCCGGGATGTGCCCGGGGCCGCGCCGGGATGTGCCCGGGGCCGCGCCCGGAGGTGTCCGGGACCGCGCCGGGAGGTGTCCGGGACCGCGCCGGGATGTGCCCGGGGCCGCGCCGGGAGGTGTCCGGGACCGCGCCGGGAGGTGTCCGGGGCCGCGCCGGGAGCTGCCCGGGGCCGCGCCCGGAGGTGTCCGGGGACGCGCCGGGATGTGCCCGGGGCCGCGCCCGGAGGTGTCCGGGGCCGCGCCCGGAGCTGTCCGGGGCCGCGCCTGGAGCTGCCCGGGGACGCGCGCCCGCCGATGCGCGGCCCCGCGGCGCCGCCGCCGCTCCCGGGGCGCCTTTCCGCGGGCGCGCTGCCGCGGCCTCTCCCGCACGCCGCGGTGCCCGGGCGGCGCGGAGCCGCCCCATTCCCGCGCAGGGCGCGGCCCCGGCTGCCCGCCGAAAGGGAAAGGGAAAGGGAAAGGGGACGGGGGCGCGGGGCGGCGGCCGCACCTGCGGCCTCGGGGGGACTCGGCGCTGCTCCCCGCGGAGCCGGGGCGCGGAGGGACAGCGCAACTCACCGCTTGCCAGTGCCCGCCGCGGGGCCGCCGCCAACGGGAACGGGAACGGGAACGGATGAGCGGCCGCAGCCAGCGGGGATCCCGAGCACAGGGGCCGCTCGGCCGGCAGGTCCCCGTGCTTGAAAGGAGACAGCCCTCCGGTCCTCCGAGCCGGCTCCTTCCGTTGGCAAAATCCTGACTCATTACATAAAAAGATCACCCTGCCAGGCGCCCTGAAACATTTCTTCATCACGGTCACGCCACAAGCTAAACAAGAGGCCACATCAAGGGGAGGGGGAGAGGGGGAAGCGGAGGGAAAAAAAAAATCCAGAAGGTTTTTTTTTTTTTTTTTCTGTCATTAAGATCCTCTTCCTTGAAAAAAAGAAAAAAAAAGGGGGAAAAAAAAGAAAAAAAAAAAAAAAAAAGAAAAAAAAGTGCAAGGAGAAAAAAAAAAGAAAGAAAAAAAAAAAAAAAAAAAAGAGCAGCCGCCAGGAAAATAACTAGAGAAGATTCACTCATTGTTGCCACAAAGACACCTCTCCCCTTCCCACTCCTTCTCCATGCTCGTTCCTCCAGCGGTGCTACAAAGACGTGCTGTCTGCGCCGGGAGTTGGGAGCCCGAGCCCTGGGCTCCTCAACTCCGCGGGGCCGTGCCAGGAGACCCGGGGCGCCCGGTGCTCTACGGGAGGTGTGCTGAGGCCGAGACAGGCCGAAAATTAATTTTTTTCCTAGAAACTACCACCAAATATAGTAACAGGGAAGGGGTATTCCTAGAAATTCGGGAGACGTCAGAAAGGGAAGATTTGTGAAATTCAGCTTCACTTCCTGCAGAGGGCTCCTAGCACAGGGATTAAAAAAAAAAAAAAAAAAAAAAAAAAAAAAGGCAATAAAGTGCTTTTCATGCTTCTCTGATCAGATAATGGTTAAAAAAAAAGAACGGTAAAACACTTAACTCACATTTCTCCGATACAATCTAGTAGTTTCATATGGAAAGAATGCTAATTAGTAACCTCCTTTCCTCATTTTCTACTAATGTTTATTAGATGCCTATCTCCTGTATTTATTTTCTCCACATCCTCAGATCAGACCTATGCGTGCAGCAAATAAAAGGAATATGCATATGAGTGAAAAATGGGCCAAATGATAACCCTCCCACATATCACAAACACGGAGTGTTGTTTGTGTGTTATTTTAAACAGGCTTGGCCGTTTGCAGCTTTCATGCTACACTGCTGTGAATAATTCATGTCCCCACTGTAGATGTGTGCAATATTGTTACTCACATGAATCGGAATTTGTAGGTTGGTTTTTATTTAAGGGCTTCGGCGCTGAGTACTGCTGAGCACTGTCAGTCCCCATGGACTCAGTGGTATCTTTGGCTCTTAATTAATTCAGCTCAGCAATTCACAGGATCAGGCCCTGACCGACAAACACAGCCCCACACGCTGTCAGGAGCCACATTATTTCTCATATGTCTCCTTAATCTGTGTCTGCTTTGTGCTGGTGTCTTAACACCCAATCCTTCCTGACTCATATCTTCTTTAAAAACATCAACTTGAGACGTTTCATAGGAAGCAAAATCGAATGTTTGAAAAGCAGAGACGAATGAAGACATTTTTGTGTGTTGTTAATTATATAAAGATGTCAGTGCATTTGTAATAAGGCATTATTTATCCAGGAATAGCAAAGGTCGCTATAAAAACCACAAAGCCAGCTTTTAGGGGAAGATAATAGATTTCAATGTGTGCAACTCTTGCAGGTTAATTGGATTTCCTTAATGAAATTCCCCTCAGCCACATGAAATCCTTGGGTTTGTTCTTTGAATTTCATTATGACTTGCAGAGTCTTCTCTGCCCCCAAATCAAATGCAATAAAAACACTGGAGTTGGCTTCACTTCAGTGTTTTATGAATACTCACATGTAATCAAGACTTGGTTAGAGACACCTTTTCTGTCTGCAGTTTTGAAGGGGAATTAGGAGAGTTCACCTGACACTTCTGAGTGTGCTTTGACTCCTAAGTGTGTCTGAACTGTTACTGCAGTGCTCAGTAAACAATTGCATCAAAATACAGACCCGAGGGTCACCAACGTGCACCCGCAGTGTTTTGTTAGCAATAATGCCTGGTTAGAAGTAGATTTACTTTTAAGTAATCTCATGGAATTCAAAACAGCTCTAGTTAATTGCAAAAAGGCCTTTTTAATCTGGCTGGCTTACTTATGGCACACTGCTCCACTCAGCCTGTCACTCTCATTTCCTGAGTGAAAAAGTGAATGGCAGCTTCAAGCTCAGGATCTTTTAATCATTAAAAGAAATGGATGTGCTGTCCTCTGTTGGTCATACTGGTTGTCACAAGTAAAATTCAATTAAAAAGGCAGCAAGAGGCTGTTATAGCGACAAAAAAAAAAAAAAAAGAAAAAAAAAGAATATAAAACTAAATTAAATTTGCTTCACCTTCTGCATTCACCAATAATACTGCACAGTGTAAGGGATCTTTTTTTTATCTTAAATTTTAATTATGCAGCGATAGAAAGTGCAGTCATTTCCCATGACTGCAGTACAGATTCTGCCCTGGGATTCCCCAGCCCCTGGCTGCTGCTTCACCCTCTGTGCCCGGCGTGTGGGTGCCACGGGGAGCTGCAGGCACCCTTGGGTGCCCGGGCTGCAGCACTGCCCAGCACGTGGCCAGAGAGCAACTTTGGGGTTCAGTGTCACCCGCCAGGGTCCAGGGTGGGGACAGGGGCAGGGTGTGACCCGTGTGGTGCCGTGGCAGCCCGGCCTTGGCTGGGGTGTGTGATGCACATTCCCTGCTTGGCCTCTGTCACTGTTAGCGACACCAAAGGACCAGGCAGGCAGCAGGAGGTCAAGCAGGAAAGCTCGACTTTATTTTTCTGACTCCATCTGTATACAGTTTTACAAACAGGCCAAGGTTGGCTACACAGGTAAGCCACGTCTTCGACCTCATTGGTGAACATCACCATCAATCATCTTTCTCCTCCGAGAGAGAAGTATGTAAACAAAGATAATTCTCTGAAAACAGACATAGTTTACTTGAAGCTGTGTGTGAACCAAATGCAAACAGAGAAGAGCAGACAAACCTGGAGCAATAGGCCTCTGCCCTGGGAGCCCCTCCGTGGGAAATGCTGCTCTGAGCGCTGCTGCTCAGCCTCGCTGCCTGCCCCCTGCAAGGAGAACATGCAGTGTCTGGGGAGGACTGGGGGCATTGTAGCAACCATGGTCAGTGGTGTAGAGAAAGGCCTAAAAGGAAAGGTTTTAAAATTTGGGCATCGTGTTGTCTAAAAAGAAGAAAGCAGAAGGCAAATAGAGCAACGCTTTAAAAAAAAAGGTTTAACGTCGGATTAATGAATCCATTGTGGCAGTAGACCCATGTGATATGTTAATTATTTCTACCTCTTAACTGCTGCTGGAGTTACTATTTCTGGGCTGCACAAGTTTCTCCTAGGCTGTGAGTGCACGGATAGTTTTCTAATTACAAAATTAATTTCAAGTAAATAACCACGAGACATGTCTTAAAATGTTACTTAGCAACACTGTTATCATGCTAATAGTTTAGCAATGTTATTCAACAAAATGTAAGTTGTGTCTTCAAACGGTGGAAGAACCGGCTCTGTGTTATCTGATTTCTGTGTCATCTAACACAGACTCACAGGCCTCAAACCATCATTAAGAGGGTGAGACACAGCCATAGCTCTTGTGCATACCTGGCTTTGTCCTATAAATATTTCTGAAAAACAAGCAAGAATTTATGAAAGCTTTACTCATCAGTGGCAAGGTGGCTCATCTCCACTCTCCCTGAGAGGCTTATGCCTGAGGCTGTAGTAAACAGAAAACAGTATTTCTCAGATATGTGTTTTGTCCTTGAGTTTGATTTTTGCATTTAGGTTTTACAACTGTCCTATGAAAGTAGTTTCAGGGACATGGATGTACCTCACTGCCCTCTGTATCCGTAAGTAAAAATATCTAAGAATATTTACAAAACCCAATGTAAATAGTTAAGGACATTTATTTCTGTACAACAAACGTACAATTTACATTCCTGACAACAGTGGTGCAGAATATGAGAGGAAGATTTGTCAGTAAGAGAACAAAACTGATTGTGCAGACACAGCGGTCAGTAAAATTTCAAATGGTAAGTAAATATCAGGCATGAATCAATGAAGATTTCCTTCAATTAGTAATTCTGTTCCTATTTACACTGTTAGGATGGGTTTAAGTGCTGTCAGCCCTTAACTGTGTGTGGGTTTGGTGCCTGGTGCCATCAGTGTCACCAACCTCCTGGACTGGCTGTGTCCGAAGTTCTTTTCTATTAAAAATTAGAAAATTGGTAAAATACACACTAACCAGATTGCAAATGACCCTTTTAAGTGGTTGGTGATACAGATGAAGAAGCCTCATGGTTTACTAATCAGAAGGCAGAAACAAATTAATAAATACTTAATTGTATGGTGGCAGGTGGGGGTGAACCAGTGAAAAGGACCTGGAGGATTACAGGATGATCGTGACAGCTGCAGCCTCTGGAGGCGGCTTTCTTCAATGAAGAGTTTGAAGCAGCCGGAGGATCTCTTCAAACAAGATCCTGCAGAGGCTCCACGTGTTCCTCCCAGGAGTGATTCCATGGTAAGGTGAGCACCAGCCTCTCCTCAAGGGTGCTGTGTAGAAAAAGTGTGACACAACTTCCACTTGGCCTCAACAGGCACCTTGGCCTTTCACATTTCAAACTATTTTTTGTTTCTTCAGGCTGAGCCGAGGATCTCTTGAAAACCGGATTAGGCTCCAGGAAAAAACGAAGAAGAACGTTTCAGCGGATGCAGATGTGAGGAGGGCGGTGGTACAGCCGCTGAGACACGCCGCAGGGCAGCAGTGACCGAGCCGAGGCAGGGTGGCAGGACATTCACCAGAACCCTTTGGTGGGGCCGGGCCAGTCTCCGCCACGGCTGCGAGTCCCTGGGCCGGCTGCCCCCGGTGCGGGGAGCCGGGAGCCGGCCGGGGACAGCGGCTGTGCCGATGTGGGGTGCGCTTGGGCGGCCGGTACCGATCTCTCCCGATACCGAACCCTCCGCGGAGAGTCCGGTGCGGCCACCGGACCGAGCCCCGCCTTCCCCTAAAAAGGAATGGGAAAGCTCCCGCCAGCGCGGACCCGCCAAGGCACGGACGGGGTTCGAACCCGTGATCTTCGGTTTACGAGACCGACGCCTTACCACTTGGCCACCGCGCCTGCGTTAAGAGCTTCCCCTGACGCCCTTCTATCGCCGGCGCCATTCCCGCGGCCCGCCCACGCCCCGCCCCCGCGCGCGCCTGCGCCGCCGCCCGGCGGGACTGAGGGCGGTGAGGGGCTGAGGGCGGTGAGAGGGCTGAGGGCACTGAGGGGGCTGAGGGCGGTGAGAGGGCTGAGGCGCTGAGGCGCTGAGGGGCTGAGGGACTGAGGCGCTGAGGGCGCTGGGGGCACTGAGGGGCTGAGGGCACTGAGGGGGCTGAGGGCACTGAGGGGGCTGAGGCGCTGAGGGGCTGAGGGGCTGAGGGCCTGAGGCCGCTGAGGGCACTGAGGGGCTGAGGGCACTGAGGGCACTGAGGGGCTGAGGGCGCTGAGGCGCTGAGGGCACTGAGGCACTGAGGGCTGGGCGGCTGAGGGGCTGAGGCGCTGAGGGCGCGGCGGCCGAGCGGGCGGAACGGAGGGACCCGAAGTGCCACCTCCGCTCCCGGCCTCGCTCTGCCTTCGTCCCCCTCTCTGTCCCCCTCTCTGTCCCCCTCTCTGTCCCGCTCCGGCAGCTGCCAGGAGCCGCCCCTCGGCTCTGGAGGCGTGCTGAGGGCAGCGCGCTCTGGCCGCGCCGGGCCCGGGCTGTGAGGGTGCGGTGCCCACGGACGGCTCCCGAGGGGCTGCTCCTCAGCGGCCGGGACGGCTTCCAGAGGAGGGGAAAAGCGGCGTTAAAGCTTTCCTCCTCCCAGAAGAGAAGAAAGGATGCAAAACGTTGGGATAATTAAGTGGTAAATACTGAGTTAAATACACTTCCTTGCCTGGTAGCTGTTCCCTCAGAAAACTCCGTGTTGTGAAACGCAGAAAAGATACTTTCTAGATATTTTCTAGACTGGGTCTCCTAGATTTTTACAAGTGTGGCCTGAAAAGAAAGCTTTTAATTTTCATTTAATGTTTGTTTTGGAGATGTGTTTAAATTCTCCATGAAACTGTTGCTTGATACCCAAGTTTTATATTCGTTTAGGCGTGGTTTTGGTTTCCTTGTGGAAGAAGCATGTAAATGTATTACAGAGGTACCATTGTAAAGGCTGAGGTCAGAGTTACTGATTTGGTAGTGCTGTAATGCAGGTGCATTAAAAGGTTTATACAGAACCAAAATACCTTGGCTTGGAAGAGATCTTCAGAGGGAGAGTGCAGGGAAATACTGAAGTATCCTTTTGGGATGTTCTTTGAACTCTCGTCATGAAAAATCATGCTTGATGCCTTGACTGTATGAAAAAAAAATGAGTTCTTTCCAAGTTATCATTTGTTACATTTGTCTGTGATAGCTCTATGCCTGCCTGTGTTTAAACAGGTTGGAATTAGCTTGACCTGCAGTGGGAAGTGTTTAATTTAAATTACCTTACTGCAGAGTCAGCCCTTGTTCAGTGTGTTTGCTGCTACCTTGGAAAAGCTCATTTTTGTCCCAAAAGTGAGCTGATTTTTCGGTCCCTATGGGCAGAACTGCTGGCCTGGCCAGTCCGATATCTGCTGGTCTTGTTCACCCCAT
Organism: Sylvia atricapilla; assembly: GCF_009819655.1. NCBI lineage: Eukaryota > Metazoa > Chordata > Aves > Passeriformes > Sylviidae > Sylvia > Sylvia atricapilla. The sequence continues at coordinate 14,077,819 of NC_089154.1, forward strand.
GCCCTCATCCCGACTGTGGAAAGCTGGGAGGTGATAATGGCACTGTTGTATTCTGCTTTTGCCGTGTGGGTGTAATCCCTGCAGCATTTCCAGGTGTGATGGTGTGTAGGGCTGGAAGGTGCCTGCCCCAAGCCTCACACCTGTGACATTTGTGACGGGGTGACCTCAGAGAGCCACGAACCTCCCTGGCTGAAGGAGTTACTCTCAGTATTACCAAGCTGGCAGCAGCACGGAGTTCAGTTTCAATCCATCACGTTTGATTGGTGATTTTGATTTCTGGCCTACTTGCTTATGACAAAATACGCTCTTTTATGTGCCCTTTCTGCCAGTTGTAACTTGTCATCACAGTTCCTGTGCAGCTCACATCACATCTGTGTTGATTAACGGGTTTGGATCCTTGTGAGCTGAGAGGTAATTCTGTGGTGAGTGTGGGGGCTGTTTGAATTGTTGGTGGAATTCATGTGTGTTTTATGTCTTCAAATACACTACATTTTAATAGCTCTATTTGCTTGGCATCAATAATACTTAATGGTAATGGCTTTGGTGTCTGTTTCTTGACCTTTTAGCACATCCCCTGACCCTTCTGAGATAACGGGGAACAATCCTATTTCTGTGGATTTGGTGCAACTGAATTTTATAAAGACTTGCAATGGGATGCTGAGAAGCTGGAATGCTCCTCAGTTGCAGTTATTGAGCTTTGACTTTGTCTTAGCTGTGTGAAAGAATGTTTCTGTTCACTATTTTAACTTCTAATCCACAGCACTTGTCTTGCAGGGGTTCAAGAAGGACACAGCAAAAGGCAGAGTGGCCCTCAAGTCCTTTTTCTGCAGACAAGACTGGAGACGCAATTTCAGGTACTATTTTTACATGAAGGGAAGTATTTATCTCAGAGTTACTTGTTACATTTATGGATAAACACTTGAAGGAAAAAAACCCAAGCTCTGGCTGTTGGCTCTCAGAAGCTGTAACTTGTTACTTTGATTTTGCATTAGGAATATCTTGGCAAGGTTGCAGACTGCACCCTGGGGTGTGGGGAAACCTGTGTGACTTCTTTGCCATCAAAGAAACACCTCCTACTTGAGGCAGTACAAATGCTCTAAGAAATATGTCCCCTCTAGCAACATCTGTACCACAAACAACAAGCCAATAAGCAGGAGCAAATGGCACTGAATATGGTACAGAGTAAAGACAAATCTGCTGATGGCCATCTGCAGAACATGTTTGAAGAAACTGAGGTTTTACTGAAAATAAGGGTTTAGCCTGTGGAAGAAGTTCACTCAGCAAAATCTCGAGTTTTATCAAGCCTTGTTTTGTGTTTACATCAAATAGTAATATGAAGACAGCTTATGAGGGAGGGTTATGTGTATTCTTTGTCATTGTAAAACTCCCCAGACTGCCAGCTGGCACCTAAACAAATGCCTTCTCTGTTATACTCCAGCTGTAATTTCTGTAATGCACAAATACATGGTCAAAAAGTGCTGCACTTGTTTTAAAAGTTGCAATATTTGTGTTTGGTGTGTGATATCTGTAAGTTTGTGGCACATATAGCCTACAAACTTTTATAATGGTTAAAGTTCATAGAGAAAAGATATTTCATGAGATTTAAAGTGATTACTAGTAATTAGTAATTCTTACTTTATTCAGTTTTACGCACTACTTTACAGGGGTTTTAATATTTGGCCAAGTTCTGATGGCACCAGTGTAGAACAGACTTTAAAGAGGAAAGGATGGGTGATTAGTACAGGACTGCCTTCACAAGGGGAAGTACAACACTTAATGTTTAAATGAAACAGCTTCATCCTTAAAAAAAAGCTTGTGCAAACAGCTCATAGCTCATTCTCCTGAAAAAATGCATTCAGGTGTTCTGGAAGCTGAGCAGAATCCAAATCAAAAATACAAAATCTCATAACCCAACACATCTTGAAAACCTTGGAAGAATTTGGTAAAGTCATTTATTAAAGTGCAGAAGGTTTGTAGTGAGAGGACAAGGGGGAAAGTCTTCAAAATGAAAGACAGTAGGTTTAGAATTAAATTTAGTATTGTTGTTTGGGTATTAGGAGGAAGTTCTTTCCTGTGAGGGTGCTGAGATCCTGGAGTGAGTGACCCAGAGAAGCTGTGGCTGCCCCAGCCCTGGCAGTGTCCAGGGCCAGGCTGGATGAGGCTTGGGGCAGTCTGGGATGGTGGAGGGGTCCTTGCCCATGGCAGGGAACAAGATGAGCTTTATGGTCCCTTCCAATCCAGGCCACTCTATGAGTAAATGACTATATATTAAAAAATTGCTAAAAAAAGGGTCCAAAAATTGCTAAAAAAATGCTAAAAAAAAAAAAAAAAAGAATTCCAAACTTAAACTCTGAGGGTTCAGGAAGTCTCTGTTCCTACAGAATTTGGTTTGATTTTGAAGACAAACAATAATTCTTTTGGAGTTTGTCTAAGTGCAGGTTCATTCTTACTCCTTTTTGTGGGAAAGGTACTGAGAACATAGGCCCAGTGTTTCAGACTCACAAAAGTCAGAAGGATATTTTCACTTTGAAGTAGTAACCATGGACAAACGAACAGTTTTCCTTTTTTATTTGAGACACTTAGCAAAAATGCTGAAATATCAAACATTTCCTCAGTAGCTACAATATTGCCACTATGTACAAAATATTTGATAAATGTAGTACACATATAAAAATACAGTATGCATTACATATATACAGTACAATGTGCAAAACATATGGCATTCAAACATATGGAATTGATTTCAGGGGTGCAAACAGCAAATACAAAGGCATCATGGTTTCTTCTAGAAAGGCAATACATAAACTGACGCCCTGATTGCCATCATTTGCATTTAGTAAAGTAGTGCTTAAATGAAGAGGGCCCCAGAGACAGGTGTTTATCTTCTTCCTTTCACAAAATGAGATGCTAAGACATAATTATGACTATGAAAAGAAGAAGGGAAACACCCACCAGGGTTAGCGTTATTTCTACTGCAAGCCGGACTGTGAAGAAGATCCTATCTGGAAAAAAAAGCCTGTGCTATTACTTACTACAAATTTCTCAAACAACAAAAACAAATATGTACTGTTAAACATCAAAAACAGCTTTGAAAATATCTACATCCTTAATTTTAAAAAAAGTATGGATAACACTTCTGGGGATTTCATTTCCTATGTTTTAAAATACAAAGTGCCTCCTTTGGCAATATAAATGGCAATGCTTTGGTTCCTATTTAAATTTTTATATTATTATAATTTATTTTAGGCTGTCTTTTGAATATCTGAGCTGTATATTTTTATAAAAATAGTGTGATTATATAGTTATTAACCATTCTCTGCTTTTTTTTGAGAATTTGCTCTCATAGCTAGAATGGCTTTTTTTTTGGCTAGATTTCTACAAATACATTTATGCACTTTTAACTTAAAAACACTTTATATTCAGTATTGGACACTACAGAATGATGTAGGTGTCTCTTTTTTGCACTTTATTCCTAGCAAACTGGTATAATAGTAATATTTGAGATTATTTCAACTTTTAATGGATGCTCTTTATTGGCCATGTAGATACTGTATGTAACTCAATTCCATGGATGTCACATGAAATACCTTCTGGGGTATTATGGTCTAGAAGTCACCAAAAGGTCATTTCATAGACCACAATATACAAAGAGTTTCAACAGAACATTTACCAGAGATAAGTGGAAGATTTTTTTTTCCAGTTTTAATAGAGTTTGCTTTAAGTTTATAACACACTTAAGATGCCATCCAAATAATAAGTGTTTACATCAGTGAGCTTTCCTGTGTTTTGATTACATAATACCCTTCCAGTTCAATGTATCCTGTAATTGCAGTTTCTCTGCCTTGAAAATAGAGTTCAGCAGCTTGTGCTTGGGTTCTGATTACAGTGCCACTTTTGGGCATCTGAATGTTTGAGATTCTGTAACAGAAGAGTTTAATATTGACACTTCTGTCTGGACCTTCATCTTCTCTGAACATGACTCCTGTTGGTGAATTTAGAAATACCTGGGAAATGTGTCAATAGTAAGTAGTGATTATTTCTAAAAGCTGTGGCCTCAGCTTTTTAAAGTTCTGATTCTGCAGGTCTGCAAGCCCACATTGCTGGATTACACTCCAGATTTCTGTAGAGAACAAGTGCCATAAATTAATTTTATTGTCAGAGAGAAGATGGCAATGCTTTTTTAACTATTTCTAATGTTAAACAAAATTTTGCCTGTAAACTTCCTGGCTGTAACTGATGCTGAATGGCACTAAAAGTGCGTAACAAATTCCATTTCTCTACTGAACACAGGATGTGACTCCTCTCGAGTAATATGAGCCTTGTAAAACTTGTCCTCTCTGTCTAGATGTGTAAACAACCAACTTTTGATTTCTCACACTGATTAAAAGGTATTCCTAATGACTTTGAAGGACCCACTAACACCACATTTGATAGGATGCGTTCTGTTAGTATACTGCAGCCATTAAATGGCAAATTTAGTGCCGGTGCATTCCTTTGCAACTGTTCTCTTAATGAGAAAGATTCACTTCTGTGCAGTCAAACTGCCCAGTCAGGATTAAATTTCTAAGATGTATTTGTGCTACAAAAATTTTCATGTAAAACATGCACACACAAAAGTCTAAGCAAAACCTATTTCTGCCATAAACAGGCATATACAGCTATGGCAAACATATCACATTTCAGAACAAAGTCTAAAGCAAACCATTTTATATAAGGTTTAATACACAATTCTGAAACGTACAGAAAAGTAATCACACATTCCCTACACTAGAATATTTGTACTTGAGAAACTAAAATGATCCCTTAATTTTTTATTTATTTTTTTCTCAAATAGACGTTCAGAGCAGAAAGCTATACCGTACTGATAACAAGACAGCTCAACTGTTTGGGTTTATTTCTGCACAAAGATTCCTATGGATTAATTAACATTCTACACTGCCAATAAGGGTAATTTTGTAGCAAGATGACTTTGCCAGTTTCAAGCTCTATTTACATGCATATCAAAAATGACAGTACAGTTGCTCTAGGTTAATTTGTCCTCTAAAAATTAATTTACTTGCCTCTCATTTAATCAGGAGGCAGGGTCAAAAAGGGATAACTCTAACCACACGTATACTGTATGATGTCTGGTGTATCACACATAATAAACTGACAGTACTGCAGAACACTAAATTTCATTCAGAGTTGTTCCTATCAGACCAAGAGTCCTTAATTCTTATTCTCACAACAGCCGAGGGCACTTTGTATCTCAGAGTATTAGCTCCCAAGACAGGATGGTGAACAGGAATGCAAAAAGTTGAATGTTAAGAGTTCACTGTTATTGAAAAGTCCTATACCATCAAAGCTTAAGGCAAACAGTCCACATGTAATATTGTACTCAAGTATTGGAGGCACAGCAAGAAGGAATAAGGAATTATGTCTTTCAACTGTGTGAAGTGACAATCTCCAAAGATTGTTTCCTTGTACTTAGTTTCATATTACAGTAATTCTCGGCCAGTAAAACCAGTGAAGATACATAATGATTTAAAGTGCTGGAATTGATATGATGCAAACATATGGTATCAGTTCAAGCCCTGGATCAAGGATGTAATCCATTATTTTATCTGAAGCCAACAGAATTCTGTGGTGTCAGTAAACCAGACTGTGTTATATCTGGAGATGCAAAATTTCAGATAATTCCATAACATTTTCTGACAAAAGTATTTGGTTGATGTTAACACGATTGTGTTGTGTTTTTGTTTCTGAAAAAATGTAATGAAGGTGGCTAAGTGGATAACAGCTACTTACTGTTTTCAGTATTCCTTTGATATATATCATTTATCTAAGAAGTAGGCAAAAGCTTCTGGGCATTTTCTACTCAGTCCTACAAAACTTTATTTTTGAACCTTGGTGAGGAAATGACCATGCAATGAGATCAGTTTTCAGACTAGAAAACATACAATATTTCCCTATTTCAGGAAACACAAAGTGTTTCCTTTTATCTTAATTTAGGCATTCCCTAATAGGAAACTCCAATTTTGTCTTTGATTATCAGCCTCCGTCATCTATGGCAACATTTAACAGCTATTACCTGAGAGACAACCATAGAATGTCAAAGTATCTTAGTTCTACTTAAAGTTTTTGTTTGTTTTTCTAACTGCTTTCATATTGGACTCTGAAAACAACAACTGAGGGTTTTAAAACAAAAAACCATATTCAGGTGCTGTGCTGTGCTGTGAGGTAAGAGCTTAATTTTTGCTATTCTCTGTTTCAGATATGCAATATGCCTTCTTATCAACAGTACATTGTGATCCTGGTGTTCAGGATTCTCACTGAGCAGCTTCTCTGTTGGCTTCTCTGGTGTTATGTAGGGGCAGACAAAGCTGTTCAACAAAATATTCATTAAGAAGTGATGGTTGTCCTGTCAGTACTGTCCCCAGCAACTTGATCTCATCCTACAAACATCTTTTACTGAGGGCATTGGGACTTTCTTGCATAGATGCTTGCAGGATTGTAGTGTACACCACTACTAATTAAACTTTTCTGCTTCCTCAGACTTTTCTAATATGCTGAGATACTGGATTCAATGATCTACAAATATCCTCAAACACAAAGCAAAACAGGATATTTACTTCCATTATAGTAATCTCTTGTTTGAAGACCACTGTGTTCCCCTCTGTTCACAAAAATAAGCTATATAAAGTTAAAAGAGTATACAAATAACTGTCTGATATACACATTAAAACCTAGCTATTAAATCCAGAGCATTGCTATAGAAAATTCAGTGTTCTCAATATTACCTGGCATAGCTACAGTGGATTTCTTGCAGTTACACCTAATATCCCTTTGGATGCAGTTAAATTCCTCCCTCAGGATTACAGAATGGGGGGAAGTGTTTTAAAATCCACAAAAGCAAAATATAAAAACAACTTGAACAAATTAAGAGACTAGATATATGAAATTTCACTGAACCAGCCAGTGCTTCTATTTGCCTTTGCCCTCCCAATTAGTTCTGAACCTGGCTCAGGCTTTCCACAGGAACAATGGAGTGCAGTGACACCTCCCCTCCCCCAGACATTTGCTCACTTGGTTTAGTCGTGTTGTGTTGCTCATTTCAGCATTACAAAGTCAGACACCTAACTCCTTTCTTAAATAGTTGTGAAACATTTACCTTGGGGTACTTTTAATCACGAAGTACAATCATCCTTTCTTGACTTGTGAAATACAGCTTTCAGAGGGCCCTGATCTGCATTACTGATAGGTGCATGAAGTGATTCACTGTTGTAAACTTGAAAATCAATAAGGAATTAGCTTCAAGCATTTGTTCTTCCAAACATTACTGTCTTAATTTATGTCAACTGCAATCAGAATGGTGTAATAATGGACCTCTGCTGTAAAGAGACTTGCAGGTCATGTTCTCATTGGCTATAGCTTAATCCCAGTGCAACTGTAGATCTTGTGGATCTAGAAAGTCAGTGGAAAACACGCTGGGGGCAGCAGAACTGAGAGGGGTGAGTCCAGATGAGGAGCTGGGCATTGTAATGTCCAGCCATTCCATATTGTCCAAATTTGTATCGGGAAGGTCGAGAGACAAACAAGGAGTATTAGTAGTAAATTGTGGGTCAGATGTTTCCATGGGCGAATGAGAGTGATCTAAAATGCTGGAGTGATTAAGCAGATCATTCTGGAGGTCTTCAATTAAAGAAAATGATTCTCTGTCTTCATTACTGCTTGTCAGCTGGGGAATTTCATTACCTGCTGGTAAAGTTCCATCCAAGAGGGCTTCAAGTTGGTTTTCCAGACTGACAGCCAGGCTGGTGGTTGGTTCTAGGGGCACAGGAGGAGGGGCCATTTGCACCTGCGGAGGCGGACGGGAGATCGCGGTGTTCACCGGCATGGTCGTGATGTTGGCAGTCACCGGCCTCAGCTTACACAGGGGAGATGGCTCTTCTTTGATTGGAAGGGAGATCTCTGCAAGGAAAGAACCTCACTGTTGAAATCAAAACGATAATGACATGATATCCTCATGCTTACAGCTTCCAGCCCTTCTTTGCCCACTCTGGGATGCATCCACAGAGAATTAAGTGCAGTAACAGTCACTTTGCTGCTCCACTCACACTTACATACTGCCAAGTCCTCCGTGAGCAACAGAGTATTTTTTAAAAAAAGTCCCAGAATTCTGCTTTCAGTGATGGCTCAGCCAATTAGCGTGAGTATTGATGAAAAAAGGAATGTATTTCTAGATGTTACCTTAACCTCCTTCATGTTTATAGTTCTTCTCATTAATTGGAGCAATTATGGAACCAACACATTTCCGTGTCTAGAGAAGAGTACCCAAACCAATTTTCAGTTTCATCCCTGTTTAGCACTGTTTACATTGGTTAATTAAGAGTCCACGAGATGAACTGATGTGATTAAGAAGCATTTATTCCCAATTCTAGAATCTAAAGCTACACTTCTGTCAAGAAGTTCCATGTAAGATAGTGGCAGTAACATAAAAGGGAAATAAAGCATAAATTCCTATTTATTCTTGGATGTTAGTGAAGCCCAAAAATAAGGCAGATAAATATGCAAATAAATCCTCTAGCACAAGTGATGTTCCCAGCAGCAAAAACATACCTGACAATATATTTTGTGCTGGTTTTCCAAGCAAAAACCCACATCCTTCTCACTCTCCTGAAGTACATTAGTAAAACCCCTGCCCTGGCATTCAGTGCTGTCAAAATCCTTATATGACAGCAGTTACCATTCCACTAACTGAATCACTTGGCACCACAACATTTCCCAGGACTGTAATGGCTCCTTAGTCTACTAAGCCTAATTATGGCTGAAAGCCTCCTCCTTTTATTGCTGAGCTACTCTGTTTATTACTTCAGTTATTTCAGTGCCTTTTTGATAGCTCCCTTATTTTAACTGACATGAAGTTCTTATTCATTCATGTCTCTATGTAGTTCATGCACACTTTCCCAGTAATGTATCTTTGATGGTTATAGTTGATAACACATGGTTACATTTAATGGAATTTTACTACCAACATGCTTTAACTCTTACCTTTTTCTATTCTTTGTATAAATTCAATGTTATGGACTTGTTCAACTTTTCCAATTTTGATAAAGTATGTCTGTGCTAACCTAAGGTGTTATTTTAATCATTTGAATGCTGTAGAGATTATTGATTAAGGTCTGCCTGAGCTGATTTGCAAGCATTGAAGCTCCCCAGCAGGTTGACTGTATGTCTTTTGCTAAATGTTTTCTTTAATAAGGAACTAAGCAAACTTTCAGCAATTTAGCTTCATTCAGGCTGGATAGCTTCGAACTCCTGTTCCTAAAAGAATTCTCATTTGATTATAGCAGCGAGTTTTTATTACCTCTACATCACACAGCTGTCAGTGAGCTTACCTCCGCTCTTGATGAGAATATCAAAAAGATCATCCATCTGCTGACTGTGTGCACTGGAAATCTGTAGGACAGGAGAACAGGGTTATTCTCTTTCATGTGGTATATTTTCCTGTGCTCATCATTCCTAGTTTCTCTCAACAGTTTGTAAGTACTAACCTATGATAAAGGCTAAAATGCTGAATATGAAATTGTCTATCTAGAAAACAGATACTTTGGAGAGACGTTTGCGATCTCTGTGTACAAAGGAATAGGTGAAAAGCATGACAAAGACTTCATGAAGGCAACCTAGGAGAGAGGTGCAGGAAGCCAGGCATCAGGAGAGTTACTGACCCCATTTTCTACCAGGGTATAATAACTGCAGCACTTTGGGCTTCCAAACCCTGCTCTACTGTCTCTCAGAGATAGCTTGTTTTTGTTTTTTTTTTTCCTCCAGTTTGTAGATGTTCTTTTATTTTTAAATAGAAACTGCGTATCTCTGTTTTAAACAGCCTAAATAACTGAACCTTAAGCAAAAGGTAATGAACACCCCCACAAACCCACTCATTCAAAAACAAGTCTAGAAAAAGTGGAGACTTTGATGAAGGTCTGAAGAAGTGTTTTAAACCATTGCTTATACTCCAGGGAATTATTTGTAATCAGGAGATGAAGTGGGGAGCCCCTGGCTGACTGGTAGAGACAGAGTGCCCCAAGGCAACCCGTGTGCCCTCACTGTGAGGGTGTCCTGCACATGCCAAGGACACAGGAAAGGGCATCAGACACCCAGAGCTGTGCCTGAGATCTGCCACCACCAACACCCAACCAACACTGGGGGCTACAAGGTTTTATCTTTGGGGATAGTTCTGAAAGGCACAAAATTAGGGATACTCATTCGTTTTGTTTACAAATCTCCTCTGACACAAAGGAGCTTTTCCCAAGGTGAACTGGCAAAGCACTACACAGGATTATTCACCAAGATCACTCAATACAGACTCTTTTCAAGCAAGCACCTGTGCTCATGTTTGCCTGTGTGTACAGACACATTCACACACATTCTCCTCAAGTCTACTCACTCTGGAAAATACAAACCTATTTCCTCCCTTAAGTGTGAGGTTTGGCTATCAAACATTCTCAAAACAAATCATCTGAAGGCTAGTTACTGTTAGCAGCAGTAGCAGCATTATCCCAATTAGATGTATCACTAACTAGGGACTGTAAGACTTTTTTACATATATGCTGCTGTAATAAAAGAATAATGAAACAGGAATCCTGTAGCTGAACACAGTTATGGAACTAGTAACAGGGTGTGTTAGAAAATCTTGACACCAAAAAAAACCTGAAAAAAAAAACCCCAAACCCAAGAAGCCCCTAAACCAAGCAATGTTTTTGGTAGTTGCAGAGGAAAGCCCTGCTTTTACCAGCCTGAGGAGAACAAGTACCTCACGGGCTGATGGCTGAACGTTGCGCGTCTGTTTGATGGCCTCTTCGTAACGAGGAGGATCTTTAGTCTTGGACACTGTGTTGTTGAAGAGGGGCTGCTGGACAATGTAAGGCTGGGCTTGAGATGGAGACCCAGGCTGCATGAAAGAACAAAACAATGACTAAATACTGTGATTTAGGGAATTCAGGACGTATCAAGCTCTACAGAATATTCTATTTTGTCACCTCAATCTATGTATTAGCATAATCAGAGGGCTAAAGTAAGTTTCTTTCTCCCCTTCTCACATATATGCATTAGTAAAATCTTCAAAACATTCTTCCTTGAGTGAACTGCCATTTGTAAATAGTCTCATGTTCTATAAGATTAATAATATAAACCTGAACTTTACAGAAGATTGTTGGGATATCCTTACCTTGTTGGGAGCAGCAGGTCCATTCTGCACAGAGACAACCTGATTACCACCAGGGTGAATGTTAGAGTTTGATGTTTTATTAATAAAAGATTGTGAAGGTGTTGAAACTGGAGCAGTCTGATAGGAAAACACTGCATTTGATGTGGCAGGTGGAAAAACCTGAAAAGGATTAACAGATCAGCTGTAGATTGTGGGATATTTATTTTTAAGAAAAGGTAACGTCGGATAAATTACATTAATGAATATAAGACCTTTTTTTCTAAAATACCTGCTTGTTTAAATTCCCTATTAAGTGAATGTTATTTATTCTGATTTTTCCTCTCAGTGGAATAATTTCTAGGTTCAGAAGAGTTAGTCTCTGAAAAAAGCTTTGTGCTCTGGCATACTTTCATTCATCACTTATTACTAAAACCATTTTCCTGCAGTTTACCAGGAAGCATGAGGAAAGTGTATGGAACAGTTCAATAGCAAACCCATGATTCCCCCACCTAGTGGACAGTCACTAACATGAGCTTATTTCTGACCTGATACTAACTGTACCTGTACACTTGCTCTCTCCTGCTGCTTTTAAGACAGAACAGTTTGTCTGTGCCACATAATTCTAATTTTTTTTTAAGTAACTACAGGTGTCTATGAGGACTGAGGGAGAGGCAAAAGATAAAACTGATGAACACAGGTATCAACTGTAAGTTTGATTATTAGCATATTAAACTTTTTATTCCTTCAGCTGCTAGTCCACATACTCATTGCAAATGATTCCCAGCAGTGTCCTGCTTCTCATACTTTCAAGTTAAAGGGAGATGAAGAGGAGCTATGAATGCATCAGCACATAAGGCTGTTTAAATTCAGTATCACTCCCAAATACCTTTATGACAAAGGGGAGAGATCTTAGGTCATGGAGAGAGGTAGATCTAATGCTGAATGCATTAGGGGTGTCCTGATGTGTTGTATCACATCGATATTTTCATTTTGATGTAAAAACCAGTGCAGTGGCAGGCTGCAAACTCTGCTAGAACTCTGGATTTCATGACAACCAATTGAACAGCAGGGAGAACTCGAGGATATAGATCTTGCTTATGTCCTGCAGAGATTTCAAGGAACTTGGATGCAGCAATGGCAGCAAACTGCCAGTTCTGGCACAAGTACATGTCTCAGAATGACTGAAAATTTCTCTGTAGGACCTGTTGAATTAACAGGGTTAAGATTAGCCCCTCACCAACTCCCAGAGAACCTGCATGAAATCTGCTTTTTGGATGTATGTCATCCAGTTTTGACTTCTGGAGGAAAACCTGAATGTCCATGAAATTAAACAGATTGAACAAGCAGTCTGAAGGGTACTGATGCTCCTTTAGCTGTGTCCCCCTTTATTAGCCACCTCTCTGGAGAATGGCAAAGCACAATCATACGTTTTCTAAGGTAGGTTCTGATCTGGAACAAGAGCCCAGGCAGAGGCAGGTAAGGTGACACTGCTCAGGTACAATCCCCAAATCACAGCAGAACATGGGCTTCATGATGCACTTTTGTAAACTGAAATAAGAACTTTGAAGGCTGAAATATAAAAGTTACATAATGTACTGTAAAAACTACCCTCTTCATCTTGGAATTTAAGTTGTTTCTGAATTATCTGTCCCTAGGAGCAGGCTGAAAAGCCTTGCTCCCCTAAGTAATAGGAGCCCTACAGAAAACAGCAATGCTGATAAGGATGCAGTAAAGGTCCAAAACTAATCTCCACATTCTTAATAGTAGAGATCAGCCTGGGAGAGGCTCAGAGGAGGAGAAAACCTTTTTTTTGTGATGACTGGTGCTGAAGGATTGATATCTGTTCCTGTATGAACATGACTGGAGTGTCAGTCACAACAGTACATCCAGTGCTGAGGGTAATCTCTTGGAATGGGACATTACAGAGCTGATTGGTTTTGGTAGAGAGGAAGAGAAGGATTTCTCTGAATCATACCCTGCATTCCTTAGGAGGAGGTATTGGTAGGGTTTGGTCACTGGAATTACCATCCTCAGGATCTGAGTCCATAGCTTTCTTCATAAAGAGGGATGAAATCAACAAGGAAAGTACAGAAACCAGAATTAACTTCTATAAAAGAATATATCTCTGAAGTCATAGGTAAAAGATTTCTCTCAAGAACTGCCTATGAGAATCTCCCATTTAGAGCCAGGGGCAAATAAGAGGAGCTGACTGGAATCTACCTGGTACACACCACTTGTTCCAGGTGTGAGGAAGGATGTAGTAAGAGTCATGCCCTAAGTGTACCATTAAGGTAAAAAGTCTTTAGACAATGTATTTATTTGCAATTGAAAAATCAAGCCCTGCACAGACTAAAATTTTTGGAAAGAAATGGAGTTACAAGCCTACTGTATCACACAGAAAAACATGGTACAGATATTAGGTGACTTGATCATTTGTATATAACCCATAGAGATTCTGAAAGCACTGCCTAGATTATACAACTATTTCTCTACATGCTTATTGCTATCCACAAACCTTTCTGATTGGTTGGGTCTGACCAAGTGCGTGCTGCATGCTGGTGTTTTGTTTTGATTGTGGAGTATGCATCTGAGGTGCTGTCTGCACCAGGCCAGAGGAAGAAATAGGAGCAGGTATTTGTGATGGGGTCTGTATTCCAGCTTGGGATTGAGCCTAAAGGATGAAGATAAAATATTTGCATTATTTGTATCTCACAGTAAGTTACATCATGTAAAAACCTATTGCACATCTTATGCAGAATCGCAGTAAAATGTATTCTGGTAGGGATGAGTGTGAACTGTACAGGAAACCAAACTGTTACTGTGTTTGGTACTGGGGAGTTCCCAGCTAAAAGGTGATGTTTATTTTGCAACAGAGTTCAAGACAAAGACAAACTGGAGAGAGCCCAGCAGATAGTGATGAAAATAACAGGAGGCAGAGGGAACATAAATCAGTAAGAAAGGACTGTAAGAACTGCCTTGAGTAACCAAAAGACAAAACTGGTGATGCAAGAAAAAGGTTGCTTTTAAGATCACAGAAATTTTTAATGGCCAGTGAAAGGCAAGAAATGTGTCCAACCTCATGAAAAAAAAAAAATTAAGTGGGAGTGGAAAACTTTTTACAGTATCGGTGAAGCAAAATACCAGGACAAGCTGCTTAAGGATGTTAGAGAATTCCAGCAGGGTTTTAGAACGATTTGGGTGGAGAGCTGGGTGTACAGCTCCTAGGAACAGTTCTTGCACTGCAGACTGGGGCCCGTGCTCCCCTGGATTTTCCACCCCTCATAAAGATTGCTGGATGTGCTGCTGCACAGGCTTGCAGCTACCACAGCATGCACAACAGCCAGGGACACACTGCAGCTGAAGAATACTTTGCTGCCATGATGGGTGGCAGGGGAAATTCCAACTATGCCACTGGGCATTACTGCTTAATTCTACCTCAGACCAACAGGTTACACTGATTCAGCTTGGTCAGATTACTCTTATACCTCTGTATTTACAGCCTGTCTTGGTTTATGCTGTAATCAGCCTGTCTTTTGTCTGTAATCAGCCTAGAAATAATATTTGCATAACCATGGTTTCTTTTACTAAGTCCACAGGAGAGTTCTACACCCTGGCATTCACATTTTTAAACATACTGAAGCACCACCACACGAGGTAGTTCATGTATGTTTTGCCAACAGGGCTATCTCAAAATAATGTACTGAGACTGTAGCTCTCTATTAGAATTTGCAGTTAACAAAATGTTGGTATAGGCTTCTATAAATCAAATTCTGCATGGAGGCAGTACATGGTAAGACAATTGCTTTTCAGGAAAGAGCATCTGGGAACAAAAGTTGCAAAGAAACAAGTATTAGAAGCAGGCATTACAAGATTGGCTCAAGCTTTTCTACTGCTTTCCTTAATCAGAAACAGGCTAAGCCTGATTTTTAAGTTAATCTTACAAGCAGCACATTTACCTATTTACACTAAATTATGAAACACTGCCATGGCAGGTTGCATGATGAAGAAATACAAACAGCCTTACCTGCAGCTTGATATTTCCAACTGGTAACTGCACTGCCGTAGCAGCATTGGCTCCCTGGATGGAGAGTGGGAGGAGCAGCTGGGCAGTGCCTTGGGTCGTTAATAAAGCCTGAGGCTGGGCAACAACTGCAGTTTGTGGCTGCCTCTGTGGACTAACATAAAACTGAGAAATGGCATTCTGAGCTTCAGCTTTGGCCACAGGTATCTCCTGCTTGATAACAACCGCCTTTTTGGCAACTGGGTTCTGGCCAGCAGTGTACACTGACTGTCCTAAGGAATGGCTGGCTACAGGTACAGATTGACTTGTACTCGTGCAGTCAGCAGGAGCAGTTTCATCTTTGACAGCAGCACTGAACTGCTTCTGTTCCAAAGCAGCTGAGTTACCGAAAGTCTGAGATTGTTGCTGTTGTCCCCTTTTTTCAACCTCGAGTTGCATTTTCAATACTTCCACAAGTTTTTGCTCTTGTTCCAGTTTTCTTTTGAGCTCTTCAATCTGTTTTTCTTTTTCTTGAAGCTTGCGGTCCTTTTCTGCTACATCAAACTCCATGGTTGAGATGTTTCCAGTGCGGGGATTCTGATTCTCCTCGTTAGCATTTGCTCTCAGTGGTGAAGTGCTCAGGAACTGGGACGGGGACATCATGGTCATTTCTGGGAACGTGTCTGCCATACTGGTATCATCTGTGCTTAGACTCGACTGTTCCGAAGGGGAGGGAGAGACAGGCAAGGGAGAGCTGATGTTTTCAGATTTTACTGCTTTGCTGCCAGATGCAGTAGATGTTTTTTCTGGAGGGAAGCTGGATATTGTATTAGCCACTGGTTTATTTAGTGTTGCCACAGGAAATGCCACAGTCACTTCCCCAGTGTTACCTGTGGCCCCACTGGAAGTGGGCACTGTCACAGAGGTACTTGTGGCTACTCCATTGTTGTTAAGATCTTGGTAGGTTTTCAGACGCTCAATAAGATCTGTTTTTGTTCCAGACACTGGTAATCCCCTCAGCTTCAACTCCATTTTAAGTTCTGCTACCTGAAATAAAATAAAACAAAACACTGTAGTAAAAAAGGAAAATATTAAAATTGACTGATATGCATTCTTATTACATCTTAATAACGAAAATTATTTTCATTAGCTTATTTGCTAGTTATTACACCTCTGGGTTCTGACAGCATGCATTCTCTATGAAAACATTTCCATGACTTCCTACTTACTTCAGAGTGTTTAAGTGGCCAAAATCTTAGCAGTGTTCAGTTGTACAGTGAATAGCAGCAAACTGATGATGTTTTTTCATAAATATTCAACATGGAAAAATGCACCTACAGCTCCAGTTGTGAGCTAAAAACATCTGAAGCAAACCAGCAGACAATGGCAGCAGTGCAGATAAAGGCAGTGAACAGCAGCAGCACGCTGAGCCCCTTTGTTACAGCAGGACAGACAGATCTGTTTCTGAGAAACTGTATCAGGTCAGGTGATCATTCAACAGACCCATCAAAGACAAAAGGCTCTCTTGCTAATTAGATGGCCTCTACGTGCCATCTGGGTTTCTTTTAAATAGACAGTATAAGCAGTCAAAATTACTTTCTGACAGAAAAATTCTCAGTTTTTTCCAATAAGCTCACAGACAAAGTAAAGTCAAATGTGTTGAGTGTAAATTAATTCCGTGCTTCAAAATCTCAGTTAAAGAAAAGCAGTCACAAAGAATGGCTTCTGTTTATTGTCACATGCAGCACAGCTAACTGCAGAGTTGGGGCTCTCTACATGTTAGAGCTACCTCTAATAGAACAAAAGGTAGTGACCTCAGTAGTATTTCAGTACTCACACAGCCCAGAATTTAAGTTGGAGGTATTTATGATTTGGAAACGATGAAGTCACAGCAATACAATTTACATATCCAAAACCCACAGCAATTTTATGCTAAATAACTCCCTAGCCAATAAGTATCAGCTGTTTCCTCCAGTCTGGTACTCTCTACACTTGAAAGTGTGTTCTAGTTTTTCTCTTTCTGAACAATTCATTTCTGAACTCTAAATCAGAACAGATTTAGTGATACAGTGGTAAAACCACCACCAGCAGGTCTGCAAGGAAGGTTTATCTTAGTGTTACACATCAGCAGGAATACCAAGAAACTGGGCAGAAATAGGTAAGTGAACAGCTTTATGAACTGCACAATTTCAGGTATTAACTTAAATATCTTTACAAGTTGTTAGTTAAAAATATAAAGATTGGACAACTTATTTCAAGCATGTTGTTGGAACTGCATGTTATAAACTTACTTCTATTAAAAGATGGGCTTTAACTTAGAACAATCCATTACTGTCTTGAGAATCTGATCTTCTGAAATTTCTTCTTTTTAGCCCTTCAAATCTAAAAAAAAATCCTCCCTCCTGCCCCTCACCAACCTTGGTAAAGGCAGAGAGAAAGGAATTAATTGCCCACTAGATGTCCCTACCCTGCCACTGAGGTTTGGCACATTCCTGCAGCTGCTGAATCCTAAACCCCCACAAGCTGCTTCAGATTCATCCCTCAGAGTCTTTATTCCTGCTAAAGTATTTCAGAAGGAAGATCCTGTGCAGTGCCCTCACAGTGCAAACTGAACAGACTACACAGTTTGTAATACCCTCAAGAAACTTCAGAATTTAGTGTTCATTTTCAAATGATGTGTTGAACCTCTGGTAAGAAGATCTCTTCTCTCTTTTACAGTCTTTCTATTTATAGCAGTGACCTCTTGGAATATGTTTTTATTAGGGCATCTTTGAATTTGTATTGCTTAACTAAATCTCTTCACTGATACACTGAAATTGTCATGAGGAAATTACTGCTCCAGTGTTTAAATCTGCTTGAGCTGAAACTTCACATGAAGTGAACCTCACGGTTCACCCAAGGTGTCATGGTGAGTGACCTATGCAATGTGTCTAAAATTCCTCTTCTGATTCCTTGGGAAAGAAATGTCATTTCTGGAATACAGGCATATGAGGAATCAAACATTTCAGTCCAGGAGAGCTGTGTATGAAAACTCTGACAATCTTATTCTAACCAGTTAGGAAGAAAGGACACTTTTCATGGGTACAAATTGTCAGCCATATTCTCCACAGTAACAGTTCACAAGTTATGAACTACAGTAATTCACAGGAATGAAAAAATTCCCCTTTTACCTTCAAATCATCCAAGCTTGAAGGTAGAGGACCTGGTTTCCTGCTAGGAACATTACTGTTCTGTCTTGGTGAGCTGGCAGCTGATGTTGGTGTACTGTTGTTCAGACTATTCAGTGGTGAATTCCCATTGTTGCTCTGTTTGTCATTCAGTGGCCTTTAGGTAACAGGAAAAAGAGGGACAAGAATGTCAATGTCAAATATATTATGTTTTCCATCAAGAGGCTGTGATTCTGAATCTCATGTCTGTGAAGCTAATGAACAAATTAACTTTTTTTACCAATCCATGCTTAACCTAACACATTACTGTTAAGTATTTTCAGTAAAACAAAGCAGACTAGAAAACAGAGTAGTATGATGCTATTTTGTTTTGGTTTTGCAGTTAAGCATCCAATTTATGCTTTCATAGTTTTGATTATTGTCATGGTATCCCTGAAGAACACAATGGACTGCAAACTCAGTTTACACAAATTAATCACCAGCCAGGGCAATTAGTTAAGTTTTCTGTCTGGTATCAATAACCAACCCCCAATGAACTGAACTGTGTGTATCACCCCTTCCATAGACATAAGGGCTGACATAAAGCAGGTCACTTTGACGATGATGCATTTTTATCCACTGTACTCAAGAATCTCATATAAAAATTCCGAAGTAATTGTAAAAAATTAAAAATGCCACCATTTACACTAGGTACCACAAGTCAGCTCTTTTATTTCGTTCAGCTGATTTATGAAGAAATGTTTCTGAAATGTCACTAAATAGAACATAAGAAGCGTGGGCAAGCAGGCAGAAACATCGCCAGTCCAAATGTTAGGCTACATGGTAATTATAAATACAACCACAGATGGTAGCTTTAACTTTCCTAGCCTCACTTGCTGAAGAAAAAGAACTCAGTGAAAACTCATTTTAAAAAAACAGCTGAAAGTCAATTTGAATTTAGGGTTGTGTGACTGTGGCATGTTACACTTTAAGCACTTCTAGGAAAAGACTGGCCTTAGATGATGAGAAGGAAACTCTGCAGATAGTCAACTTCTAGTTTTGTTATGGGGTACTGACAGCTCTTGAAACATTTATTTTTCTGACTGCTTCCACCTATAAATCAGTGAGTGTACTTCTCACTGTTAGAAGTGCTAAAGACCAGTACTAATGAGGGACTCATATAAGCATTACAGATGAGGCTATAAACAACAGACAGATGTTTTCAAATTTAAAATGACTGTTACATCTTACTTGGAAACCACAAAAAACTGTGGTTTGTGAATTTGATGTAAAAAAAATAAACCCACAAAAAGAGCGTATGTCTTTGTTAAAGACATGGTCTGCAAGCCTCTCTCCTCCTCTGCCTGCCTGTGTCACATTTGAGTGAAAATGGTGTTAAAACTTAAGAGTTTGCACAAATGCTCTTGAGTTTCAAAGATGCATTTGGTCAGAAAAAGTGTATCTGACAGGTAAGATGTTCTGTTTCCACCTCACATAAAAGTAATTAGGACCACTTCAAGGCTTATCAGACATCAGAATTATTTTAACGAGAGAACAACCTCATCACCTTGTTAAATAAGGCAAATAATACCCCCAGTGATGCACAATGCCATTTAAAGTTTTCTTGGGTTCCAACCTGTCTCTTTAATGTTTGCAAACCACATTTACCTCTAAAGCCCTAAGCCTATAAGTGATGTATATGTTTTTCTGTAAAGGACACAAACAATGCTTCACATACTTCAGTGGTGCAGGTAGAATTGTCTGGTAGTTGTAGTGTTGTTGCTGTTGGCTCAGGATCTGCAGCTGCAAAAACAGTTGCTGCTGTTGTAGCAGACGAGCATAGTTGGAGTCCATCTGTGGCTCATTTTTCTCACCTTTCTGATCAGGTGGAATATATTGATGATACTTCAATTTTTTCACCCTTGGCTTAGGTTCTTTACATTTCTTGCTCCGATGTTTATCATTTGGGTTCTTTGGATGGCTTTGCTGTTTATGGATGGAAAAGATTGAAACAAAACCACAGCAGATGTCACTTAAAGCAGTTCTGCATGGCTCAGAGATGCAGCATACCAGAGCACTTTTACTGTAGAGAGCTGCTGAAAACAATTGTCCTTGAAAACACCCCCAAATGAACCAGCATACTCCAGCTGGCTTATCCCCTGCACAAGTCAGGGCCATCCAATCACAGCTTGTGAATGGTTTTTTAAAAGTGGCACAGCTAAGGGATTCTGCTAGTCATGACTTGTCATTGCAAAGAGGAATTCTTCTTAAGCAGGTAAGTTCAAAGCCACTAATGGTTTGTGGAAATAAAAGGCAGAACTGTAAATTCCATCTGTAAACATCTGAGGTACCTCTGAGGTCTAGACAAAAGGCATGGACAGACATTCCTATAAAATACAGGCAGCAATATCTCCATTAGCAATACCCGCTCAAGTGATAACACTCTCTGGCCTTACAAGCTTTGAAATTATTTTGAGGGAAAAATTGAAGGCAATTACCTAATCTTACAGAAGGTATCAAAGCAGAAATACTGTGTTGATCTGTGCATGTTGACTACACTGATAGCCTCTTTAGGGTACATCTGCATTTGTCATTAAAGTCCTGCATTAAGTAAGCTGGTACCAATCCAGTGATTGCAAAGGATATAGCCAAATTTATATCAGAAATTAACAGCCAGAGTCGTCCTCGTACATTCAACTGAGTTAATTTCCTGCAGGTAAGTAGAAGTCTACGTGCATATATCCATTAACACTGCTGAAGACAGTGAAGTTACTGAAATGAAACATTATGGACATCTAAAAAAAATCCCTTTCTAATTGTATTTGAAAGTGTTTTCAATGCTGCTGGCAAAGTCAGTGCAGAAAAGAGAATGTGTTCTTCTGATATTCTAACAAGGATGCAGTAACTTCTCCCTCACAATGATTCTGCTTATACATTAAACCAACTAAGAAAATGGTTGTGGAAAAGGAGCAGTGCTGCTCACCACTTTGATTACAAGTAGACTAAGAATGCACTGACTCCCTTTCTACTCAACTATCCTCCATACAGAACTAGATTAGGAGACAGACAGAAATAGAAAGTGAAACTCTGTATTGCAAAAACTATTGTCCTTATTTCTTAAGAATTTCCATAGCAATGTAATGCACATTTCTGCCTGAAAACTTTGGTCAGCTGTACTGTAAGGACCTCTTGGAATAACGAGCTGGTCCCTACAAGGGTTACTGGCTGACCTTAGCACACAAAAGCTTAGAGTGACCAGCCCAGAGTGCTCCCCTGAACAGCAGCAGCTGTTCTTAGCCACAGGCACTGAAAGGTTCCTTGGGTAGTTTTCCATGAAGCCCAGCAGTGTGTGTGGGACACAGGTGACAGTTCAGGGACCCACCTTCACTAAGGTTGGCCCAGGCTTTGCTGCAGATACAGTGGTTGTGGTCAGGGTGCTGGCAGCAGTGGAACGAGTCACGTGCTGGTCGATTGTAGAGGGAGTTTTGAGGAATTCAGGAACTGGAGAGGTTAAAGGTGGATACTAGTATTAAAAAAATATAAGGAAAAAGAGAAACATTAAAAACATCGACCACCTGAGTAACTGGAAAAATGTTAAAAAGTTAAGACAACTTATTATCATGGCAAATTCACAAAATATTTTTCGGAGAAATGGTGAAAACAGAATTCCTGTACATGTGTACAGGTATTCTATAAGGGCACATTTTGGCACACTTCAAATACAGCAAATAAAATAAAATGGTTTCTTACTTTGATTCTTAGTTAGCTAAGAAAACACTGCTTTATTACTATGAAACTGAGGCCTTCAGTATTTTTTGTCTGTGGAGTCAGATTTTTGTGTATACATGGAGAATCTTACCACCCAAACAAGTGTCAGAAAAGCATTGCTTTCGTAAAGGTCAAACTTCAATACAGGCAAACAAACTTCTTGTTTCAGAATGATCATGCAACAAGGACAGCAGATGTATTTTCACCCTTCTTATGGTATTTTCACAGAACCTCACCTCTGACTGTGCCAGGAGGTGCATTTCTTCTGTATCTTATGCCAACAGAAGTGCAAACCCAAACTTTGCTCATCTAAAATTTGTCATACCAATTTTTATTGTGCCAAAATTGGTTTGTGATTTTAAGTCTTAAAGAAAATTATTTCCTTGTGTGGTGAATATCCCCCTGATGGAATGCAAACTCTGCATAAACAGATCTCAGTCCTTGTGTTTCCAGATACACAAGAAATTTTTACTCGTTTCTGACAAACAGATTGTTCATTATCTGATTATCTTTACCTGTTACAGGTAACTGTGCTAACCGTTTCCATTAGTCTCTCTTGGATATAAGTAACTGAAAATGTAGAAGATATTCCATGTAGGGTCTCACTGCATCTTTTCAGTGGCATTCACCTCCTACTGGAATCAGCTCTTCTGACAGTTTTACAGAGGATGTCCTCAGCAGCTCCCTGACCCACTGCTGAACCCCAGCTCTCCTCCTCCCCAGTCTTCTCTTGAGTCAAGAGTCCTCAGGTTTCCACATTTCTTTGTCATGGGAAGTAGGGGCATTGTGTACTTTCCTTTCCAAGAACTGTTCATTCTACTGGAATTGCATTTCTCCCCAAAACCCCAAATCAACCAGTTCTTTTAGCATGATAACAATCCAACTGTGTGTTGACTGTGCCTTCCTACTTTTGTTCAGTGACCCATTGTTATGTGAAGCTTGTTAACGGTAACATGAAACCAGAATGTCCCAAATCAACTCCCACAGAGCACTGGTACCAGCTTCCCTTCAGCCCAGGACTTCCCTCTTTCTGTCTCATTTCTGGTAATCTCCATCCTCATTTTCCTAATGTTTAATATCAACCACTAATATATCCAGCCAGATGACATCAGTTGCATTTCCACTGTTTACAAAAGCAATTAGATCACCTAGTACAATGTTCCTTTTATAAAAGCCCCTTCTTTATATTCCTATGAGTAAGCATCCTTTTTCTTCCAAATTAATTCCAAGACTTGCATTCTAATTAAGTCCAACAGGTACCTCTTTCTGTTTCATTTCTTCCTGTACCTTTCCCATTTTTTCTGTGAGACTGCACCACGAAGGATTTAATTTGGTACACATTTTGCAACTCTATGTCCTGGTTCTTTTGTATTTCTGGGATAGCAGTTCCCAAGCTGCCAGTCTGCCTGAACAAAGCTCTCTCGCTTTTACTTATGATTAGTTTGTAATAAATTTCCATTTTATCTTTGTGTTTCATTTAGACATTCTGCTGTGTTCCCAACCATCAGCAGCCAAGAGGCAACTACAGCTGCCTCCCCATAACCCAGCAAAAGTGAACAGTGGGTCTGATCCCTCTGTCTTGCAGCCACACACAGGAGCAGCTCCTGATGACTGCTCCACCAAACAGCAGATTTACCATGTCCTCCCTGGGCACTGCAGCACTGTCCTGGGCTCCTGTCAGTTGATGGTGGCAGGCTAAAGATACAAATGCCTCTATTTTTATATCCAAGTTTCAGAGTGTTTGCTCTGGAAAGCATCTGATATCTGCACAGTGTCTGTTCTTTGATTGGGAGGGGACATGAGAGGGACTTGGCCTTTAAAAAAGGGTTCTGGATGCTGTATTGCAACATATTGCATCTCTGCTGCTATCCAGTTTAAAAGGTTTATTTGAGTCACAGCAGTAAAACTTTAAAAAGCACTTAGTAAGAATCTAAGTGTCAAGTACCATATTACCATAGGGCACAGAGGAATTAAAATGACCTCATGATTTTCACTATTTCTTAACTAAACACCATTTTAAATGTTTGCTATTTTACTTATTCATTGCATAGTCTTGTACTGTTCTGATCCTTCTTGAATCCAAACAACTTGACTTCAGACATACTATTTGGCAAACCAGTATAGGCCAGGAGAACAAATCCATGATGACAGCACAGCAAAACTCTTCAAAGTAGGAAAGTTAGTAAGTTTTTTAAAAAGCCCAAACAAAGCCAAAACAACAAAACAGCAATCACCAAACCCCCAAATTATCTCTTTTCACATTGTGTGAAAATCATGGTGTTAAACATTTTCCTCTTGCCAGAGAGTAAATAATTTTTCCTTACACTAGTCATTATCCTAACCTACACACAAAGCCTTTTACAGACTTCCCAATTTAGCCTGAGTGTGTTAAATGAGGCAAGGAACCGTGCACATCGTTTACTTAGATTTATCAGGCCTTGACTTCTTAACTTGATTATTTCATAAACTAGTAATTATTTAGTTTGAACAGATCCCCATTTCCAAATAATGTGACTTCTGCACCTTTTCTGCTAGATGCCAACAAGAATCTAGCAGGTGAACAAGCTACAGAGAGTGTATTAAGAAAACAGTTACTCTCTGCCATCAAGCAAAATTGTTCTGTTCTTCTTCAAAAAAAGCTGTTTTGAAGATAACTGTTTAATATCTTCCAAACTGTGAATACCCCAATTTGACCTGTTTTGGAGCACGACTAAAATGCCTAACCCTTACCAGATGCAAGTATGGGTTAAAGCAAGTTTTAGGTCATCACTCAACAAGAGCTGAAGGTTCTTGAAATTATGTTACATCCTCTGAAGTCTGGAAACGTGCGGAGGAGGAAGCCTTGAAAAGAACTCTGGCTGCACTCTTCTTTATTCAAAACATTCTTTGTATTTTTTTGTTGTAATAAAATGTAAAATTTATCAGAGGAAATTAAAAGAATAAAGGAGCCATTCCCATACGTCTCCTGTAGAGACCTGCTGTGCTGTTACTCTTTAATTCAAAAGGAACAAGGTGAGCATCTGTTTTATTCTGCAGAAGAGCAGCTTCTCATTTTAGGTGTGTGCACAGAAGTGGCTGTAATGTGATATGAAATCCATAAACAAAGGCTTCAAGTTCCATCTGAAGCACTTTTTCAATCAAGTTCAAGTGCCTTACTTTTTGTTTCTGCAATCACAGATCTCTCTTATGCTTCCTACTTGGAAAGCTTTTGGCATGTATTGCTTTGAGTGTTTTTATTTAACTCTCCATTAGGAGCCTAATTCCTTACACAGGAATCTAATTTCATGTGGTTTGTTTTCAATTTATTCAACACAAATTATGTTCTCTCAGCATGAAACCCAGCTCACATCTTAATCTGTAAGTTAGGGAACAATGAAATAAAATGGATGTGCTGTACTTTGTGTCCAGCATTGGTTCTGAATATGAACTTTGCAATACTTTATCTACTGTGGCAATAAGAAAACCAAGGAGTGTAACACCAGATCCTGAACCACTCAGCTGTCAAGTGTCTGTGGTCAAAAAGACAATACAGTGTTGGGAGCATTAACAAGAGCTATCTCTTTTTTCCTTATTTAACAGTTGACTTTTACATTACTTTCTGCAGTAAGGAGCAAATCCACAGCTCTCTAAATCCTCACACATTTAAATGCTCTGCTATAAAGATAAAATGTTATCTGCCATGACACAGTTATTTTCCTTTCTTTGTAAGTACCTTGAGAAATACTAAAAATCTTACAGGAAAATCAACATAACTGTTATTTTGATTTCCTAAATAGTAAATTGCTTAGGCAGCATTTTAAAGCTATAGGAAAGAATATTTAAATTATGTCATTATTAAATTATGTGGGGAACCTTTTTTTAATGGACATTTCTGAAGATAATGGAACTGACGTCAACTGTTGTTGTTTCAGCTCACTTTAAGTGAGTTCAGGACCTTGCCCAGAAGGAAGACAGACATCAAGTAATCAATAACAGCTGGTGGAAGCCATGGCCATGACCTTTTAAACAACTTCTGGGAAAGCTGCAGATCTTCTATGGGTCATAATGAATTTCAGGGAATTTATGGCTTCACTGCAGCCTATGGGAATTTCATCTTAGCCCCAGCTAAGCCAAGGTTCTATTCTATGCACTCCCAACCAGAAAAGAGAGTCCCAGGTGCCCTTTTGTAGCAGCAGAGGTATTCATTCCACGTGAAACCATGCCCCATTTCTACAGTGCCAGACCAAAAATCATACTGTGAAGATTTTAACACTTAAAAACCATACCTGTGTTGATGTAGCAGCATTTGGGGTTATAGGTGAGGGTGAGTCACTTGTTTTTGGCTCACCAGGGGAAGCTGCTGAACCCTGGGATTCTTGGCTGGCTGGTTGATCTGGTGATAAAGCATCACTGCTGTCTTCATCAAATGAGAAATCATCCAAAGCTTGAGGGTAATTCTCTTGTCCAACTGCTAAAATGTTTACATGGAAAGAAACAAAGAGTTTTTTAATTGCACAACTTGAATTCAGACATTCATGGCAGAATTAGCTAAGTGCTGGAAAATGATCAGTTTTCAGCACATAAACGTATGGTACTTAAGTATTTACTGTGTTTTTAATATGAGGGCCATATTAAATCATATTCAAGGAATCAATAAAACTAAGTATGGAGTAGAAGTGGTTTTAGTAAAAGATTAAAAGGTACATTCAGCAGATGTGGAGTGCACAGACACCTACAACAGGCTGAGGAATGGCCACAGATGTTTGATTACTTTGGAACGATTTTTATTAAAAAACAAGCATTTTCAAAGTTTCATATGATAATAGGATTGCTTTGCTTAAATGATAACAAAGTTTGGGTCTCAGAAGGTGAGAGAGTAAGCAATAATCAACTTAGCACATGTTATCTTCTAGTGAACTCTACCCTCAGGAGTTAAATGATTTATTTTCCACAGTGCCACACAGATCACAAACAGAAGCTGTGGGACTTCTACTTGCCTATAATGGCTTCTTTAACGCTGGAGTCTACAGGAAGAATGTTCTTTTCTACCAGTTCCATAGGGCCAGGTCTCTGAGCAATCTTCTCATTCAGATCATCTGCCAACCGAGCTCTCTTCAGTTTCATCTGAGTGGCCTGTAGTGAAGGCTCTGCAAAGGTCTCTGAAAGGATTCACAGATTTCAATACTCTGTTCCAGTTGTTCCCAGTTTCATAACAACGCTGTCCTGCCTTTGCAATAACCATTCCACTTGTATCAAAGGCAGTCAAGCATAACAGGTAACAGGGTAACAGTCACATCTGTTAAAGGTTCTTTAGGGCCAGGGGAGAGCACAAGGCCGTCAGGTCATTTCAGGGCAGAGGAGAAACTGAGGCATACCCCACTCTGTAATTACCATAACAGATTAAGAACAAAATGCAGTAGAATACCTTCACTGCAACAGATGTATCTGTTACTATACAGACTGCCCCAGACACTGCAGAAGTAGAGAAATGGAGCAGGTAAACCTTTAGAAATGGTTCCCATCCCAGTGCAATCGAGTGGGACAAGCGAGGGCACAGGTCCCTGCTGTGGGCAGCCCGCGGCGGCACGTACCCTCCAGGATGTGCATTCTGACCAGCTCCGAGCGGTCCGGCCGGCTCCGGATCTTGTGCTTCAGGAAATTCTCCGTCTTGGAGAAAGGACAAAACACCATTAACTGCTGCTCACTTAGACACCCCAAGCACTTGACAAAACCCCGATCAATGAATAGGTGCAGTTTCACTCAGAGGGGTGGGGAGCACTGCCAGAACACAGGCAGCAGAGGGGTTCCTCTTGCTTTGGTCTGTTTTCCATGCAGTTAAGCAGGGCTGATGGATCTCCAGCTTCCCCAGACAAGGGGGAATGCTGCTGGATTTGATCCCACACCACCACATCATCCCAGCAGCACAGATTTGCTATAGGAAAACTGCACAAGCATAATTTCCCCAAGTACCCCATCCTTAACTGGAGGCAGCCATGTGTTAACCCACCTAAGTTTAACCCCCACACTGATCTGTGAAGGCTCAGAGAAGCTCCTCTCATACTTTACTTTAATGAATTCTCCCAAAATAAAAGCACACATTATTACTTTAATGATAAGAATTTTTTCCATGTACTCAGAGAATTTAGTATCACAAAAAACTGACTCTCCATTTCCAGATGTTAACCCCAAGTTTACACAAAGTGGTTTACCCTGGCTCGCTCCAGGCTCTTTATCTGCTCATGGAATGCAGCTGGACTTTTCAAAGCTGTGAGGGGAGAGTAAGAGTTAAACTGACAGGAAGTGAATTTCGAAAGAAATATGCTACCCAAAATGTGTATATGGGTGTTTAACACCACTTCAGAGTTGTGTTTGCATCTGACCAGGCTTACATTTCATTTGTGCTAGTTGTTTCCACACATATTTAGCAGAGATGAGCAATACTCCTGTATAAATACCAGGAATATTTGATTTTAACAGGTTATTACCATGTAATGTCAACTTTTCTGCTATGTACAAAGGTGTTGATTTGTTTATCAAAACTGTCCCACAGTGCAAATTTTATGATATAATGTTTAGAATGCCAATTTAATTTAATTTATTGCACTGAATTTTCTGGCTGTCCATACCTCATACTTGCTGATACTAGATAACTGGCCCTTCCCTTAAGAACTATGTGTTCATTTAAAAACAAAATAGAAAAATGTAAAGGCCTTAAATGTTCACCTGAGAAAACAGAACAATGGTTAGCTGCTAAATAACCAAAGAGAGTAAAAAAACCACTGTTCACCTAGAAATAACATAAATTGTAGAGTGCTCCATCTCAGTGCTGTCCACTTAGAGATTCTCCATGTTTTCTGTGCACCTCTCATTTGTTTGGCAACATTTGTCATTCTACTCTTTAAAAACTTCTGGGTTTGTTATTAATGTCCGCTCATTTAAGTAATTCAGTTTATTTAGTGAATTAGTCATAATAATTTAATCAGAGAAAATAAAAGCAGACTCAGACTATGTCAACAAATCCTTGCATTTTCCTCACAATGACTATTTCAACTGAAACATGATGTAAGCATGATGAATTTACTACATGCTCACTTAGGTTATCAAAAGGATTCCACAAGTCTTTTCAAACGCTAGTTATTTGTAATGATCTCAAAGAAATGCTTATCTTCCTTATTTTATATATCCTGTTCATAGCTAACATTCTAGAAATACAAATCCTGAAGGCAGTCTTACGTGGCATGATGCCCTGGTCCACCAGCTGTTCTCGTGTCCGTCTCTGCTGCAGCCTCAGCTGAAGTACTGACAAAAGAAAACATTCATTCCTGTGTAAGCCAGTGTCACAAAACTCCCATTCCAATGACACCAAGTGTTGCAACCTCAGAAATACTTTTTGCTGTGTATTCTGACCCAACCGAACCCCCCCAAGAGCCATCCCAGGAAGAGCTGCTGTTAACACAGTTCCCAGGGAATAATTCCATCCCCGTTTTCATTGGAGACTGCTGCTTCTCAGTCTCATCTGATGCCAGGATGTATTTCCCACATGCATCCACTTCTACCAGCCAGGCCTCAGGAGGAGTGTTGAGCTTACATCAGGAGTGAGGTAAAAACCATATTTGTCCATTTATTTAAACCATAAACTGGAGCCCACAATGATTACAGCACCCTGCTGCGTGTCCTAAGCCACTCTTACAGGACTTCTCTGTGCTGAAACAGAAGTGGGATTTGCAGAGCATTTGAGAAGAAAAGCTCTGTCTTATTGTTTTTTTCTTGGGGGTCCTGATTGTACATGTAAATAAACCTTGCTGAAACACGAGGAACTGAAGAGAAGCAGGATTTTATCTGCCTTATTTAAAAACAGCAAAGAAGTGTTACAATCAGGAACACACTGTATTCTCTCTGTGAACATCAGAAAATGTTGTTTTTTTGATTGAGATACGTGTTATCATAATTATTTAAAGGACAAAATAAATCCAATACTGTCAAACGTGGAAAAACAGTTTATAAAGCTTGAGGTAACTTTTTATGTTTAATTACATTTAATAAAAAGTTTCTCATTTTTCCTTTGTGACTAACCAGTATGACATATATTAAATACTACACCAGAAACCACAAAACCTGGGGGAAGATGTAGGTATAGAAGTTTTATACTTTCAAAGATTATGGCTTTTTGTTGGGGAAAAAAAGGAAAAAAAAAAGTTGTTTCTTCTACTCCTCCTTTCCCCTTGTTGCTGTATCAATTTATCATAGTGCTTCATTGTCTCTGACACATACAGCTACTACCCCAAAGTGAAATTTCATCTTCTGAACAAGAACAGTCAAGAGACAAAACGGATTAAAGATGTAATATTTCCAAGCTGAAATTCAGACCTGAGAGGTTATTATGGGTGTATGATTAGGGTATGCTGTTCCTATTGTATTTCACAAGGAAGCAAAACAAGCTAATGCATTGTCCAAAACATCAAAATGAATGTAATTTCTAAAAAATTAAGCTAAGGACAAAGTTCATTGTTTCCAGAATTTAAAAGGAACCAGCTTATTTCCTGTTCTGCAGTACAGGAAGGATATTCCCCTGGCTAAAGCATTAAGACCGGGAATAGCAAGTCCTGAAAACAAGGACATTATTTTCTTGTGTCACACAAACACTGAGAGCTCAAATACAAACATTTCAGGGCTGTGGCACAGCAGATCTGGTCAGACTTTACAATACTGTGACACGAGAACCACAAAGGACAGAGAACTAAAGGCTAAAGAACAACACTAAGATGAGAACTGATGAGAAGTCATTCAAAAGGTACTGAGTTCCTCTGCAAACTCAAAAATACCTGCTTTAAGTAGGGCATTGTATTTTCCAAGTAGTATTAACTGTGAGAAGTCAACAGAAGAACAATAACTTTGTAATAGTTTGGTTTTGTGTTCCTTGACTCCCTGTGGCTCCAGGTGAGCCACAACCTCTTCTTAAGGTACCTCTCAGAAATCATTTCAATGGGATGCATTTCAAGCATACAGATAATTTTGTGATGCTAACCCTGGGGTACATCACAAGCCCAAGGCACAGAGAAACTCACTGACTGCAATGGTGTTTACAGGAAAGCAAAAGAAATCTTGATTTATTCCTTGCTTACAATTAGTAAGGTAAGAAAGCTCAGAGTCAGGTGTAGAACTGTATCTGCAATCCTTTTAAAAGATCGGAACTAAGTTTTACCCATCCAAAGGATGTGAAAGACAATTTATAAGCAGGATGGCAAGACTACTTACCAATGTTTTTAGCCCTGAGTAGACTAAAACTTGTCTTCTTCTGTTCTTTGCTTAAACTATGCTTTCTTTCACATCACTTAGGAGACTGTGACACAACTAGAAAATCATGTCCTGCTCTGGGCAGGAATCTCATCCATGCCAACAGCTGTCCTTGGTCCAAATTGACACCACACTCAAATGTGGCTTTCTTGAAACACTGAGCAAATGACAGGTGGGCCTATCAAATCTTCACCTAGTTACAGGTCAGTTCTGAACACATGCCTCTTTATTTCAGGCCCAAGGTCTTCAGGCAAAATGATCTGCTCCAACATCAGTGATGTCCACAGTAGAGCTGATTTATGTCAGACCAAGTA
The DNA here is from genome assembly GCF_009819655.1 of Sylvia atricapilla. Taxonomy (NCBI): domain Eukaryota; kingdom Metazoa; phylum Chordata; class Aves; order Passeriformes; family Sylviidae; genus Sylvia; species Sylvia atricapilla. The sequence goes on from NC_089154.1 coordinate 14,109,505, forward strand.
AATAAACCAGAATTAGTATTACCTTTCAGTTCCATTACTTCAAACACAATGGATCAGTAAGTGAACGCTGGCAGTACCACAGCAGGTGCAGGAATGTTAGTTCTGCTGTGACTCACATATCATGGGCAGGTAACTGATTAAGAAATAATGCATTGATGGTGATATTCCAGATTTCTAATGGCTTTTATTCAGATTTTCTTTTTCAATAAGCTTTCTCATAAAGCCCATTCTGTAGGTGCAGCTGGTTCAGCTGTAACTACCTAGGCATTGCTAGGGTTGTACTTTCAAGTGGGAAAGAACGTGATTACTGAATATATTACACTGAACATTATTTCTAAATATAAATGATGGGAAGCCCTGCTGTTAGTTTAGGAATGTATCTGTGATTTGTGGTTTCAGTTGTGGTCAGATATTTGGTTTAATCTTTGCAGAAAGACTTAAACCTGAGCCATATCCTAAACAATGTACAGTGTAACGAGAGAATATGCAGAGGACCAAAGCAAAAGGGAGAGAAGGACAATAAGAATGTACCTGCACATAAACATTATATGCTCACGTGTGAAGCTTTAGCATTTTTTAAGAAAGACATGAAACAAACCATTCTTGTCTCTCATAGTATTATTCCTTGTCTGCTCATCCTTGTTCATCTACACTGGGCATTACAAAGCAATAAGGGAGGATTTTGAAATTGTCCCATCTGTATCTGGACAAGTCATAAAAACAGTGAGAAAATTGAGAAAATGAGAGATATAGAAGATACAGAACATGTAGTTATTCACTTACTAAATAAATATCATGAACTTATATATTATATAATAAGGAAAGGACAGCCTGTGGCATGACTAATAGGAAAGCACTGCAGGGGGAATGCTAAAGAAGAGATGACTCATAGTTAGAAAGATGGTATAAGATAATAACTGAAGATTCTGACTTGACCAGAGCAAGGAGGTTAAACAGAAACCGAGCTGGATGAAAAACAGATGTTTGCTTTTGCAACCAACTCCAAAACTAAGGTCGAAAAAGTGTTTCATATCTTCACTTTAACAAAAGATAAATACTGAGCAGTTGAATGCATTATTGAAGAAAAGAAAATTTTCCAGCAGAAAGCAATTGTGAATAAAACCCCTAAATATATTATTTTTTAAAGTTGGAAAGCTAAAAAGGTTTTGCTATTCCAAAGAAAATATATCAGGAAAAAAGCCAATATTGATATCTCTTTTATAGAGATACAAGGATCTAGAGGATCTAAATCCTTTCAGCCCCTACAGTGACACAAAGTCAAAAGCAGAGCTGTTCCTAAGGAAGAAACAGTCACACGTGTCTGTGTATTACCTCAGGAGGTCAGAGCACACCTGGGTTACAGGTCAGGGTGTCACAGCACAGCCAGCAGTGACCTCCCACTGTCTCTGTGTTACAGAATGTGCATCTTCACACGGCAGGGGACCCTGGAGGGGGATCAGGGAAGGGAGTAATAGTGAGGGAAAGGAGAAATAGCTGAGGGAAAGGAGAAATAGCTGGGGTCTGTGAAAGGCTCAGAAAGAAACGGGGACTCACAAGAAGCAGCTCAAGGAACAGGCAGCCTGACAGGAGGATGGGAGTCATGGAAACTACATCACACATCTCCAACAAGGAAATGTAATGAAATTATCTTCAGAGACAAGGATGAGACATCTGAGAACTGCACTTGTGGCAAAGAATCGCTCATTTGTTTCTGTGAGAAACTACCTAGAATAGAATGCAGGTTGGTTTAAATCTAATGCAATTAAAGCTAATACAGACTTTGCTTATCTACATGGAAATCCATGGAGCAAGAGATCTCTAGAACAGTAACACACAGAGTGCTAAATCTAGTAAAGCTGGATGAAATAAGAGGGCACAGCAAAAAAAAAAATTCTAAAAACCACTGAAGCATTACTCAAATACAAGATAGATAGACAGACAGACAGACAGACAGACAGATAGATAGATAGATAGATATTTTACTACTTGTTCTAGTGTGGATTGGGGTTTGGAATTTTTTCTCCTTCTTTTGTTTTCCCCTCTCCCCTTTATTTTAAAGAACCACTTACAGACAAGCCACCAAGGGAATGTGGGGAAGGAAGAATTCAAAAGACAGGAGGTGGAGGTAGTACAAAGCAAAGTTCCCCTTGGAATGGTGTTTACTCAAACACTGTTTTACAGATGGTTCTTATCAGGGTAAATCCATTCAGCTTGTTGCCAGATAATTTACCTTTCACTTTTACACTTTTAAAACCAGGCAGTTACCTACATAACATCTAGACCCATAAATGATCTCCAAAATGAAGGCACAAAATTAACAAATATTTACATATGTTGGTAAACTGTTGACGTTGTTAATACCAGTCCTCCTATTTAAAGTACACGTGCAAAAGAAGGGCATCTTCTTAACATCACTGAGCAAACCTAGTTGCTAAAAGACAGCACAAATATTTTGCACTTCACATTATCTGGCAGGATTCCTCCTTCACACCACTGCAACTCTAAAAATTGTCTGTGAACTACTTCTGAATAATGCACGGAGAGGTCAGACAAATTCCTGCTTTGACTGAGGGAGAAGGGAGGAGGTTGTTTTTTTTTTTTTTCCAGCTAAGCAAACGATTTTAACACTTGAACACCAGATGGAGAGATTCCAAAATTTCCATGTGTTTTCTTAAGTCAATAAAATGATCGTTAAAGCTTGGATAGCCTATTTAATACTGACAAAACAAAAAAGCGTAATCCCTCTTCACAGTAAGAACATCTGGTTATCTGACTCTCGGAGTCAGCAGAAGTCTTGTGACTGCACTGGAGGTAGAGTTTTTTGCCAGCACAAAAGCTGAGTGCCAGAGACTGGTGCTCTCACTCTTGCAGCTCCTTCCAGCGCTAGCACAGCAGGGAATCCACCCTTCCCTGGGCCAGGGAATGGGATGGTGGTGCAGAAAGGGGAGCTCACCCGTTAACCAGGGCACTTGGTTCTGTGGAAGTGTATTTCTGTAAAGCAGCGACTCCTATAAACCCTGTTCTCACCCCAGGAGTCCTGCTCAGGCTCACACACACCGTGCCCAAAGGGGCAGAGGCTGAGGATAACCAGAAGCAGCAGCTCCTCAATCTCCTGCTGGAGCACTCAGGGCTGAGAGCAGAAGTGCCACAAACAGGCACTTGAGGAGACACAGCACGTTCTGTGTCAGCCTTGGAAAGGCAGCAAACACAACGGGCTGGGCACGTCTTACTGTGAGTGGCAGAAGGAGTGAAATAAAGTATATTATTAAATCACCTACAACAAACAGCTTTTATCAGAGCTGAGCAAGTGATTCCTGTTACGAATCTGTAACGTGTATCCTATAGAAGAGCAGTCTCAAAGGAGTACTACATAATTACAAGCACTGGAATGTAAAGAGGCCAAAAATAAATTGGTAGTTGTCCTGCAGGAACAATGCTATCTACACTGATTGACAAGCTTTCACCACTGTCTCTTGCCTTGAAAAAAACCAGAACACATACTATGCACAGTTCCAGCACTAATAATTCCACATCTGACATAGATCATTACATAGCCTATTAATTTAAGATCAAATTTTAATCTTATTATAGAAGGTACTATAAAACAGCAAGTTTATTGCCATTTCCCAACAAACATTTCACCATGGACAAGGGGTCCAGCAGACACCACACAGTCCTGACAAATGGCAGCAAGAAGAAAAACAATGCATCAAGATTGTTTTAATGTTCTGTATGTAATCATCTCATTATTCTCATAGTTAAAATTCAATGGGCATTATCTATTTAAACCTTTAAAACTGTAGATAAAACTGAGAAAACCTGATGTCCAGCATTCCTGTGCACCCCCTTGGAAATTTCCAAGAGCGGCAGGAACTCCAGCGCAGGCTGCTAGGCTGGCTGCCATGGAAACAGCCAGGGCTGGGAACAGGGCCCTTCCCCTCAAACGAGAAGCTGTGAGACTGAAGCCCGTGTTTGTTTCTGCCAGCTGCCACCAGCTCTGCTGCAGCCGCGGCCCCTGGACGCCAGCACAGCGGGCACCAGCACTGCGGGTGGGCACTGAGCTGTCCCCTGTCCCCTTCACCCAGAACGTCACTGGGTCACCTCATGTGGCAGTGAACAGGGCACTGAGGACCCCGGGCATCAGCTCTGTCCTGGAGCTGTGGCTCACAGGGCAGCAGGGGCAGAACTGCACAAGGTGAGCGCTGAGTGCTCTCTGTACATCCTGCCGTGTTCCCCTGTCCCCTGGGCCCCTCTGCTCACATCCAAAAGTCTGTATTTTTCAAACACCACTCTGTACATCCTCCCTTGTTCCCCTGCCCCTAAACTCCCTCTGCTCACATCCAAAAGTCTGTATTTCCCAAACACCACTCTCTGTGCACCCTCCCTTGTTCCCCTGCCCCTAAACCCCTCTGCTCACATCCAAAGGTTTGTATTTCCCAAACACCTCTCTGTACATCCTCCCTTGTTCCCCTGCCCCTAAACTCCCTCTGCTCACATCCAAAAGTCTGTATTTTTCAACCACCAGCACTTTATGCCAGGCTAAAGTTGGGCTCTCTTCCAGACATAAGTTTTGCTTTCTCCTGAGTTTAGATTGTTTCTCCCTCAACTCTAAGATGAGGTATTGTACTCTATTTATTAAAAAATGGTTAACTTTTCCTACTAATATTTTGTTCTGCAAATAAAAAAAAAGAGTAGAAAGTATATTTTGTACAGCAAAAGTAAAAGAAAGAGCAGATGATAAGCAAGGTCCAAAATTCAGGAAGTTATGGAATATGGTAGTTTGCACATGGCATTACACATTCCACCAGTCCAGAGTCAGAAATTTGTTAATATAATGTGCACTTCATCTATATGACATGTCAAAAAAGGGTAAGAGGAAAAAACCATGAAAATAGCTACCTTTAATTTGTTGGAAATTATTCTAAGTAAGTTGTATGGAATTTTAAAGATAAAATGCATTTAAAATTGTGGCACTCACTTCCCCATCAGCCTGAAGATGGTAATACAGCACGTTAAATACTCTCAGTTTAAAAACAAAAATAATCCATCACAATTCATCTTGTAAAATGTATCAGACATCATCTTAGCATGGGTGAATGCCTTCAAAACTTCGGTGTATGCCAGGATATCATTTAAAAAGGAACAATTTTACTTAGTTTAACTTGCTTTTGTTAAAAAAACCCCTTGCTTCTTACATAACTTTAATGTTCTTTTTTTCGTTATTGTATAAGCAGTTTTTCTGCTGAGACTATATCCAAAATAATTACAAAAAGTTGAAGCAGCTCTTTTGCATACTCATTTTAAGCAATTCTTCAGTCATACTTCCATTTCAGCTTAGCAATGTACTGTGTAAGTGTAAAGCACATGGAGGAGACTCCGAGGGCCATTTCAGGGAATCTCTCCAGGGCTCTGGGGGGAAGCCCTGCAGGACCTCCAAGGACACCACTGTGATTTAAAGCTTTTGTCTGGAGCCAGTGCTGATGCTCAGCTGAGTGCTTCCAGCAGTAGCAGCATCCACTGAAGGCAGAAAATGAAAACCTGGATGGCAAAAAGAGTGAACTGCATGTGAACTCAACACTTCCAACAAACACGTGAACCGTAACAGTGCCATTAGAGAGGCTCAAATGATTGGATATAGGACAATCTGTATTGTATCCTATTGCTATGGAACGTTGCTTAGAAACAAGCCAGAACATACACAAGCCTCCAAACAAATCACTGGGATGTCTGCTGGGAGCAATATACATATATATATGCATAGATATGTAAAAAGCAAAATCTATACTTTTCACGATTCTGTTTAAATCTTTAAAATGAGAAAAATCACGACCATCTTGGGTGAGAAGTCTCAATTAACTAAAGCTTATATTTCCACTTACTGTAAAATTGCATAACAAGTATATTAACCATAACATTTTATAAATCTGCAAGTATTAGACCTCTAATTTTTTAAAAAAATAATCTGCATTTCCTCAAATACTACTATTAGCCAAAAAATGTACTCTCAAGGGACTCATGAAACTTGAGTTGAAATTCTACATCTATTACAACTTCCTTTGTGCTAATCTGGAGTTCATTACACTGAAGGATGACAGATGATTTCCAGCCAAGCCTCTGCACTGTCCACGCCGTTCCTAGGCACAACAAACACAATGCACACCCCAGCACATCCTCAGCTCAGGAGACGAGGCACTAACTCAAACCAGAGGAAGGTGGATTGGCCCTGAGCTGCCTGACTGCAGACTGGGATGTGAGCAATGTACTGAGTCAACTCTGCTACAGACAGCTCCAGCCTCTGCAGCTGCTCAGTGGGTGAGTCCAGCTGATCACAGGGATGGGCAAATTGCTGCATTGGGGAGGACCCTGCACTAGAGACTGAGGCTGGCACGTTTTGCTGGATGTGACAGCGAAGATGAATCCCCCAGCAGAGCAGCAAAGCAGACGGTGGTTTCACAGTGTGGTTTCATAACTCAATGTGATCTAACACAGCATTCCCAAGGAAAAGCCAATGGTCTGTGCCTGCCTCCAGCCCCACTGCTGCTTCCCCACTGCAGAGGTGCCTCTGCCAGCCCCATGGACTAAGGGCTCCAGCAGCACCTGGGCACTGGTGGCCTCCCTTGGCCCTGTACCCCCTGTGCCAACAGGAGAAAGCAGCAGGCAGTAAGCAGGCCAGGGCTGGATGGCCAGACACCTGGCTCTTGGCAGCAGCTGTCCTAATCCTAACCCTGTGTAAAAAATTCAAGAAATCTTACAGTTGCCATAGTATGTTTTTAAAAAGCTCTTGGTTAGCCACCATCTTCTAATTGTATATGGCTTACATACAAAATCAAATTATTACAGTGTAGTCTTGGTTTATTGAAGTAGTTAACCATGTGTTTATCATAATGGTATTACAGTATATTTATTATTCATTTAAGTGCTACACTGAAGAAGAAAATTCTTTGGAGTAAGTGCTGATTTACTTTTACGACATACAATTATCCCACTGACATTAGAGAGACTGTTTATGTGGAGTTTAGCACAGCCCTGCAGGATCAGAACACGGAATTTACAGTGCTTCCTTCATTAACAAAGGAATAACACCTTTCTCACCAGAATCCTTTTCTCATTATCTGTGTCCCAAGAAACAAACCTGATGGACTACCACTGATAAGGGGTCATGAAAACATCTCTAAACCCCAGATAACACAACTTAGAGCTTTTTCTTTATAAAAAACCCCAAACCAACCAACAAGCCCAACAAACCAGGAGCAGGTTTTTTTATCATACCAGGGCAGGAGAGCAGAAGGGGTCAAGGGTATCATCAATACTCAACATGCCAGCAATAGCAGGAAGTCTGTTGAATGAACAATTCTCAGGCAACATGGATTTGATTGCAAGGGATGAGGGGAAGAAATCCTTCCTGACTACACCTGGCAATCTGTTTCTCAGGCAGCAGGAAGACAATTGCAGTGCACACCTGAGAAATCCACTCACCCACCCCTGTATCCTGTTTCCAGCACTTGCCAGTCTCCAGTTCCTCACAAACCAGTACATTTAAAATGACAAACAAATCCCGGAAAGAAATTGTGTTTCCAGGTGGAAATAAAATTTCCTTCCTGGCTGGGTTTTTTTATATTTCTTTAGAGTAACCTGCAGGCAACTGGTAACTTTGAAACTCAGATTATCATATGAAAAATATGGTCCAAACAACTGGGATCCAACCTCCTTTTAAATCCCACCGAAGCACCAGACTGATCTGTTTCACCAGTTTGATACTGTGTCTTCAAGGGTTCTGCAGGGTCATACACATCATCCATCCTTATACTGAAACGATTGGGGTATAAAACAAGACTTCCTCAGCTCTCCCCAGTGCTGCTAGAAACCTTTCCATCTGCAGTCCCAGTTCCTACAACATGCACTGTTGGATGACACTGAATCCTCCTTAGGCAAGCGTATGCATATTTAAGGCCTTTCACTTGTATTTTCCAAATGTTTTGATTGCTTAATTGACAGTGCTACAAGATGCTGCAGGAGGTACACTCAATGGTACAGGAATTTCTGAAAAAGCTGTTTAGTTGGCACTGTGTGGTTGACCTCAAGAGACAGAAAATATCTTTGTTCCTTGCTCATACAAAAGGTAATTTTGATCAGACAGATAAAAGTAAGAAGTGTTTTCACAAAGAATGCACTATGGCAACAATAGTATCTGAGCTGTTTACAAAAAAGTGGGGTCATTCTGAGGATTACCTCCCATGCTACAGCACAGCACAATGTGTATCAACAGCCTCAGCAAAGAGAACAATTCTGCTTTGCAATCTAAACTGCTAAAGTCCTCAATATTAATTTGCTGAAGACAGTGTTGGGGTTTTTGTCTCCATCAGAAATATCTTTCCTTATATAAAAAAATATAAAGTAAAAAAAGAATTGCACTTCACAGTTCTCTTAAGGTCCTCACTGCTGAAAGAAGCACTGTGCTATCCCAGGATTTTTAGATTTATCAAACCTGTGCAAAGTAGCTTATGAAACAAAGGAACCTTTTGAATCACTGGATCTCTACATACTTCACATGAGAATTCATGTGGCAAAACCTTATATCATTTTATGGAAAAAGAAAGGAGGAGAAAAGAGGAGGGCAAAAAAACAGGAAACAGAATGGCAAAAGTTAATTTAGAAGATGCTATTCTGTAAAATAAGTTGTCTTACAACTTATGTTTTTAACTAAGTAAAATATATTACCTGTAGTATTCTTTAGATAGGATTAAACTAACAACTGCAACTGAATTTTTAAAAATGTATAAAATATCTGAACTACATATTTCATAACATTATAAACTGGAAACGTGAAGCTCTGTTTTAGTCTCTCTAGGTGTAAATCAAGCAGATTTGGAGTGTTTTCAATAATTCATTCTATAAACCACAGGAAAGAAAATAATTGTTTTTCTAAGCTTTAGAGGGAGGAAAGGCTGGAAGAGGAGATCCTGCAGTCAAACTCTCAAGAAGAGGTTCATTATTTTAATCATTACATTGCCAGACTTGGGAGAGATAAAAGGATAAGCAATATTCACTGGGGAAAGTGAAAATGGAGAACAGGTACTAAAACAGAGAGAAGGAAGCAAAGACTGTGATTATGGAAAACAATTATATCTTCTTTTATGCACTGAATAATTTAAGTTCTAAAATGTTCATGAATTTAGACTGGCAGGGTCCCATAATTGCAGGTTTTTGCTACTCTGACAGACCTTCATGACTGTAATGTACATTCTTCCAGGCACTTTCTCCACAAGTGACCTGCCTGAAGATAATCACTGCTGTGGTGACTCGTGAGCGCACCGTGCTGCCTTTTGCCATCTTCTTCTGCCCTCTGTGTCTTGGTATCTTAGCCCATTTGGGTTTTGTTTCCCAGAGCACTGCCCACTCCCCTGACCCTCCTCATGTCCCTCCCCGTCCCTGCTGTCCCCGTCAGTGCCCTCCTGCCACAAGGCAGGCTGAGCTCTTCTGCTCTCAGCCACTGCACATGCAGCAACACTCAACCTCTTACTGCCTTCCTGATCAATAACACACCTTTGCTATCAGTACCCTGCATAAAAATCAGTGCGTTGTCTAGTTCTAACTTGAACTAAGAAATGGGGGTTTTAAACTAACCTGTCAGGTACTGAATTTAATACTGGATATGGGCTATCTTTTTGCCATTTAAACATTATTATGGTCCAAATATAAAAAACAAAACAAAGAACAAAACCCCCAGACAAACTCAGCATTTAAATTGGGAGAAAGGCAGAATCTCATGTGTGTGTAACTCTTGCCACCACACCAAGGGAGAAATCCCTTAACCAGCAGACAATTCAGAGATATCTGGAGGAAAAGCCAAGGCAGAGTGCTGTAAAAGGAAAGCAGGAATTTTGCCTACTACAAATCCAGTTTGTGTCCTATTGATTAAGAAGCTGGAGTTGAGCCCAGAGCTGCAGGAGGCTGTGTGTCAACTCGCAGCAGTGTCAGACCTCCAGAGGTCTCTCCCTTCTCCTCCTCCACCCGGGCCAGCTGGGAGAATCCTGCCTGCCAGGGGTAAAACAATTTCCCTGCCTCAGCAGCACTATTGCCTCAGCCTAACAAAGATTGCTTTAAATGAATCTTGTATAGTTCTGTTTGTCAGCTTTAAATGATGTGCCCAAATATTCTCAGACGACTGCTATTTTAGAAACTAATGCCTGTACATTTTATCAATGTAATGCCCAGTCTAAATCCAGTCATTTAAAAAGATATAATGTGGCTGAAAAGCACACGTCTCAAAACCAGAATCAAATCTAATTTAAAGTATGAGGGGAGAATGGAATTCCAAAGAAAGAAAAGAGATGAGAAAAGAAGTGTTGAAAATGAGGTAGCAATATCTTCAATACTAAAGATTTGTGGGGTTTTATTTTGACATGCCATATTTAATGATGTTTATTTAATAGCATTTATTTCAATAGTGACATTTTGAAGCACTTTGTGCAATATTTACAGGACAATTTCAGAGTCCTTCATTAATTCAGCACTAAACGATACTCTGAACAGACTACCTGATCGCTCATTTTTCTTCACACAGCTCCTATCAAGCCATCATCATCATTATTTTACTAGTCTCAGGTAAAACTGAAATTCAGCTTCTAGAGAGGTTTTTTTTCAGAGGGAAAACAATACCTCGCTCAATGTACAAAACCTCTTCTTTACCTACAGCATGACATCAGACACGCTGATGAACTGAATGTGCCCGAGACTTGTGCATTCTCTGTCCCCCACCCAGCAAGTGACTGACCTTCCTTGAGACTTTTCTGGCTGTTCACCTCGAGGCATTCCTTCTCCTTCAGCGGCTTAAGATCCCCCGCAGGTAAGATCTCGGAAAAGCCCTGCTGCTGTTTCTTGGAGCTATCGATCATGGTGAGAATCCTTTAGAACGGCAACATCCAGCAGGGAAAAAACGCCGGCCGCAGCGGGCAGCGATCGGTGCGGTGCGGTGCGCACGGCGCCGGCTCCTACGGCAGCAGCCCGGCCACCGCCGCGCCGCCCATGCCGCTGCCGTGACGGCTCGGTTCGGCTCGGTTCTGCCCGCCCCGGCTCGGCCCAGCCCGGCTCAGCCCCGCTGGCAGCCCGCAGCCCTGTCTCTCTCTCTCTCTGAGCGCAGACACCGAGCATGTGAAGCCCAAGTCCCGCAGCCCGCCTCTCCTCGCAGACAGACACTCCCCCTGTGCCTTTAGTTACGCTCCCTTCCCCTGCACATTGGTGTTTCAATCTGCAGCTCGGTGGTCAATCATCTGACAAAGAATGAGTCAAGCGGTTAAAAATAAATCCAGCAGTTGCTGGAGCAGCGTTCGCTGATACCTAAGACAAACTACTGCTGAGGGCTCTCTCCCTTTCCCCCTTCCTGCCCCCAGGCCTCGGAACATTGCTGCAGGCAGCACAAATTCTTCATCTTTGCCTGTCCGGCACATTCATTACTCATTAAGTTTCCCCGATAAACAAAGCTGCACGGTGGCATTTGAAGAAGTTATGTTAAGGAACCTTCCCACCCACCCAACCCCAGGTCTGGTTCCAGAGACGTTTATCTCGCAGAGGTAACTGGAAAGCCAGTGATTATTTCCATGCCTTTCCCTGCAGTATGAGAGACCCTGTTCCTTGTTGTAAATATCTAAACCCCGAGTATTTTATTTTCCTTTTCGCATTAGTTACACATCTCATTATTCCCAGCAGTTTCAGGAGTATTTCCTCCCACAGCTTCTGATCTGCCATCCTCTGCAGCATATCCCATTTATCTTACATGAGTCATCAACTTCAGTGTCAACCTGGAAGATTTCAGGGAAATGGATCCCCTCTAATTACCTGGCATTGGCCATGAGGGAACAGCAGAGTCTGCCTTTAATTTCCTGTTCTTAGAGAAAATAAACTATACATAATGTTAAAGAGTCTCTACATGTCAACTAGAACTCTGGCAGGTGTATTTTCCCTTCCCTGTGGCCTAAAAACGCTATCATCACACACATTTTCAACACCTCTGCTTCGTATTGTAAATCTTTCAACTTGAAATTATAAAGGACATCTCCATTCATATAAAAAAGTTTCACTTCCATAGAATCAGATTTGAAAATATCTATATACATTCAGATACAGAATTTCTAAAAGTGGAAACCTGACAAAAAGAAACCCCATCGTTTCCTCCTTGGCCCTTTCTACAAGACAAGCCCTGAGCGCTGACCCTTCCCCTCGCCGGTGCACTCCCAGGACAAGTGATACCCCGGGTGTGAAGCTCCTGACCCCGGCAGCACGTTTGGAAGCCTCTCCCTGTTTTCCTGCTGCTGGGAGAAGGGAGACCCAGATCTGCTCAGAAGTGCAGCTGCTGAGCTCAGCAGGCTTTAGCAGCCTCTTGACGTGTAAGGAGCTGACAACACCGGCACAGAACTCTTTGCAGCATGAATGATTTGAGGCCACTTGCCCAGCCTAAGAATCAGTTGTCTGAACATCATTTGTATAAAAATTATCAGCTTAAATTATATTCTGCTTAAATACAAGTTCTTGACTATTCCAATAGATTTGCTTTTGCACTGATTTTTACTGAACACAAGACAAAAAACACTGTGGAAAAGCTCCTTCATAAATCAAATTAACTTCCTCACTGCCTGCAGCTGAACACTTACTGTGCATAAGAAACAAAATTACTGCTGAGAAACTCCACATTCAGAAAATAAAAACTCAAGACAAGCAGAATTCAAACACATACTGCTTAAACCTAAACACACATTAAACTCTGACACAGCCAATAAACAGGATCTTACACACTTGCTGATATAAGAGATTATAACTCCGTCTTTTTCTTGTACCAAGAGAGAAGTGAATTGTTTGGAAGGATGAATTATATTCTAACAGTGTAACGACATACAACAGCAGAAGTTGTTTTACGGAAAGGGTACAGTGCACTTCACAGACTCTGAACTCATTTCCCAATGATTCAGAAAACAGTATTTTGAAATTTAAGAAGTTCCATGCTCTAATGAGGAAGTGTGTAATTAATGTACCCAGAGGAAGACATTTGCCTTCAAACCCTATTTCTGAGGGAAGCTCTGTCCTTTCCTATCCACTGACAGTGCTTTACACAAACAGAGTGCCCAGTGCTCAGGTGAAAGCTGACCACAGTCACAGCAGCTGGGCGGGAGCAGTTCAAGCCTTCAGGAGCACTTCTCTTGTTCAGAAAGATGAGTTTAGCCAGGAGTTTGTGCTATCCACTCCTCTCCCCCTCCAAGGGCAGCCACCCCACAGCAGACTGATGTGCTTAGGCTTCAGCTACTTGGACTTACACCTCCTATTTTGCTTCAATTTCACCTCTCAGTTCAATACAAGCTTAACACAGAGGTGAACATTTTAAAAGACTTTCAAGAAATCTGATCAAAATCTCAACAGTAACATGCAAAATCTTTAGTAAGAAAAGCAAAAATCACAGAATTTATGGAAAATAATGAGGAAATTCTTGTACAGACTTGGGAGAGATGAATGGTCAAAACGATGCTGTTCATTTTTCATGTAACCAAATATTGTTGTTGCCAATAAATACTAGACAATATGGAATACTATACAATATGGAATCAGTGCTTGTTCCCTCCGTTCTTCTGCAACACAGACTTCCAAGTGTTCTGCCAACCTTCAGCCTACAGCAAAAGTGTTATTTAAAAAGTGGAAGTGTCTAGCAGACAGTCACCAGAATTCCAAAGCACAGGAGGCAGCAGCAGCCCCAGGTAGCTCTGCAGCCTGTCTGCCCCCACAAGAGAGCCTTTATCTGCTGAGTGACATCACTGACTGGGAGCTGCTTCACAGCCTTATTAAACATCAAGTAACTAAGCAACAATTGCTTTAACAGCGCATTCCAACTCTTCACATCATATGGAACTCATTCCTTTGCGATCCCATCGAAAAGAAAAACAAAACCAAACCAAACACCCTCGGGTCTTTAAACTCTTTCACTACCACAGTAACATTTTCAAGTGGGTAAAAAGCCTAATTACTCAAATATCTATTTCACCTTGGCGTTAAACACACCTTGATGAATATCTTTGGTGCTTTATATTATGTTAGGATAATCTAGTCCTTGATTGTGGTGTAATAATTTCTTCACATAGGAAAATAGTGCTCTGACTACACAAACTAAAGCATCAGTTTACATAACCCCTATTATAATTTATTCTATTACTTCTATAAACATTAAGAACATTACTTCAAATTAATTATTTAAGGGCTTCGGGGGAGCTTAAAGAGCCAAAGATCCAAACAGCACAAATAATGGTCACCATCTACCTCAGTCACCCTTCCCAGAAAAATTACACTTACAAACACTAACAGTGATGTCAAATTTATAAGTCTGCATGTTCTACTTCTCCCACTAAAACCCACACAAACTCCTTTTAAGGGAGAACATATGTTGGCAGCGTTCACTGCTTAAATGAAAACTACCTTCCATTTGGTCTTGCCCATATACACATCTAAATTAATAAATATTTTAAAAATGTGTATCTAAAGTACATAAAACCATGCCTTTTTGTATATGTTTAACTATACAGATCTACATTTAACTGCATATACATATATGCTGTAGATGACAATAGTCATCCACTGTGCTACCTTTGATTTGCAAAAGGTGTCTAAAATAAGTGCTGCACACCAATTACCAGTTCTGTTTGCTTCTTGTAGTGGCTCTGTCACAAACTGACACTTCAATGACAACGCTGCAGTTAGGACTTAGTTCTAACAACTTAAAACAATTATACAATGGAATTTAAAATTAACATTCTTTTCTAGCTATGCATTTAGTTATGCACAAAGAATTTCAAGAAAAAAGGTCAGAATAAGATCTGAATAAGTTTGATCAAGGGCTCTCTTTAAAGGAAAACATGCTTTCTGTATCTCCTGTAATCACTCAAACAGGATTTCATATATACCAGATGCCTTCATTTGAGTCAGTCACAGGTCATGTCTCCTGTGTTAATCTCCTCACAATAAGCAGATAATTAAAAAAATAATATCTATAAATCAAACTAAAATGATGGAATGTTTGTTTAGAAGTTTACCAAATGGAATGACCCTGCTGGAATTCTTTCATGTAGCCTGTGAAAATGTCAGAATATATTCCATTTAAGAGGTCACAGTCCCTAGAGATCTCTGAGTTTTGGCTTGTATGTCTTTTCACATGCTTTAATATTTGAAAATTGTTCCTTGTAGACACTGACTGATGGCCTGGGAATGCTAGGATTGTGGGAACTGGCAGTACCAATGACAAAGACAGACTTAGTGGGAAATCAGTACCTACTCAGTTTGTGCTCTCCCCTCGGAACAGACAGGATGACATTCAAATATTTACAAGGAGAAGGAGGGACATTTGTTTGTTCTACTGACATGTTAAAAAACCCAAACAAAACCCCAAAAACAAACTCCCCCAAAAAAACAGAGCACTCCCAAAAACCCCAAAGCACAGAGACAAATATATATTAATTACAATATAATTGTATAATAAGCTGTGTGTTCTTAGCAAAGATTATTTAGTCGAATATTTGCATTGTTCCATGGGCTATGAAAACCTTAATGGAGAGACAAAGCCCAGGATCACTGAGACTGGCACTAAGCTCCCCTGGCCCAAGCCCTGCTGGAGCAGGGTCAGCTGGAACAGCCTTGCCCAGGACAGTGCCCTGTCTCATTTTTGGTATTTCAATGAGTATTTCAATTCCACAGCCTCTCTGGGCCACCACTGTACACACACACATTATTTATGCATTACATTATAAATGCACACGCATTGCTACTGGAGACTTACAGAAATTGTGCACTTCTTTATCTAGAGAGGTCTTTCAGGATACACTTCCTTTGAGGTTTGGTTTTAGGGGATTTTTATGTTTGGTTTGCTGATGTTATTGGTGGTGGTGGTGCTGTTAATCAGAATATCTGCATGATGTTTTCCAGATCTCACTACTTTCAGCTTAGTGATTATGAAAATGGTGAATTTAAGAGGACATTTTCGATTCTATTCCCTGCCAAGCTATTACTTTAATCAGAACTAAGGTTGGTTTGTTGTTCTCTGGTCTTTCCACTAGCCATCTTTTCTACACTGAGTCTCTCCCAGCTCTCTCAAGAAAATATATTCTAAGCACTGTGACCTACCTATGTAATATCACAAGAGGAAAAACCACACCTAATCACTGATCTTACAGGAGTGGAGAAAAACCTGTCCTACACAGATACAAGGAGAATGTCCCAAATCTCACCTGATTCCCTAATATCAAATTTGCAGCTCAAATCTTTAATTGCACAGAGGATTAAGAATTTGTTCAGAAGCCATAAAACTATGCCAAGAATGCAGGTTACCAGTGCTACATACTGAGGGAGTGGAAGATAAGAGATAACAGGCAAACTAATATACCACAGCTCTTTTAGATGCCAGAAAAAATCCCTTGGATCATCAAATTTATTTAAGTAATACCATTAGGTTAAGTGAGATGTGGATTTCATTCAGTTATTTTAAGAACTGTGCCTCCCAGCTGACTCGACTGGTCCCTTAGGAGGACTCAATATACACCATTTGGAGTATTTGTTTTTGTTTGGGTTTGTGTGGGGGGTTGTGTGTGTGTGTGTATGTGTTCCATCTTCCCCTGAATTCCCCACAGTTCCCCACAAGCTCTCCAGCCCCACAGGAAGCTGCAATTCCCACTGACCTTTGGTGCCTCATGGTCTCTGCTCCTGAGTGTCCCTGTTCTTACACAGCCTGGGGCGCTGCTTTCTTTGGGCTGCTTTCTCCCAATTGAGATTTTACCAGTCTTGTTTTTACTTCAATATGTTCCTCTCTTAGCCCAGTTCTGCTGGAGAGCATCTGCTGCCAGTCATGGGAGCCACAGCACCACCTTCTCCACCTCCCTCCAGTTCATGATACACAGCCCCAAAGAGAAGGAGAAGCAATCCCATTCCTACAAGCAGAAGCAATCCCATTCCCATGCTGGCTGTGAGTCTGGAGGAGCAGACAACTGACAGCCCCCACTGCCTGGAACAGAACTGCATCTCCACTCCACACTAAGGGCAGGGAATGGGCACACTCCCCTTCTGACAGGATTTGTGGTCAAAATGCAGAGCTGAAGGGCAGCCAATGGCCCAGACAGGTGCCAGCCACTTATCCACCCATTTTACAAGAACAGAACCAGGCTCCCACCTGTGGATGACAACTGCACAAGAGCAACTTACACGTCTCTTTTTCAGAAACTAGTAGCCACTGCCACAAGAAGAGTTTGGCACAATGAATTAGTCAAGGAAGCCACTACAGAGCCCGGAGAAGTTGCTGTAAAACACAAGCTGAGAGCTTTTTATTTCACATGTACCTTGAAATAATGACTGCATGGCTCCTAACACCCAGCCGTTCACAGCACCCTCTTCCAGCCAAAGTGGCATGCTCACCAGTTCTGGGAAAGCACAAATTCAGCATGCAAAAAAGCTCTGGTCATGCATGCTTCCTTTTCTTGATGGTATCTACATGTGCAATCCCTTCCCATGCTTTGGCTCTGAAACAGCAGGTTGGAAAGCTGCAGGCAGCATCATTCCCATCCACCCTCCTGCTGTCAGCAGCAGACAGCCCATCCTTCCCTCCCTTGCCACCTCCTGGCTCTCAGACAGAAGCTTGTGAAACCTGGTACAGTGTGTGGGCAGCACATTGTTCTGACTGGTACTTGGGCTGTGCCACGCTGCTGCTACTCCTGTCAGCCTTCCTCCACCACAGCCCAACTCAACACCCAGCCATCAGTCTGCTCTCCTGCTTCCAGAGAGCCTCATCCTCCTCACTTCTGCCCCAGACTGCCCTTCCCAGGGACACGGCATCCTAAAAAGCACACACACTGACCCAAGCTGGCACCCTTCAGGCAGGGATGCCAAGGCAGGGCCTGTGTCCCACACTCCATGTGTGTGTGCAGCCCCAGTGCTCATGAGGGGGACTCTACACCCGTGGCTGTCATGAGACTGCCACAGCCATGGACACACCTCTGTCACCACCCTGGAGGTGACAAATGTGAAGAGCAGAACCAATGAAATAGGAACTTTTGCTGCATTTTAGCAAGCGGAGCAAGAGTTGGCCTCCAGAGAACAGGCACAATAAACCACTGCAATGCACAGAGCTTACAGATCAATGCATGTATGCACTGCCTAATTATCCAGAAAGATGCACACTAATGAGAACCTGAAATTAGTTTCATTAGTACCACAGTATTGCCCACAGCCATGAACTTGAACACAGCTCACAGGAAATAGGAGAACGTTACAATTGTGAGGGCCCAGGAGACTGACATCCAACATCCACCTCCCAAAATTATCCATTTGTCTTTGTTCAGGGAGCAAATACCTGCATGTAATAAGTGACTAGAAAATCTTAAGCTCCTAATGCACTCCAACTGTTTTGTTATTGATCCTCTGCTGGAAGTTAAAACCTCTTCGACAGAGTTGGCACAGCATATAAATGTTCCTTTGTAAACTCAAGGGACAATAATTCCACTGGAGCTTAAGCTAAGCATGAGAATTTACAGCAAACCCACTGAGCTCTGCCCACCCAAACCCTAATGCCTGCTTTGCTCTGTGACTGGGATCTCTGGGACAGAGGGCAGGGGAGAGGAGGAAAATGTGAAAAATGAGAAGGTAGTAACAGCTCCAGTGACTGCTGGCTCACCAGGCACGCTGTGATTACCTCCACGGTAAACAAACCAAACCAGAGCAGAAGCCTTCTACCCTTGCAGTGACATTGGAAAAGCTGGAAACACAGTTTCTGGACTAACTTGTGCAAGTCAGCTTAACAACACTGCAGAACAAGGCTACAACAGTTCAGCCTCCTGCTGGACTACTGCCAAGGGACTCCTTCCAGTAAACAGAAGGTTTAAAGGATCACTACCAAGCTCACAGTAAGCATAATGCTTCCTGCATAAAAATATCCTACAAAAATGCTCTTAAACACTTCAGAATTTTTTTAAGTGTCACCATATTTCTGTGAACTGCAATCTCTTATGCTTATAAACTTTATGAAGGAATGACATGCGAAATACTCTTGCAAATACCGCATTTTGGTAAAAATGTTTACATTTGGTAAAAAAGTAAAAATATTAAATTACTAAAACTACTTTTCATTTGAATGCATCAAGTTCAAAGTTCACTTTTACGAATTTTCTTCTGACTGTCATAATTTCTAGAAAAAATTGTTTCTAACCAAATTAACCAAAATGACCTAATCTGAACTTACAGATGAGCCACAGTCTAGCTGCTCTGGAGGTCTGACAGGACACAAGATACCCACCTCATCCATTTTGATTTTACAGGAAATTAAGGAAAAAACCCCAAATTTTCCAAAAATATACTAATTTTGAATTAAACTTGGTGGCATAGAACGCAAAGCACCAACTCTATATTATTTACGCAGAAAAAACCCCAAACAAACCCATTCTTGAAAATTATCCCTTTTGTCTGCTAATAACACAACTCTCCAAACCATTCCAGCAATACTTGTGGCACGCACCGGCTGTAGTTTCAAAGGTACATTAAAATCTCCTTAGCCCACTCTATGTGCGGCAGAAGCCCCGGGACGCTTTTCCCGCCGCCCCGGACAGTCCCGTCCCCGCGGTGAGCCCGGCACTGACCGTTCTTGCGCTCGGTGAGCGGCGGCAGGCAGGGCCCGGGCTGCAGCGACAGCTCCCGCAGTTCGTGCTCCACGGCCTCGCTGTGCGGGCTGGGCGCCAGGCGCGCCGGCGGCCCCGGCTCGTCCTCGCCGTCCGCGGGCTCCATCGTGGGCTGGCCTCGGACACCTGCGGGGACAACGCGCCTCCGGTCACCGTCTGCGCCGCCCGCACCGCGCTGCCTTCGCCACAGGGCTGCGGGCAGCTCTCCCGCACGCAATGGGCAGCTTGGGAGCTAGGGAGCGGCTGAATTCCCGCAGATAGTGCGGGCTCAGAGGTAATTTAACAGAGCAGCGGGACAGCTTCTCCGCTCGCGCTGACACAGACATCACAAATCTGACACAAACTGACACAAGCATCACAAAACTGACACAAACGGACACAAACATCACAAATCTGACACAAACCGACACAAACATCACAAATCTGACACAAACTGACACAAGCATCACAAAACTGACACAAACTGACACAAGCATCACAAAACTGACACAAACTGACACAAGCATCACAAAACTGACACAAACTGACACAAACATCACAAAACTGACACAAACAGACACAAACATCACCCGGCGTTAACCCCCATGAAGGATGTCCAGAAGCTCCTGTGCCCCCACCCCATCCCTTCTTTCCCATAGTTTCTAATACAGAATGCTGAATTAATGCATTGTGCTGACATACAAATGGCTTTTAGTATCTTGAAGAGCTGCACAACTTTGCTTCAGATCCCAAATCGACGGCAGTATTCACACAGGACTCCACACCACCGAAGGATTGTATTAGAACTAGTTAATCCTCAGTCGCTCCAGCAAGAAAGACTTTTGGCCATGAATATTTTAAAATTAATTTTACTGCACACTAGCTACTTATTGAATAGTTGAACAAAAGTCCCAAATTAATATTTCCTTCCTTTCTACCATTAGTGTAGTACTTAGTCTACAGTAAGGAGACACAGAAGGATGAATTACTGGCACAAGCTTTTTATACCTCACACAACTATCAAGTCATTAAAGTTTAAATAAATCAATATGGACTTCAATGAAGTCCCATTCCTGAATTCCTGGAAACTTGAATGATGTGAAATATTAACAACACAGAAAGAGCCATAAAAATGAAGAAATGTCTTATTATTGTGAGATTTCTTGTGAATTTTTCATTATTTTTCTTAAGAAACACAACTGCTTCCCCTACTCAGCCTTAAACTTCAAACATTCTGAGTATAAACACCATGTGTTGGGGTATGTATTCAGAATTTTTAAAATGCAATGTATGCTTCAATGATCAATATCAAAATATTTCAAGTGTTATCATGACATTTCAAAAACCAAGATGACAAAAAATGATGACCACCAAAGAATGGCCTACACTACAAAAGGGTAGAGAATCATGTTCTGAAAGTGTGAATTGAAAAATAAGAAATATAAGCAAGTAATGCTTGATATGCACCTAAACAGAACAATTATCATGGTTAAGTGCATATTTTTCATTATTTTCCCTAGTTACCAACTAGTGCTTTCACATTAAATGAAGACACATTAACTTACTGTTATGCAAGATTTTTTTTTCTTTGTTCTTAGCTTTTAGAAGCATAATTTACTCAGCTCTCACTCGATTTCCTGACATTACACTCTCCTCAAACTCCCACTCACCCATACAAATTAAGTACATTATTAACCAAGCAGGTCTCCTCAGAGCAGAATTTAACTGAAAATTTAGCTGCTTATCTGTTCATATTCACAGCATTTTATCCACAATTTACTAGTTATGGGTTGCCTTGGAGTCACTTTCCAAAGAGATTAAGCCACATGAGCTGTATTCATGCTTTCAAACCAGATGAAATTAATAGAAACACCTTCTTATACAAAAGGTTTAGCATTTGTTATGCTGCAGGTTAGCCTTGACTAATTTTTTCCCATGACAGATGAGAAAACATCACGCTTTAAATGAAACCAGCTTGACTTTCCCCATTTCTACAACGCACTGTGGAATTGGTGACATGTCCATCTCTTAAATTCTGTTTCAGGGATGTACAGAAATGTGGGTTTTTGTCCAGATCCAGCTGAGAACACAGCATGCCATTAAATGATGTTGATTGCAGCAGAGCAGCACAACTCCAAACAAGTTTGACTTCCCACACAAAATGTGCCTGATCCATGGTTTGAACATTAATAGGTCAGGTTGGAAGGGACCTTCTGGAGGTCACCTAGTCCATCCCCTGGGATTACCAGCTCTCAGGAACTTGCCTAGTCAGCTTGTGACAATCTCCAAAGCAGGAGATTCCACCACCTCTGGGTAACCTCACTGGGAATGCTTTGCCCACCCTCTTCAGGCAGAATTTCTTTTCCTGCTGATAATGACTCAGGTCCCCATTTTCACTGTGGTTTCATCCAGTACAGTCATCATTAGGAAATCTCTAAATCCAAAGTTCACCAGTGCAGAACTCTAACCCTAAACTTTCCAATTCACAGTAAAGTCCCAGATATTGCACTTCCCTTTTCTTACATCTTTTAGAAAGGCTGCTAAAACCCCAGGTAGGTTCTCAAATTATCTTTTAACACTAGAATAATCCTATTGCTACGTTGCTACATAATCTTTGAACAAAAGACACTCTAGAATTCCCAGAAAGTCTAAATTCCTCAAATTTTTTACTCATATCTCAAATTACATTTTGCTCTCATTTCTTTTCATTATTACTTATGAACTGCTGCTGTATCAGACTACAGAAATATTTCTGAGCTAAGAACAACAAATTCTCTTAACCTTTCCCAAAATGGAAAACACACATCCCCACCCAAAATTTACATGGTATTTTTTTGTGGGGGGAAAAAAAAGTCAGTGACCTACATCCTGAACATCTGGATTAGACACACTAGAATCCTTACAGCTCCTTACTGAATCAACGAACAGAACTTCTAAAAATAGGATAAAGATGACAAATTGAAGACTTGCAATAATAAAATATAAACAATTCATTTGGTTCTTATCTCTTGTTCTATTAGAATCTAGTGAAGAATTCATTCAACTGTTCAGCTTTTTGAAGACAACTCCAGAACCTGGCATCCATGAAATTACTGGTTTGTCTTTGGCATAAGGTTTTCCTTGTCGATTGACAAACTAATTTGGAAACTTAAAAATAACTTTTATAAATATCTTTCCAAACAAAAAATAAATAAATTGGGAAAACAGACACCTGTAAACATCTTTTTGCACTGCTGCATGTATGATCATAAACCATTACCATTTTCTAGCCCACTCATTTTAACTGCTCCAGATGAATACAACTGCTTTAGTTGTTTGGTTGTCATCACGTGCAGGCTACAACCTGCAGCATTTACTTCACATAAAACTCAGCTAAAGATATGCAGAATGTTTCCCCATCTATTTTCAGTCTTCAAAAGCCATTTCATTCTGATGTTTCTAATATAACCAGTTGTTTCTATATCAACGACTCAAACCCAAAAATGAGTAGTAGAAAGCACTTGTTCACCTTGTTTAAAATCAAACCCTGTACAATAAACACTTTATCCAGCAACCACGTGCAAAACTGAGAAGCCTCTGATTTAGAATGTAAAGCCCATGATACTCTCCTATTTGATATTAAAGATAATAATTTGGCTCCCCTTTGTCGTTTGTTTGAAGCCTCCTCAATGCTGAAGAATTATTTCAGATTTGCCATCTGTATTTACAGATGGTAACCATTATCTGTGTAACCCCTGAACTGAAGCAGACCTATACACAAAGTATATTAATAACATAACTGAAACTCAACAGTAAAAACATGTACAGGAAAAACACAATTTAAAAAAATCCATTCCATTAAAGTTTCAATATTCTACTTAGCACAATCCAAGAAAGCACCTTTTATACCAGGCTGATGTGACAAAATTCAGTTGTCCCTCCAGGGGTTTCCACTCCCTTCCTTGAAACTAAGACACCTGAAGGTAAAGTTGTGTGAGCCATTGCTCTGCTAGGTATGAAAACCATTTCTGCTTATGAACTGTTGTAGAGCATAATACCAATTTATTTCCAGAAACTAAAAATAAGATTACTCAATTGTTCCAATAGTCCTAAATGATTATAGGTGGCTCGTTTTTGGGTCTTAACATGGAATTCAGCAAAACGTTTAAGAGTAGTAAAGTGATAACTAGAAAAAATTTATTTTCCTCCTTAGCCTTTAGAATACATAATCAAAATAGAATCTGCAGCAGCACTGCTAGGAGGCTTCAGTTCACATTTCCCTGACAAGTACATGGGAACAGTGTTCCAGCACTGGCAAACCAGAACTCCTGTACAATGTATGAACCTTATGTAAGTGTTCTCACAGATTGTAGGTGGTTGCTATCTTCTTAACTGCTGAAGACAAACGCTCCTTTTATTTTTAAACATTTTATCTTCAAAAGACAAAATGTATTTCCTTGGAAAAATCTTCTAAGGGGGGGGAAATACATACTTCCCTGCTACTTGAGACACCAGAACTGGTATTTTATTTGGCACAAGCTCTGAAATCTCAATGACACTCCAGTAGTAAATTGGCTTTTATTTTAGTAAGCTGCTGGAAAATAACAGTTCAAGAATCACAATGCACTCAAGCTTTGGCCAAGTCAACTGGCTGGTGTTATCTGCTCACTCACACCTGCAAGGAACCTGGGTCACTGTATCCAGTACAGTACTGAATTAACAGTCATCAGATATTTGCAATACCAGCTCCAGGATTTACAGAATCATGGTGTGAACATCAGCACTCAGCTTCTCCATTTATAAAACTCAGTAAAATTTAAAACTCTAGCAGTTTGCAATAGACCAGAATCTTTAGCGGAGAGAATACTCGAAATGTAAGATGTACCTTTTTCTTCAATGTATCAGAAAACACTAAAAACAATCCTTAAGGAGTGTGAGATCCAGCAGGTTAACCAACAGCTGCCAAGGCAGGCCAGGGCATTAAAGCTTTTTAGTCTCCCTGCCAGCTCCTGGAAAGGCTTGGAGCTCTGTGCAGTGGGAACAATGATTTCTGACATTGAGGCAAATAAACACTTTGGGGGCTGCTGTAGTTTTAAATATTCCTTCTATTTGTGGGCATTAATGATTTGTACCTGAGAGAATGTGAGGAGTCAGTCACACTCTGAGACTGACTTGGCAATTCCCTTCCCCTCTCATGAAGAAGGGCAAGGACTGTGCTTTCAGGGTGCAGCAGACCCCAGCGGTGCCTACACAAGCCTACAGCAAACTCCCTTCCTAGGCTACAAATGACATCAGTGCAGTGGTCAGACCCTTGGAATGCTCAGTCCCTCCTTTCTTCCCAGGATCAACGCACATCAGGCCTGAACATAAACAAAGTGGCCGGGAACATCCAGCTCCCTGAAGAATCCGGGAACTGGGAGCCAGGGCACTCACTTCCCGGAGACAGGCCCCGGGGATGGAACACCCACTCCGAGGAGAGGAAGAGACACAGGCTTTGAAAGGATGGCTCCCCTTGGCATGCTGCCTGTCAGCAAGGGGTAAAGGGAAACACACAGACAAATCATGGGCTTGGCTGCAATCTGCAGCTCCACCAGCTCCTGGAGCAACACCAGAGAGAAGCTGTGCTCCAGAGAGGGTGAAGCCTCTCAGCCCAGCCACAGTGGCTGCCAGAGCTCAGAAAAGAGCCCTGATCAAGCCTCACCTCTGCTGTGCTGACACCCTTCCTACAGACACCATCTTGCCGCAGCAGCTGAACTTTGACATGAAAACTGACATTTAATTACTATGGTGAAAGAGAAACTGCACTCTTACAGTTAAAACACATTATTGATAAACTTAATTAATTAAGTTTTGTGGTAATACAAACCACAAAACAAGGGCTACAAGGATTTAAATCATACAGCTATTTTTATGAAGGTAATTATACAAAAGCAGAAAAAGATGAGAAATAGCAGCAGCTGACTAACCATGAGTAATCATCTTGGATTATGCATTACGAAAAACTCACTATTACTATTCATTTCTTTAAAAAACAGTGTGCAGAAGTATCTGACAAAACTGAAGTTCTGTCACGCTTCTCACTGTTCCAATACCTGGAATAACATGTTTCTTCCAGGAGCACAGAGTCCTCCTGGACTGGGGTGGTCAATACTGCAGAAAAATGACCACTTTTATTAAATAACTGAGATTAAATTTTTGTAACTGTCTGCTCTAGCTAAATTAACACCACTGAACAGACACCAGAAGATCTCCAGAAACTCATTTAACACTTCTGCGTATTTTGCTGTGCAGAATAAGCTACAGTGACAAATGCACATAGTAAAGAAGGTGATGTGTAGAGAATTACTTGTATCTGGACAGAGGCTGGGGATGAGTCAGGAGAATCCTTGATGACATATCTCCTCCACCGCTACCTCCAGGCAGGAAAAAAAAAAAATTACAGTAATTGGTAACGGGAACTGTGCCCTGCTAAGTGCAAATGAATTACCTGGCAGTGTGGGGCTGTGAGGAATAAAGGCAGCCTCCCACAGCTCCATTAAAGTGTGGGGAAACTAAAGCCTACCCTGTCGCTGTGCAGGGCCATGGAGATGATTTATCTATTCTCACATTACTGCCTTCTCAAAGTAACCTGTTCAAACAAGAGTTGGTGAAATCTGGGTTACACATAAACCTGCACTGGAAAGACTCTACCTCAGAGCAGTGTTGTGAAGCTTAGTGTTTAAATACCTTAAGGTCTCATACAAATGCTTTAAGTAGTTGTAAATATTACAACTATCTTCTGTATTCATACTTCAAGGGCTTTAAAATTATAATAACAGAATTTACTCAAAATGCTAAACTTCTTACAAATATTTTAAGTAAAGCAAGCAAAGGTTCAATATGCACAATATTCATCACTGAAACAAAGCCCATACCTTCACATGAAAGTGATGTTTAAATAGTTTAGTGATTATATAAAACTGTTCAAATACATCATCTTCCTTTAAGAAACAGTTGTGAAACTTTGCATTGTGCACCAAAATCAATAAATCAGTCCTAGGGACCAAACAAAAAGTGAAGTCTAAAATTAGCTGCCTCTTGAAGGTAACACACAGTCAACAAGCCCATCTTTAAAGGAGAAGTCTGAAGTGCTCTGCTGTTCCACCCTGCCAGAGAGATGCTCTAGAGAGCTGTTTGAGGCCATGGAAGCAAACATCCATGAACTCACTCTGATAACCCAGGACAGCCTCCAATTTACCTTACTGACACAACACTTCGTAAGCAGAAGCCACGCTGTGGTCACTTGCAGTGCTTCCAGCAGAGTTCATAAACATTTGTGCTGAAAACTCTGAATCACAAGAGGACAATGATTTAAATATTTCCTCTACAGCTAAGTCCATCTGCCCTAAGAGCTGCTGCCTGAGCACTCAGCAGCAACCAGAATTCTGGCCACAACACCTGAAGTGCACAAAATGTTGTCCCATCACTTGTTGCAAGTGAAGGACTTCAGGCACAGTCCTCAACAACTTTTTACTTTTAATCACCATATAAGTAGACATAATTTGATTTAATCTCATCTTTTTTGCAGATATTCTTAATGAACAATGCTCCTCTTAAGGCAATGTTAAGTGCTTCAGCTGGTTCTACTTGATTAAATAAATACAAAGTTGTGAGAGGACATATCCTCACTATTAATATTCTATTAAAATAAAGAGCTTCATAAAAATACTTAAAACTATATAGGCAAAACATGAAGTAGTATCTTGTTTAGATGTTACTGTATATGGAAATATGTTGTGTGCAAATGGTCAGAAAAATCTAAACATGATATTCCTATTTTTCAGTCTATGAAGATGTTGATTGTCAATATTCTACATTTGCTTTAATACTGTAATTTAAAAAGCTGACATTAACATCAGAAACAAATACATTTAGGCTGAGTTTACAAAGCAACACAATGTCAGTTTCACACCTAAATTTAGCACGGCAAAGAAACCAACCAACCAACCAATAAAAAGCTCTCTGCATTAGTGTGGTGTGTAAACAAATTATGCTTCTAGTTTCTCACCCTCATTAAGTGTCTACATACTTAAATATTTTTTTTTCACAATGAAACATAGTGATGTATGACTTCAGAAACAATTTACTTGAATTCCAATTAACAAAAATTCCAAAGTTCTTAATTTCAGTTTTAACATGAAGTGCTTTGCAGTAGTGTTTGAGTAACTGCAAGATAAACTCAGATTAACCTGCCCAAAAGCAAGTTCAGTCCTTCTGGTCTATGACAGAACTTTGTGGAAGGAATTAGTAAGATCCCATGTGCTCCATGATTTTTTGTGGCCAGCAAACAGAAGGCGTAGCCAGAAGAATGTATTTATGTAACTGAAGTTGCCAACATAGGGAAAAAAAAAATCAAAATCCAAGTCTTTGTTTTGGTGTTACAAATTCACTTGATAGCTCAGACAATAATTAGTAACTTTTATCAATGAATTGGATCATAATCTTTTCCAATTCCTCTATGTGTTAAGAGACCTTTGATAGCCAAAACAGTGGTGCATCTTAAAAATGAATGTTGGTAAAGCTCTTAAGGCCTTTCAGGAAAGGTTAGATGACTCCATGATTTCATTTGTTTGCTTGGATACTGCAAGATGTTCCCATTTATGACTAAGCTGCAGGTGCTATTCTGTTTATTTTACTGCCTGTAAACCAAGCCCTTGAACTGAACAAAGCAAGGAAAGCACCAGGATTCAAATCAAAGAGGAAGGAAGTGCAGGACTGTGTCCTGTTGTCCTTTCTACCTGCTCTCAGAAGTGGGACTGAACACTGCACAACCATTTCTAGGAGATGAGATTGCCTGGAAAATCTGTACTTTGCTTCTTTTTATACTGACACACTTTACAGAGATTAGCAAAGTTTTATTATTGTAAAATTTGGTGTTCTCTTAAAAACTACAATCAACTTCTATTAGACAGAATTTAACATACTATTTACATTCAGCAAGAAACTAAGTGCTAATTAGACATTAATTCAAAATAATGTAAGCATAATTAGAGACTATGAGCAACTTCAGTTTAGGGGATCTTGCAAAAACCAGAATGATTATGTCTGAGCTGAAATTCAGTGACATGTGCAGAAGTCCTCAGTTAAGCAGTCCCTACTCACAACCTCAGGACAGCAGAGAAAATCTCTCTCTCACAAACCTTTTGCTGCATATTGCCTTGGACCAACACAGAGACTTTGAGGTAATGACAATGCAAACAATAACTTGAATTAGCTCCCATGGAAACCAGTCAACTTGTTGCCCCCAACTTCTGAAACTTAAACTTTTAATGTTTAATCTGCTAATGGACAAAAGGAAAACTTCTAAGGTGACAGATTGATCTTTAATTAAAAAAATATAGAAATCGACTTGTGGTACATCTTAAGCAGCAGCTATTTACTGTGCATTCCTGACCTGATTTACACCAAGTCCTGAGAGTTCATCTACAATATTCTTTCCCGTTTCTTACTTCAAACCCCACATTGTGTTACGTGGCCTCATTTTTTATACAGCAGTGACAAAAGGTCACAATCTGAATGCAACTGTATCACTTGTATAGATTTACACCTTACAGCATCTTCCCAAGAGTTAAAGTGGTTTTTTTAAATAGAAACAACTAGGATGCAGACTGAAAGAATGCTGAATTTCATGCAGTTAAGCACACTTCCAGGAAGAAAAATCCTGCAAAAAAACCACAAAATCCCAGCCCTGAGACTTCTTAACACTAGAAATTAAGCATGAAGATATACCACATAGTGTTATGACCAACAGCATAATAAATAAATTGTTAAAGACAAAATTACACTCTTCACTGAACAAAAGCAAAATTTTTAGTGTTCAAATCAAACATGTTTTTTCTAACAAGGAATGGGGTAAGACCACAGGAAGCAGTATCACCTAAAGCTTCTTTGAAAGTACAGATCCAGGATTATAACTGATGTAGCTTAATCTCCAGATCAACACCCATGGTCTAAAATAATCAGAAAAAGTATGTTATTAGTATGGTGCCTGAAAACTCTGATGTTCTAAACAGTTTAATGCTATAATCCATAGTCCATGCCCTCAGGGCCTTAAGAACCAATTTCTCACGATCTCCAAAGCTAGAATGAACTTGAATTCCATTTTCCCTACTGAAATTAGCTAAAGACTAATAGAGTAGAAACTCTGGGTCAGGAGAGTTTATGTTGCCTAAGGCCAGTTTCAAAGAAGTCTTATCTGTTAAACTATTGTGTTCCAATAGTTCATTCCATACAAAGCTCTTGTTTAAAAATAAATAGGAAATAGATGGTAACATAAAATTTTCTGCAGTAGATTACAGATTTCTGCACTTAGCAGCTGTCACACTTCTACTTTCTGTAGTTCTTGTAGTTTCAGCAGCACTCAAAATATTTTAAAAAGATCCTATTAGAAACTCTGCTGTAAAACTCTGATTATCTGATGAAAACAAGATACTCATTAAATATAATCTGGTCAGATATAAATACCGTAGCCAAGGAATTTTTTCTCTTGGTTTACTTTCATTGTTCATTTTCTAGTGTCAGACAATAGTTATTTTTTTTCCCAGATCACTTCAATAGCTACATTATTCCTGAATTCTCTATTTTTTCTATCATCCATGTATCAATAAACCACCTCAGGGCAGCTTTACCCATCAGAAATGCTCTGTATGCCATCCTTCCTGGACCACACTCCTCAGGCAGGCAGCACAAGGCTTGGCTGGGCCTTTCCCAAGGCTGCTGCTGAAGCCAGGGGCAGGTGGGAGCTGCTGTGGAATTCTCCTCTGCACCACTGCAGGCCCCAGTGCCCCAAACACCTGAGGAACAGCAGGTGCAGAAGTGTCTAAGGGTCTCCTGTCAGTGTGGTTTACTCTGCAGCCCCAGTGTTTTACCCATGCCCCGTGTCCAGGGCAGGGCTGGCTCCACATTCCCACTGTGCTGCTGCCCACAGCATTCCCAGGACAGCAGAGAGGAGCTATGGGCCACAGCAGCTTCTCACCACCTGCATTTCCCAACTTCCATGACTCCACTTTTCTCTTTTACCAATTCTGCATGGCAAGTTTTTAAAATTAGCTTTCTGATGCAGGACCTGGTAAAAGAGTCATCAAATGATTGAACTGGCAGAACAGAGGAAGGGTGGAACGTCTGGCAGAGGAGGGATGATCTGATTCCAGAAGAAATCACAAATTACACTCTGTTATTCATAGAAGCAAAGAAAGTTGGTTAAAACTCTCTACAGATGTAGAATTATTTAGGGCTTGATTCACATTGGAAGACTTGTAATTCCCATAACCATACAAATGGTTTCTATTCTGCAAAAGCTGACAGTGTTTGCTCAGTACTTTGTATTTGAGTGCTGCTGTATTGTTTGACATGAACATAAAGAAGCATTACTGCATTAACTCATAAAAATTCAGAAATAATAAAGACTGCAAAATAAAGCAGTAACTTCTCCTGAATTAAGTATTTACTAGAAACACCATAAGTGAGCTCTACCCTCATAAACTGGGTATAAAAAACCTTCGGCAGTCCAGACACTCCAAATGAAATTAGTGTTGAAAACATTAAGTAAAAAATGGTGAGGTTTTCAGTTGTTTCCTTTTAGTCTTTATTTTTTGTTTTGTTAATTTGTGTTTCACTAGATGGTGTGAAGATCAAAATTGAGTGTAACTAGGACTTCTCTCTCACTTTGTTGCTTTTGGCACCATACCCAGGTAAAAGCCCCTTTTCAAACATTTAATTAATGGCTTAAGCCAAGTACCAAATATGAAATCCTAAAATTCTCTACTGAGTCAACAATCATAGAGATCCAGTTTATTGCACAAGTGCAAAACTGTTACATTAACATCTGGATTTAATAACAGTAATCTGAATGCTTCAATAAATTCTGTAATGTGCATTTGCTTTGGAGTTTCAGGATATGGAAGATTTTTGTGGTAGACATCAATCTTTGCCACAGAAGGAAAGTTTGAAAAAGGTTGTATTCTGTAACTAACACTGGGCAATTTTGGCTCTTGGACTGCAGGTGCTAAAAAGGTTTAAAAACAATGCCAAGAATTGGTTCCCTGTCCTCAGCACAGCACAGACTAATTTCATTTGAAGAAGCAAACATGAAACATTCACACTGTCAAGTGCAAATAGTCTTAATTTCAGTTGTTAGTCTTTTTTTTTTGGATATGCAGCTAAAAACACAGCAGATTTACTTACAGTAAGACTCAAAGGTTGCAGATTCACTAAGGAGGACACAAAGTGAACTGGTTTGCCAAGTCCAATCAAACCTGCTCTTCACAGAGCCTGCACACAACCCTCAATACACCTTGCCTTGAGGTTAGGGGAAGCTCCCCCACCTTTAAGTGTTTCTAGTTGGGTTTTTTTGCCTAACACAGTTCTGGGGTTTGCTGGAATACATCAATGCTACAGATACATACCCCTTTGTGTGTACATCCAGTTGTGTACATCCTGTTCTTCCAGTCTCTGGAGCAGCTCTTAGCCATGAGAGTCGTGTGCAGTGTCTGCTTTTTCTGTAGAGGTGCAACCAATGCTCCGCTTCATCTAGGAGGCCTCAGTGGGGACTAGCAAGAGGCTTTAAGCTTGATGCTCTGTCTTTTATCCTGAAAATCAGGCCACCTGTCCCACCCTCTTTTTCCCCACACAGAAGATGAGGAGGGAAGGGCAGGATCAGAATTTTCACCATTTAGGGAGCAGCTAAACACCAGAAGCACACAGTTCCTGACCTGAGAACAGTCAATACAACCCACTTCCTTGTTTTACTAAGGTGCTTGACTTCCTTTCCTAACACCTCCTGAAACAGCACTATCAGCAGCCTTTAAACAGCCCTGGAGAGGAAATTTGCCTCACCTATAACTAAATTGATTTAACCAAACCACACGGGGTCTGGAGTCCCTCTGGAGGTGCTGTGCTGGTACAAGCCTGAGTCACTGCAGAAACTCTGTTAAAAATAAACAAAATGCTCTACAGGCCAAAGTCTTAATATCAAAACTATTCATTTTGGAAAACATCTAACATCTGTGAAGGCTTGCAAGCATGACAGTCCTTTAAGAAGAGAAAATACTGTTTAATCAACATATGAGTATTTAAGTCATAATCTTAAGAGGTGATTAAAACCCACTCATATTAAAGGCCAAAGGATAAAATCACAGTAACTTGCTCTTAAGTTTATGTAACACAAGTACTACATATAACCAGACTTCTGTTTGTATAGGAACAGATCTCTTGGAAAACCTTCCATTTTAACAGGATTATAAAACCAGCACAACTTAAAGGGATACACTGTTCACTAAAAAAACAGCACAGCAGCTTTATTAAAAAAACTTATTGAAAAAGTTTAATTTTTAAAAAATACAGCGCTTACCTTATATCTCTAGTCCCCTTCTAGAGTATCAGTTTCAGCACATTCCTGGTTAGTTGGAAAGTAAAAAAGAAAAACAAAAATCACAAAGATGTCTCAAGGATTCTTTATTTTAAAAGTGACATATTTTGTTCTACCTGAGAAATCAAAGCCTTAAGAATACCAGTTCAGCTTTCTCAGTTTCTGTAGTTTTCAGGTGTTCAAGTGTGTTATTAGGTTAAAATCCTGAGAGTAAAGTGATTTCAACAGACTCTGTGCATCTTTTAGCACCTTTCATATTCCTACTCAAATTCTAAGACAAGATTTGTTTTTCCAATTACCTCTGGCAAGAACAGCATCATCTACTCCTTTTAACTCAACTGCAATACACAAACCCAGCCCTACTTCCTTCAAGTCTTCACACCTGGAAGTGCCAACTGTACAACAGAAATATATTCATGTTTTCTATAGATTCCAATACAATTGAATGTTTGCAAAAAAGAAAAAGGAAAGGAAATTGTTCACATCCCCATTTTCTTTTTGCTATGTCACCAACTCAAAGGGACTTTGGTTAGTGACAACATCACCATTTCATTTATTAGAATATTAAAGTACGTGTGTATATATACACATATACAAACCTACTGCACACTGTATTTAGAGAACTTTTTAAAAAAATCAGTTATTTTAAAGTCTGGCATTTATCAAATGCTGTTTCATGCAGTAACACTAATGGAGTTTTCCAATTTTGGCTTTGAACCAGACTTAAAGCGTCCCTGACATTGCTCAGGCACACAATTTTACTTTTGACCCCAGAGATGAATTCTGACAGATGATTTTTCATTCTTTTAAAGGCTGAAGCTGATGTTATGGTTTCTGTACATACCAATGACAGAGGTTAAAAGCTGAACATGTAGAACACCAAAGCAAAACACATAAGAGGAAGAGGTTACAAGACGGAAGTGCCAGAAAGGCCACAAAAATGAATGGCCTATGATAAAATATATTCCCTCTTCCTTCCAATAATCATTTCATCAGTAATCTAAATGCTGTTTAAAAAACCCCAAACCTCAACTAAGTCTATTCCCTATCCAATATTACATTAATCCATGGGGTCATCAATCACCTCATTTCATTGCTAGGATAATAAGTAAAAGTTCCAATTTTTAAAGTACTTTATGTGTATAAACCACTAAATTTGTCTGAATATCTATGTAATAGCCCTCACTATTAAAGCTGTTTTATAACACCTCATTCAACAGAATGTGACAAACAGAAAAGGTAAATATTAAGGTGATTTCCAAGTTATTGTATGACTGCTTCTAAAAACTCATTTGCACCATTAAGTTCAGTTTCCTACACTTCTCCAAATCCTGCCAAATCCTGGAAGATGTTCTGCACTCCCAATAATGTCCTAAGGATCTTCAGCTTCCAGATGTTTTTATTTGCGTAACAACTGATGTCATTACCAGACAGCAATCTTGTCAAGTTTCAAATGCAAGTTACACCACAAAGTCCCATCTGCCCACAGTAATTACACAGGAAAAGAAAACTTTAGGAGGGAACAAGATAAAATGTCACACATGAAGAGAATAATTTTATGAAATGCTAGCTGTGCTTTTGTTGAGAGCTTTAAAGCCTCAATTAATTCAAAACCTGGGCATTTTTTTCTCCTAAAGGAAAAGATGCAGCGTGAGGAAGAAGTGTGAACACCTTCCCATAAACAAGAACTCCAGAACATGCTGTTCTCACAGGACAGTGCAAGCGTGGCTTTTTTTTTTCTTAAAAGGTGAGTGATGTTAAAGCTTTAAATATTTTATGCATACTGACGTGCCAGATTTTATGTAGGTGTTTCCTAACATTAATAAAAAGATAATTTTACTGATATTTATTTCACAGCTAAACAACTTACTCACTTTAAATCCTGTAGTCTTTGTTTCAGCTAACTGCCTGCGGCAGACAGAAGTCCTGGTATCTCTCGACTGCACTGACACTGACTAACAGCAGTTCTCTGCACTGCAAACTTGCACGCCAATACAAACCCCACGTAAATGGAACAAAAGCGAATGGATTTGCCGGCAGAAAGGCAGGGCACGGCAGCACAGCTCAACACCTGGCTCCCCCACAGAATGTCACTGCAGCAAGTGCCAGCCCAGAGACCTGCACCCGCCGTGTGGATCTGTGCATACAGGGGCTGTGGATACACTGGTTAACAAAGCTGATTCAGGAATCATGGAATCGCCAGGCTTGGAAGAGACCTTTAATACCGTCCAGTCCGACCATCAAACCAGCACTGCCACTGGAACCCCTAAACCACATCGCCCAGCACCACATCCAGTCTTTTAAACGCCTTACGGATGGCGACTCCACCACCTTGGGCACCCTATTCCAGTCCCCGACCCCGCTAAAATGGGTTAACCAAGTGCCATCTCAAAGCACGCATGTGGCAGAAAACGAGCCGAACTCGTTAAGAGCCCCTGTGGAAGGGTGGCAGCTGGAATGCCGGCCGCAGCGGCACCGCCGGGGCCAGGGCGGCTCCGCTCCGCTCCCCGGCCGGCTGCCGGCCCGGGCGCTCCATCCCAGCGCCCGCAGGGCTGGGGCCGGGCCCGCAGCGCCGCCCTGCTGCCCACGGCCCCGCGCCGGCCCCGGCAGCGAGACTGCTACTAACAAACAACGACACGGGACACATCCACGGGACACATCCACGGGACACATCCACCGGACACATCCACGGGACACATCCACCGGACACATCCACCGGACACATCCACCGGACACATCCACCGGACACATCCACCGGCGGCCGGGCCGCTGCCACCCGCGTCCCAGGGCGCGCTGAGGGCACCGGCACCTCCACCTGCTCGGGGCCCAGAGCGGCCCGGCGGGGCTGTGGGGGCCGCTCCTCCCGCGTCCCCGCCGCCTGCGGCCTCACCGGGACCCCGCCCGCCCCCGGCAGCGAGGGGGCGGCCGCCGCTCTCGGCACTCCCACCCGCCCCAGCCTCCTTCGGCAGGCTCTGCGGGCGGGGCCGGGCGGTGCCGGCGGCCGGCGGCGCGGCTCCCCCTCAGCGGCCCGGCCCGGCCCGTGAGGCGCGCGGCACCGCGGCCGCCCCGTGAGGCGCGGGCCCCGTGAGGCGGCGCCGGCCGCGCGCCCCCCGCCCGCGCGCGCTGCCCCGCTCACCCCGGCCCGCCGCCGCCATGTTCCTCTCGCGAGCTCTGGGCCGGGACCGCCCTCCCCCGGCGGTTGGCCCGCGGGCGGGGGCGCCGCGCACGTGCGGGAGGCGGGGCGGCACATCCGGGAACTCGCGCCTCCTGAGGGAGCGGCTGAGGGCGGGCGGAGCGGGGTCAGTGAGCCGCTGGGCTTGGGAAAGGGCTCTGGGACCGTCCGGTCCGACCTGTCACCGAACAGCGCCGTGTCAGCCAGACCGTGGCACTAAGGGGCACGTCCAGCCTGTCCTTAAACGCCTCCAGGGATGGTGACTCCGCCACCTCCCTGGGCAGCCCGTTCCAATGTCTAATCACCCTTTCTGAAAGAAATTCCTCCTGCCTCCACCCTGAGTCTCCACTGGCGCGGAGTAAGACCGTGTACTCGCGTCCTGTCGCTGGGAGAAGAGCTCGACCCCTACCCCTGCAACCCCCTTTCAGGAGAGCAATAAGGTCCCCTCCGAGCCTACTCTTCTCCAGGCTGAGCCCCCTCATCTGCTCCTCAGAGGAGTTGTGCTTCAGACCCTTCCCAAGCTCTGGTGCCTTTCCCTGGACACGCTCCAGCGCCTCAATGTCCTTCCTGAGCTGAGGGGTCCAGAGCCGGACGCAGCAGTCAAGCTGTGCCCTCACCAGTGCCAAGTACAGGACAGTGATTACCCTGCTGGCCACACCGTTCCTGGTGCAGTACAATGATTACCCTGCTGGCCACACCGTTCCTGGTGCAGGTATTTGGGAGTTCTGTGGGATCGCTCCCCAGGCCCGGGGTCCTTCACAGCGGTGCCGTGGCCGCGGCGGCCCCGCAGCTCCCTGAGGGCAGCGGGCAGTGGCGGGACGGGCGGACCGAGCCGTGCCCGGAGCTCTGTCCTGGGGCCGTGCCCGGAGCTCTATCCTGGGGCCATGCCCGGAGCTCTATCCTGGGGCCGTGTCCGGAGCTCTATCCTGGGGCCATGCCCGGAGCTCTATCCTGGGGCCGTGTCCGGGGTTCTGTCCCGGGGCCGTGTCCCAGGCCCGTGTCCCGGGGTTCTGTCCCGGAGCTCTGTCTCAGGCTCGTGTCCCGGGGCCGTGTCCCTGAGCTCTGTCTCTGAGCTCTGTCCCGGGGTTCTGTCTCGAGGTTCTGTCCCGAGGTTCTGTCCCGGGGCCGTGTCCTGGGCCCGTGTCCCGGAGCTCTGTCCCGGGGTTCTGTCCCGGGCCCGTGTCCCGAGGTTCCGTCCCAGGGCCGTGCCCCTGAGCTCTGTCTCTGAGCCCTGTCCCTGGGCTCTGTCCCTGGGCTCTGTCCCTGGGTTCTGTCCCTGGGTTCTGTCCCGGGGTTCTGTCCCGGGGCCCTGTCCCTGGGTTCTGTCCCGGGGCTCTGTCCCGGGGTTCTGTCCCGGGGCTCTATCTCAGGCCCGTGTCCCGAGGTTCTGTCCCAGGCCCGTGTCCGGGGCTCTGTCCCGGGGCCCTGTCCCTGGGTTCTGTCCCTGGGTTCTGTCCCGGGGCTCTATCTCAGGCCCGTGTCCCGGGGTTCTGTCCCGGGGCTCTATCCCAGGGCTCTGTCCCTGGGTTTTATCCCAGGGCTCTGTCCCGGCCCCGTGTCCCGAGGCTCTGTCCCAGGGCAGGCCGGAGCTAAGGTGAGTGAGCAGCTCTCGCTCTCTCCTCGGGGTGCTGCAGTCACACGGATTTGGAATTCGAAGCCAGTGGATTGGGTATGACTTCAAATGTTGGCTGTGCAAACATTCACGAACAAGATGGGACTCATACCGTGTATTTCACCCTCAGGCTTAGCTGTCAGTGTCTGAGGTGACTGAACTTGATTCAACATCAAACCAATCACCAGGGAAGAAATATTCTTCAAAGAAGTTTTGGAAACCTGATGATTTACACTTGAGAATGTGCAGTAGAGAACAGCGGCACTTATTCTGTGATCAGAATATGATCATGCATGCACATAGTCATTTATTGGACATATTGTGCAACACTGCTCGCAGCAAATATCTAACAAATTGACTTTTACTACTGCCGAGCCAGTCCTGTTCTCTGAGTACATACTGCTTTAGGCCCAGTATTAAGCAACCTTGCTTTTGTAGAGCTGTACCTTTTTTTTTTTTTTTTTTTTCTTTTTTAGTTCAGAATTTAAGAACTAAGCTGACACTTGGTGCAATGGTCTAATACAGCTTTTTTATTATTTGCAATTTGCTGATGTCTAGTAGCTTGGAAGAGGCTGCATCGAGCTTATGCTACATTCTGACCAAGCAAAATATGGTTCCCTCCTCCAAAAGAGCTTTTCAGTGCACTTGTTCAGCAGTGATACCACAGGCACAAAAAAGGAGTCAGTTTTAAATTCCTTCTGATTTTAAGGCAACATTCCAGTACACTTCACTACAAAATGAATGCTTTGACATTTAAAGAGTTGCTTGTTCAAATTGTTTTAGATGGATTGGAAGGTTATTTTTTTTTAAAACTTTGTAAAACAGGGTAAATTTCTTTTATGTTTTGCTAGATTACAGTTAGCTAATCTGATTTGATCCAATTCCAGAAGCAAACTAAAAATAACAATGTACAAGAGCATTGTTCAATAGGTGTAAATCTCTTTAATGTTACAATGCAGCCTAGATAATTCTAGTTGTTCCAATTAAGTGGCTGCATTAATGGGCATTGCCCATTCATTGATTAGAAGGGTGTAGACATGTTCATATTGCAGAACTCATGGAGTATTCCTTGCTAAAGAATACTATAGAACTTGAAAAGCCTGGGGAAAAAAAGATGCCTGAGACAAAGGTGTGTTGAAGGGTTTGACATTAAACACAGATGGTGCTCATTTCTTGAAGGCTTTTGTGCTTTATAAAACCACGTGGTGATAGGAGTCAATGAAAAAGACACATTTGATAAGACACAGCAAATAACTGCTTGAAAACAGTTTCTCCCATAAAATCACTGCATGGAAGTTGTCCAGCTCCACACAATTGTTCTTGGCTTTTGAGCACCACCTTTCCTGTCTTGGGCATGGACATGTACAACACTTCCTTCTCCTTACAGAACAGTTCAACAAGAGCCCTTGGCATTTGCCTCCAAGAATAACAATGGACTCTATATTCCCTTTTTTTATGACAGGATAAGGATCAGAACCAGGGTACAGTGGTTGAAGCTGCCAGAGCAATGCAATGCTCTGCAGTGAAGGGATAGACCCAACTTTCTCACTTTCAAACCTGTGTTCTGTTGTTAGAAACTGCTGGACATGAAAAGCAGATAAATGACACAATATCAGCACTTCAATATTCCAATTAATGCACAAATAAAAATATATGTTGTGATTTATAGTGAATATGTATTTAATCATGCAATTGTAAGCTGTATATTTAAGGGAAGGATTGGTTTTTTTTTAATGAAACAATGCAAATATATTTTAGGAATTATTCAGAAATTGCCTATGCTCTTCAGTTCTACTAGAGGTCTTATATAAAGAATTTGATTTCCAGAGATGCCTCTAGAGATGCAAACACTGTTTAGATTTGTTAATAAAGACAATTCATTATGTAAAGCATACAATAATATATTCTGTAGTACTGTCAACTACATATTTAATGGGGGTATTAAATTTATAGATGAAATTCATTGAGTAAAGACCACAATTTTGCCACCTAACTTGGAGGATTATAGAACAGTAGTGCAGTTGGTTTACCATTGAGCAAACTACTTGGAAACTAGAGCAAGAACTACTACAGCTTCTCCTAGAGTAATATAATTTGTAATAATTATGTTTCAATATATTCCTTATAGGCCTGAGATCCAAAGATTGACAAAACACGTTTTGCGAGGAAGAAATAACCACTTTCTCCAAAGAGCTGTGAGTAAGGGGGAAGTGAATGAGTTGTTGATACAGTGTGGGGTTTTTTTAGCATTTGTAAAAGCTTTAAACACTCTGGTTACAAAATGGCAGCGTTAACAAGGGGTGGTTCTCTCCCAGGGGAACAACTCCTTGAGTTCAGTAGAGATGAAAGGACAGGAATGTCTTCCTGAAGAACCCTGTTGTGGCTGCTCTTCAGGGGAGCATGCTGCACTAGATGGACTTTTAGTGTAAAGTCACAGACCAATGTGTGTGGAACTGTCCTGTAGAGAGACCAACATGAACAGGGACAGTTTCTCACTTTGGTGCTGGTTTAGCAGAACCTTCTGTGTTTTCTGTAGAAATGTAGGGGAAGACCTGCTGTAATATGGAGTAGGCCTTTTCTCTCATTGGAAGGCATCTTCTGTTTCAGGCCATGTACTCCACAGCATCACCATGTTATTCAGCTTTATGATTTGTTCATTTCATGAATATTGAAAATGGAGCTGATGGTCATTTTGCACTTTAAAATGATTGCGCATTTTGTTTAACTGAGCTACCAGTGTAGAGTGATTAAACTGCAGACATGTGGGATCTAAGTGTGAGGAATTAATTCCCCATAGCTGCAGAAAGATCCTGAACTCTTTGTCACTTGCTTCTCTTGGTCTTCAAGAACAAGGGTTTCTGAAATCTCTGGTGTGAATAAAAGCATTTGTGGAGAAGTTGTTTGCATGTTTGGTATTACTTTTGGAACACTGGCAGCCAGCTCTTTACCTCTAATTAAATGAGAGAGAGAATTTCTAGCAGAGAGAACTCCTTGATTTAATTTTAATTTTTTGTCAGAATGCCCAGAGCATTGAATGGGATCATTGGAAAAACATCCTTAGCACAGATCTAATGAATTAATACAATTAATTTACTACCACCACAGGAAAAATTCTGTTTATACAGATTGAGGCTGATAATGAATATGCAACCCCAAATGTATGATACTCTTGCATTTTCTATGATGCAAGTCCAATTTCTCATGTAAAGCTCCGGGCTGAGAGGCAGAAAGCAATTCCTTTGGTACCTACAAAATAGAGGCTTTTCTAATTCCTTTTTGGGGCTGGCAAGTCCATGGGCTACTTGTCCCAGGTAGTAATGAAACCTTTTCCCAAAGATTTCAGATATCTTATTGCTCATCTTCATTTTTAAAGCATTTTGAAATATAGATATAATGCAAGCTTGGCAGAAGAACTGTAAAATGGAAAAATAGCAAAATGTGAGGAGACTGCTGTTCATTTTGTAAGGCAAAGCTTGTGACTTAAGAATGCTGCTTAGCAACAGATGGGAAAAATCTGAAGGTGATCACATAATTTGCAGTTCCTGAAAATTAATTATGCATCTTCATTCTACCTTTGAAGTCCCATCCTTTTCATGCCCCTGTTCTTGTTCCTTGGGATGAGGACTGTAAGTTTGGCCTCATATGTCTTTTTCATACTTTAAAGAGCACAGGGTGTCTTCTCTAAGTTTGATTTCCTTAGGAAATTACCCAGATTGAAAACTTTATTTTGTGGTACTGCTAATGAAATTGGCAGATTGTGGCATTTGAGAAGCTGTAAAGCCCCCATTTGATGCACGTGCCACTGCCATCATTCAGCATGCACAGGGCAGAAGTATAAATACAATACCATAAATTGACAAGTAGTGTTTGATTTATTTATCTGCAGATGCCTTCCCTGTGAACCAAGGCTTGTGTTGACCAAGTCATTAATCAGTTTGGTAAGCTTAAACTATAAACATCTCACACCCAACTGAAAGATTAATTTACATAAATAGTTAAGGAAACAGTGATTTGCATTCATATTTAACTGCTATATGCCACCAAGGTTGTTTTTACTTTTCCCTGGGGGAATTAAAACTTTTCAAATGCAGTTTTTACACAATGTAGCATGGGAATTACCTAGAACAGTTACAATTTTTTGTTTGTTTTTTTTTTTAATTTAGCTGAAAAGCGAGGCACTTTCAAGGAAGGATCCTGCTTTTCTCACATAGAGTACTGAGCAAACTTCAGGGTGAATTATTCAAGATATTGATTAGGGATAAGACAGCAGACTATAAGAAATTTTGATTTGTAAAAACTGTCACCATGTATTGATTATGCTTATTACTTAATAAAACCACATTTAAATACTTGGTCAAATGCCTAGATCCTCTAGTTGGCATCTACAGAGAACTGGAGAAAAAACTACCATCATATAGCTTCTAATTTGAGCTTCGAAATTGAAGGTTTCAATGTTCAGTTAAGATGCAATTAGTTGAAAATGAGGCATTATGTACCAAAATCCCCGTGTCAGCTTTGAAACTTAAGCTTCTGATGAAGTAAGACATTCCAAAATTGAAGTTATGGCTGCATTCTCTCTTCCTCTCTATGCCAAACATGTGTTCATAATCCTTTCTACTTACTATTTCTTAACACAAAATATCAAATTAGGTCTGTATGAGACTTAGATAAATAAAACCAGATCATAACTGATTTGGCCCTCAGCCTATTTTGATATCTGCCAGTTTAAGCAGCGTGACCCTGAAAATAAGGGTCAAGCTAATTACAGTTGCTCAGAAATCCAGATTTTCCAGGTCTGAACTGAGTCCTGCCTGCCAGCTTGAATTTCTTGGTGTACTCGAGTATTTAAAACCCACTCTTAGAAAAATGATTTGAACTGAAAAACTCTAGCAGCAAACAGTAACTTCTTGATTCGTGACTCCATGCTACCACTTAATCCTCAGGTTTCCTGCCTTACTGGGTAGTTAGGCACAGGCCAGAAGGTAAGATTCAACTGGCTTCTAGAGAGGTTTATTTTATGATCTCGTGCTGTGGGGTAGGAGTTTGATTTGGCCCCAAAGCCATACTGGAGGTGGCAGAATGTTTTTGCATGTGACAGGACGAATCGGTGCATCAGTGGTAGGAGTGAAGAGAAACTTCAGAGTAGCTGCTCAGAGTATCCCTACACTCCTACTGAAATAAAGATTTCATCTGAAACTGGTCATAAGCAACAGCGTATGAGGGCTGAAAAAGCATATGGAAATATAGGAAAGATAAGATTTTAAGGTTTAAACTGACCTATGAGTCAGTGGTGAGTTTCAGTTTCACACTTCATCATGGACTTGCTTTATCAGCTTGGCCATAACCCTTTGCCTTTAGTTCTTCTGGCTCCCTGTTTGTGAGATAAAATGAATACAACACCGAGTGCATGACAGAATGAAGTTATTTATTTTATAACCCAGCAGAGAGACAGTACTCTTCTCACAGGGTCTGGCTGGGATTTGACTAAAGCTTGTACTCCTTCAACCACAGTAAGTCAAATTAAATGAGATCCAGTTATGCCCATAGTCATTAAAAAGGATTATTGCTGTATTAATATTATTAATCATCAAGTCCATGAGCAAGCCTATTCTGTTACTGGACAGTCATTTCAGTGCACTCTGGACTTTGGATGTCACTTTGTACCTCATCTCTCTGCCCTCACCAAGACACAGAGACCCGTGGACACTGCTGCTGCATTGGAACAAAGCCAAATACAAGAGAAGGAGGATCTTTTAAAAATTATTCTCAAACCTTTATAACCTATTACAGCAAAAAAGTTAATGAAAATTTTGAAACAGGATTTACTGTATCTGCTTAAGTATTTTTTAAATCTTTTTTGAGATAAAATTTGTAGCTAAGTTCCTTGTTTTTAACTGTTATCAAGGAAGGTAAAGAAGGTCAGTACAATAGACTGGAAAAACTCTGGT
Organism: Sylvia atricapilla; assembly: GCF_009819655.1. NCBI lineage: Eukaryota > Metazoa > Chordata > Aves > Passeriformes > Sylviidae > Sylvia > Sylvia atricapilla. The sequence continues at coordinate 14,153,282 of NC_089154.1, forward strand.
GGTAGTATTCCTTAAGTGACCTCTTTATTTTTCTCCCTTTTTTTTTTTTTTTTTTTTTTTTTTTTTTTTTTTTCTTTTAATGGAAGAAACAAGAAACTTCATTCTGGTTAGAATCCTTGATCCAATTTTAGAATTTGAACTTTTAACTATTTTTATATTCAGTAAACAAACACTGCAAAATCTCACTCATGTGCAGAGTGCTTCCTGCTTGAAATATTGTACTCTTCCTACAACTGCATTTAGATAAAGCTGTTCACCTTTAGATAATGACACCATTAAAAGCACCAAAGTCCAGAAAACCTAGAAAAAGGAGAGGAGAGAGTTCTGACTTGCAGAAAAAACCCCTGAGCTGGCTGTTCTGGGAATGATCTTCAGAATTAGCTCATTATTTATTCTTGGTGCACTCCACCAATTAAACAAACAGTTTTAAATATAGAGCCAGGGATGGGCTTAGCTGGCTTTTTCAGGGTCATGGCAGTGGCCACTGCAGAGCTCGTGTCACCTGCAGGCTCTGTGTGGGACAGCACAGCCTGGGGCTGGTAATGGCCCAGGGAAGTTCAGACATCCCTGGTGGACACCAGTTGAAATTCCTCTGTTTGGGTAATAACCCAGGAGTTATTTAAACCACTAGAAATACGTCAGAGGTCCCTAAGGAGCTGGTGAGGCTGACCAAAACCACCCCAAATCTCTACATTTTGATACCAATAGCTCTTGGTGGAAAATAACTCAGATAACTTAGTATATGATTCAAACCTTCTGTCAAGTAAATGTTAAAGTGAAAAACAACAACTTGATTATGACTGCTGTCAGCTATGTGATGTGCAGTATAATGCAAATATTTAAGAAATCAGCAACTTCACTATAATAGCTATATGAACCATAGTACAGCAGATTTATTGCTGCAGTTCAAGGCCTGGCTGAGATATGATCATTATCTGAATGACTGTCTGTATAGACAGTACCTCATGCACCAAGATTTGCACAGAACATGCCTTGAAGATTTGAAGTATTTTATCATATTCAGGTATTTTCTCATATGGGCAGGACTTTTCTCGAAGGATCTCTAGATTTTGCTGTTGTGCTGTTGCTGCAGGTGATTGGAACATTTCCATCCTGGCCAGCTTTTGTCAGGAGGGTCTGTCACATTGCAGGTGTTGGAAAGACCCTGTGTAAGCTGTAGAGAAAGTGGATTGATGGATTTCCAAATGCATCTGTAACAAATGAAATGACTATTATAGAGAGACTTCAAAAGTTAGAATCAGGAAATAGTTTAACACAAATACGCATTGATTTTAAAGATCATAGCTCTTCCCAACACTTAACACTCAGAGACTTAAGATGATGCAGAAGCTGTGTATTTTGACAATGGGAACTCTTAGAGAGGGGGCTTTCAAGAAAGAAAAATCAGACAAAAGTAGAAGATGTGCAGTTAATATTTTCGCTTTTACAAATCTCCCACACCCTCATGTAAATGCCTAAGCGTGGAATAAGAGTTTTTGCAGGATCTTGAGAACTTGCCAGTTGTAGTACTGCAATATGTAAAAATGGTCGTGGGATATAAATGCCAGCCACAAGAAAATTTGCAATGTCTGCTATCTATGCATAAGATTCCAAGAATTTTGTGACACATAAAAAATACTTTGAAATTTTGCCAGGGTGGGAAAAAATTATAAAATCAACTGATTATGATTTTATTGTATCTTTTTTTTTTTTTTTTTGACTGCTTTTAATCTGTTTAGAAAGAATTCTAAGAAAAAACCAAGAATTTAATGTTGCAAGAACTGCTGCTCTCTTTTCTCTGAGTGTCAGCTTTCCAAAGGTATTCTTGAAGGTAAACAAAAGGACAAGAATACAGACAGTCATGGTTAGGATAAGGGATGTGAAAAAGAAATCCATCAGAAAATTCCAGAGGAAATATAGCAGAAATATCAAAGTTGAACAGAGAATCTGAGAATCATGTAAATTCACAAGAATTACGTTTTCACAAGGAAAAAAGTGATGAAGAAACTGTAAAATGTTATTGAATTCAGTGTGAAACGACGCTGTGAGCACAGGACACACAGATCCCCAGTGCAGCTGCACAGCTGGGACATTTGGGACATTCCATCCTCCAGGAGGATGTTCAGAGGAGGGACAATGCTCACGTCCCACCGTGGATCCCCATGGAACTGCAGGGCTCTATGCAAAGGGCTCAATTTAGAACTCTGCTGCCTATTTTTAGAGGGGCTGAAATGCAGCCTTGTGTGCCAGTTCCACTGGGAAAACTCCTGGGCTCTGAATCACTTGGGAGATGGTTTTGTATGTGCTTGGAATTTGAAGGTTAGTATGTTTCTGTGGACAGCAGGGAATGGCCACTAAGGTGGTAGAAACCAGTACTATTTACACTGAATTTACAGGTGGGAATTTGTTTCTCCTCTTGCTAATTCAATTATGTAAAATTCCAAGTTTTCTGAGTTCGGGTGGATGAAATTTGAATTCATTGAACTATTTATTAAAGTGAAGCTAAAGATATGAATGGTGATTTTAAAAATAAAACCCTTATAAATTTATTGTACAAATGAGATAGATTTGGTAGTGATTCTGGAAATTCTACCCTCAAAATTATAAACTTACTCTCTGGCTCCTGGCTAAAATCCTTTAATCAGTAGTCCCAGCTTAATAGTTTCTGAAACTCTGGGCCTAGCTCATGGTAAACCTCAGCATCTCATGTGTGCTTTTTGGCTATGGATTGTGATCTGAACTTATATGAGAAAGGTTACATTTAAAAAGACAAGTCAGTCCCATAAACTTTTGCCACAGAGCTGCTGCATTTCCCTAAACCAAAAAGAATAAAACCAAGAACGGTCTAAGTGGCATTCTGAGAGCTGAGGAAGAGGCTGAGAGTGCAAGAACAAGATTGCACTGCTGACTAATAACACCAGCTTGGAAGTAATGTCAGCTGTTATTAAATAACTCCAGGCTCTTTGATCAAGGTGAAAGGAAAAAGAAGTAACAATGAGGAACTGAGGACCCTCGAAATGAAAACTATGCTTTTATTTATAGAGGGAAGCTCTCACAGACAGAACTAGGGTAAAATGCAAGCTGAGAAAACAGTATCTATTTAGACCTGACTAAATATTCCTAGGAAGACTGCTTTATAGCAGTTGTGGATTAAGGTCATTTTGCCATGCTTTAAAAAAAAAATGACACTAAAATTAGTACATACACAGGCCCATTTTGATGTATTGCAGCAACATCTTCTGTTTAGACAACAAATCACCACAGCAGTGTGGCAGCCCTGGTTACCCTCACTAACCTCAGCAAGAATTCAGCTCTCAGCTCAGTCTGGGCTAGCCAAGCTATTTAACAGCTCTTCCCTGTTTTCAGGACTGGGACTCGGGATATTTCTTCCCTTTAATTTATTGAGGAGAAGCTTTCAAAATACGGCTTAAAACTCCAGTAAGAAAACGGCCACCCCATTTGGATTGAGAAGTCTGGGAGATAAGCTCCTAACGTTTTGTACTCAAAATAAAAAATGGCACCGAAACTTTAAAACCCTTGAGCATTTCCTTGTAGAACCTTATCAAAACATGAAAATTAAGCAAGTGTATATACTATTGCTAAGTGTATTTTCAATGCAAGAAGGTCCCTAACAGTTAACAAGATATTAAAGACTTCATACAAAGCACATAAAAGGGTTTATTCTTTGTTTGATCCTGCAAATATTCAAAATTCTTGCTATTACATGAAGAAAGAACATATGAAATAAGTTATAATGATCAAGTATTACAAAATGCTGGAGCAATGGTTTCTGAACTTCCTGATTTCTGACCCTATTTACATTTCTTTAAATCACATATTTTACAAACCAGATCAACTGATTATTAATTTAATTTAGGTTATCTTGGAGTAAGGGCTAAGGAGAACTTTATCCTAAAATGGTCCTTAGGAAAGGATTGTAAACCCAGCTCATGGAGCCTGAAATACTGGAAACAGGACAAGTTCCTTTCATGACACTCAAGTTACATTCCTTGATGCTGTTTGGCATATAAGTAATGTATCCATTTAATTATTATTTTTTGGCAGATGTTTGCTTTTGGATTCTATTCTTCAGTCAGAATTGGAATCCTGACTAAGTAAAGTTTTAGAGACAAATATTTTAATTCTTAAAAATTAAGTTATTTGTGGGATCAAATAGAAACAATAGAAACCCTAAGGTCTGGATTGTAAACCACACACTAAAAAAAAAAACGTTCTGATATCAATACAGCCAAATGAAAACCAAGATAATTAACAAATTTTAATCTTATTATGGATGTATTTAATACTAAAATTTGCATCTGCAGAAAAATGTTCCCTTGAAAATTTGTCACAGCTCAGCCATAAAGTTAACAATTCATAATTCACGCTTAAAATGCACAATAAACATTTTACTGAAAGTGCATAGCTCATTTTTTACCCAAGGTGAACACAAAACATATTTTCTCCTTTCATGAAGGAGATAATATTGGTCTGTTGTTCCCATTAGAATCACATAAATACACGTGCAAGTCATAAAGGTTTTGTAAGTAGCAAATGTAAATACATTAGCATGGAATAACAGTGGACCAACCCTTTTGGCAAAGGCAATGTGTTACACAGTTGTATCAAAGTTCAATGTAGAATATAAAATTTAACAATGCACACATTCACAAACTTTTCCCTCTTTTATGCTACACAAAATGCTAAAAGTATTATCTTCTATGTGACAATGACTTTACCGAGTTTACTGACAGACAGCTGATTTGAGACATCAAAATATAAGTGCAATAGGACAAAAAAGCAGCCAATATTGGAAGAACTTTCAATACTTTTGAAAAACCTTGCCTAGAAAATGACTGCATTTGACAAGAGGGAATATTCTTTGGTATAAAGGAACAGCCCCAATGGTACACCCAAATTTTTCACTTTGAAGTGAAAGAGGTGAAAGAGCTATCAAAACTGAGTAAAAAACAAAGCCTCTTAAAAGTAGAAGTAAGGCACAGTTGAAATTAAGCTGCACTGTGGCACCAGAGAATCCCTACCCAGTGAGACCAAAAGAAAGCACTTTGCACAATCTCAGGACAGAGCTGTGCTGGCTTTGGAGTGCTAAAAGTGTAACTGGTAGCAAGGTAAGAAAGCAAATTGTACAGCATAGCATACAAATGGATTTTGCTGTGACAAAGGTTTATGGTCATGTTCTAAAGTTCAGGTTTCAGTCCCAGTATATTCTAAAACTCCTGAGCAAAAACTACAAAGTGTTTCAAACAGCTCCATCACTGTCAATCGAAAACAGGCAGTTGCCAGGGAGTGAGACATTAAAAATGGTAAAAGCAGTGTTGTATCATGCAGCAGGTCACACAGCACATTTTTAGCTTGAACAAGAAATCATAGCTTTCACAAGAAAACACCTTTATCAGTTAGTCTTAGCACTTAATTCTTATGGTCTTGGTGAAAAACTTCATTTAGTTAATTCAATGATATTATAGAATTGGTTAAAGTGCTTTAAGAAGAATAAAAATACTTCACATTTCTCTATTAAAAATGTTTTTTCCTCTTGAATCTTGCCCTCAGTAATAATTAACTCACATGTTAGAACTGATGGAAGAGCATTAGCAAGAAACAGCTGGTTATCTTAGAGAGGGCATTTATTAAAGTATTTCATGTTGTTTGCCAAAGTACTGTGCCAGAAAAGCTTATCTGTGCTATGAGTTCAACAATCTCATGAGTCATTTTTTGCTTTTTCCTTTGGCTAGTGCCTCTGCGTAGGTCAGGTGAATGAAGTCGAAGAGCTGTGTGGCATTGGCAGCATTACCCAAAATCTTGGACAGCTCCTCCTTGGACAGCGTCACCAGCTCTGCAATGCTTTTAACGTGGGTCATTAAGGCCCGGCAGTTCTTTGTGTTAACCCCTGGCATTTTTAGCAGGAAGTCCTGAGGCCCAGGGTTGTACTTGTCTGACTCGGGGAGGATTTCGGAATCCGCGGTGACGGCCATGGCCGTTTCTGCGTCGGGCTGGGGCTGGTTTTGTTTCAGCTCTTCAAACAGCTCAGCAGTAGCGTGGGGAGAGGGACACCAGAGGATCCGTAACTTGGGGAAGTGCAGCGTGAGAAGGGTCAGTTTAGAAGTGACATCGTTGCCGGAGATTTCTGGCTGTAAAGAGCCCCGCGGGATCAAGGAGAAGGGTTTGCTGGGGTCGAACTCAATGAGGAGCACGGGGCGCTTGTAGTAGCGGCACATGGCCACGCACTGTGCGTACAGCCGCCCGTTGTTCAGGGAGCCGATCAGGTCACTGATGCTCTTCCTCTCCACGCACATGTCGGGGCTCAGAATGTAATCCCCGACCTCCAGAGTGACGGGCTCGATGTCGATGCCGCGGCGGTGGATCAGCGACGGCAGCTCGCTGCGGAACTCCCGCATGTCCACGATGATGGTCTGCTGCACTCCCTTCTGCGCCTGCCCGCCTGAGGAGACAGATAACCACAGTTATCCCCACACCAGGCACCTCCTGCTCTGCCTGTTTCCCTCTGTGCTGCCAAGACTGCTGCAATGGACGCACTTCCCACCTCGAGTTAGACCTCAAATGCAGCAGTACAACAAATCCCGACTTCACTGGATTTCTAACTGTTAGAGAAAAAAATTACTTGCCTGAATATATACTGTAGTTTATGCTCTGCAGCTTGAGAGAGCCACCATGCTACTTGCTGTAAGCTTTGTATAGGTGACAATGAAATACATTAAGCTGCAGATGGAAATTATTTAAACGAATCAGGGAAATCTTTAAAAGGCTGCCTGCAAAACAAGATAATGAAGCTGATCCCTTTTATTTCCAGCTGTTTCCCACAGAAATACAGCACTTTATTGTAGGAATTATGTGTTGGCCTCTACAGATCTGCAGGACACACATGGAAACTGCAGCACCAAGGCCACAAAACATCTAAGGGCAAAGATTAGAAAGCATATGGCAAAGGAGAGCAGCATTACAAAAACGACAGCAAAGAAAAACATGTCAGAGGAAAAGAACAAAAATATGGTTAGAATTGCAACAAAAGAAAAAGGAGGCTTTATTTCGAAGGAAGTGATCAAACCCATAATGAGCAGTTGTTTACCCAGGCAGCATGTTTGCAAAGATGAAAAGAAGTCCCCAACATTTACTATCTCAAGAACAACACTGCCTTTGACCATCTGTAGACTTCAGTTTTTATGTTTTAATTTCCCTTCCTACAAGCAGCACTAGACAGCCTCACAATCAACAATCTGACTAGAAACAATCCAAATGGTACCTGTGTTAATGGGCCAAACACTTATTTCAAAGGAAACCACAGTTCACTGTCACTGGGAAATAACGTTTCTATAGCACCAAGACTCCAATGTACAGCAGGTCTCTGTCCCAGATGCTTTGAGGAGGATTTAAAGTGCAATAGCTGTGGGATTTTGGGAGGCTGCAAGCCTGACCCAGGGGCTGCTCACCTGCTTTGCGTGTGTCAGCAGAGACAGAGGCGGGGGTAACATCTCTGATGAGGTCTAAGTTTGTCTCGTCTCTTCCTTCTCTTTCCTCAGGAACAACCATGCTGGCCTTCTCTCTAAGGAACCACAACAAACACACACTACAAACTGCAAATGCAGGAGTAAAGGAGATTGAGATGCTTCAATCCCCTTCATCCAGATGTAAAATTATATGTAGTTTCATAGGAAATGCAAACCTGACCAGAAATGCAATTTACTGGGATTTTCTAGGTTGTTCCTTTTACACAGGATCTAATGACTAGGAACAGTACTGTAACCCCCTGAGAAGGCACTGCCAGTAAAAATACTGTCTTATACAGTCCAAGGAAATAATTGCTGTCTTTGCCCAATTGACTTAGGTTATAAAAGCTGTAAAAATTATCTTATAAGAAATGCTACCTGCAAAAACACAATTACACAAATGAACTTCATAGACAATTAGGAAAAAATTCAAGTGATGCTGATTAGCCTTTACATTAATATTGAATCCAGCTAAAATTATTAAACAAAATACCAGGTGCTTTGAAAAGGAAAGTTTTGACTTTTTGGTGGCTCTCAATAGGAAAGTAGTTTTTACATCCAACAAAGAATTGAATGAAAAGTTTATTTAAAGCCTTCACACAGTTAAGAACTTTATTTAAAATGTAAACATATTGGGGAATTCATGAAACACTAATTATAAAGGCAGTTAAAGTAATTGTGTTACCGAATGAGCTTTTCAAAGGCCTCCTTCTCTTTCCTCAGAGTTGTGAGGTAGCGCTGCTCCTCTGTGGAGCCCCCATAGATGAGGAAATAAACTCTGTAGGTATAAAAGAGAGAAATAAAAAAGAGGCCACAAGACTTTTATTAAGTCAAAAAATCCACAACCAAGAAATTTGAGTTTAGTAGCAATAAGTGCCTGACCCTATACAATAGTATATTAAATTTTAAGTTATTTATATTTTAAATTAGTATGTGATATTAATTCATAAAACGGAGCTTTTTCAATTTCCAGGTGTATTAAATACTTACACCCAAAGTGGTGATATTCCTGTCAGCAAATGCTATAACTGCAAATACTAATTTTCTTCATTGTGTTTCCTTTACTTGCTTCTCTGTTACAGTTTCTGAATTACTGGTCTTCAGCATGATGAACATCAGGAAATGTGAAAATTCATTAAACCCCAAATGAATCCATTTGTTTAAAAATCATATCTTCAGAGATGATTTAAAATGAGACTACAACACCTCAAAATGATCTACTGCCACTAAAATCATTGAAGCAGAGGTCTTAGAATTGCTTTTTAATTTTTCTTTTTTAACAGATATGCTTCTGCTGTTACGGGTCTAAATACCTCCTGGAAAGTAAAAATTATCTTTTGGTTACATCAGCCATTATGATTTTGTTTAAACTTAAGGGCTCAACAAGAACTGAAAGGTAGCTAATGAAAATGAACAGCAGCATGTTCTGCACTGACTGCTGACAGCGCACTTGTAATTTTTTCTTTCAGACCAGAATTACCCTGGCCAAGTGAACTTGCCTCAAAGGCTTCCCAGGCCTGCTGGCCTTGTAGATTTCCAGCTGCCGGACAAAGGTGAGTTCTGCATCATACAGCACAACATATCTGGGCTCCACTTCGTGCAGCACCCGAGTGAGAGCATAGGGGTCCCCACAGCCCTGCAGCGGGTGGATAATGGTCAGGGGGTCCTTGAAAATCCCATAGTAACAGTCTGAGGGCAAGTTCACATCAAAATCTTCAGGAACGGTCTCTGCAGTGTTGCTTTCTTGGCTACCACCTAATTCTTCGTTGTCTTCTACCTCAACCTCTTCTCTCTTTTCCTCCTCAGTTTTGCCTATCATTTGGATTATAGTCCGGTCTTGCTGCTTCTTGTGTTTATTTTGTTTTGAAGAAGCCGTGAGTTTGGCCTTTTTGGCTTGAGGCCCTGTGTCTGGTTTGGCATTTCCTTTGGACTTGCTGGCTTTTCTGTCCTTAGTCCACACTTCTCCAGCTTTCTCGTCCTTCCCGAAGGTTTTGTTGTAGAGTCTTGTTAAAAAAGCTTCTGCTCCAGCAATAATGTACTCCCTGAGCTGTGCACAGGCTCGGTCATCGCTGGCACAAATGAGCACTTGCCCTGCAGTTAAGAAACAACAACAGCACGTTTACAGCCTGTAATGCTGTGCTCCTTATCCAGCGACAAGGCAATGGCTCACACTGATCCAAGCACTGTGCCTGCCAAATGCCACAGTCACTTTGGATCTGAGACAGTCTAAACTGCACGGCTTTTTGTACCAAATCAAATTAAAGATTAACTGGAGTTCAAGGTTCCTTGTTCTTCCAAGTCTAAATTTGTAAAGCTTTCCTTCTGACCACTGGAAATGAGGCAGATACAGCATGTGTTGAAACATACTTGAACAGCTACTCATTTTTGAGATGTGGAATGAGAGAGAACTTAATTTAGATCATTCTAATTTGTCAGCTGTGTTAGAGAGTCTACCAAACACATGTTTCACACAGTATTATTGACATTTGTGAATAACAATTCTCTGCAAGCTGACTCAGATAAACTCCTACAACACTAGGTGAGAGAGCCAGTTCCTACCCAGAGTCAGAACACTGTGGGTGGGAGAAAAGAGCACTTTTTTACCCTTACTATTTCCTAAAATAAAACTTGCTAAATTTTAAGGGAATGAAAAGCCCTAAAATAGGAAAGGCAGCAAA